>NW_027205404.1:600000-1029453 GCF_024711535.1 Dipodomys merriami | reverse complement strand
TACTTTATTCTTTCTGGTTAACTGGCAATAAGAATCTCTTGGATTTGTCTGCTTGGGCTGGTTTTGAGTCATAATCCTCAGCCTTCTAGGTAGGTAGGATTACAGCTAATAACCACCAGCCCAGCAATTTTCGGACTTGCTACAGAGCCTTGAGAGATTCCATTATGCAAGTGGAGAAGCTGGAGACCAAGCTGCATGATGCCATGATAATTCATGGGGATTCATTTGTGATGTCTGTTACTCACACTATACGTATAAATAACCCTTCTCTTTCTCACAGGTCATACACTGGGGAAGTAAAGGAATGTATGGTTCATGGCCTAAAGTAAATGATCAATGGTAAATAAAGATTAAAAATATTAAATTTTGCAAACCAATGATAGTTCCTTTTGTGTATTTCACTATGGGGTAAGTACCATCCAAACTCTCAAAGGCTATTGAAGGTTTTGTGTGTTTGGGCTTTTTTTCCCACTTACAGGCAGTCAGAGAGGGCTACTTAAGTATTTTATATCATTCATTTATCTTGCTAGCTATGTCCTTTGACATGCAGAAGCTCCACAGTTTAATGCAATCCCACTTTATCCAGCTTTTCTTTTATTTGTTGTGTTTCTGGATCTTTATTTAGGAAGTTTCAACCTGTGCCAAGGAGTCCTAGTGTATCTCCTATCCTTTCCTCTCATATTTTCAGAGGATCTGCTCTTACTTCAAGGTCTGTGATCTATATGCAGTTGAGTCTGATGCAGGATGATATGTAAGTATCTAACTTCAATTCTCTAAACATGTATAGCCAATAGTTTGAAGCCAGCCTGGGCAAGAAAGTGCATGATATTTTTATCATCAATTAGCCACCCAAAAGCTGAAAGTGGCTATGGCTCAAGCGATAGGGTGTTATCTTTGAGCTAATAAAGCTCATGGACAAAACCATAAGCCCTGAGTTCAAGCTCCAGCTCCAACACACACACACACACACACACACACACACACACACACACACACACACACACACACACACACAATGGATGCACAAATTCATAACCAAGGTCATCTTGCTTAGATATTTTATTTTAATAAAAGTTTCCAAGTGAATATCAACCCTGGTTCTGGCAAAATTGCAGGGATGTTAGGAATGGCTGGCAAGTCAAAATAAGAAGAAAAATTGCCAGAGACCATCCTGAAGAGGAAAAAGGAAAGATAAATGATTTCATCCTCCAGGAAATGGGCATGGAAAAGAGAATGAGACATATGACGAAGTGAGACCACTGAATGCCCTAGGGGAACTCTGTGCTTCATTGCACCACCTAGGGGAGTCAAGGTATACATGGCACTTTTTCCCATAGTTGCTGTACAAGTAGTAGTATCGCTTTGGCCAAACCCAGGTGTGGAATCTATTGAGGATAGTCCTGTGAACCAACTTGGAGAAGTGAACTAAACAAAAACTATGCTTAGCAATATTAATAAGGCTGACAGAATGCAGAACATGGAAGTGTGCATATGTGTATATGGCTATATGTAATCTTTGTAGCAAAAATTCTAATATGATTTACAAGAAAATACAGATATAAACATGGGCATGCAAATTTCATGTTGCTAAATAAATTCATGTTTACTACCAGTAAGAGAATCTTAGCCAGATCCTGAAGCCAAATTCACCTTTAATTAGCCTCCTCCTTCATTAATCTCCTCCTGTTCTTTTCCCTCTCTTCCTCTTCCTCCATCTTTATGTTAGTGGTGTTTTAGCTTGTTAGGCAGGCATTCTACCACCTGAGCCAGGCTTCCAGCCATTTTTGCTTTATTTTTCAGAAAAGGTCTCACCTCATGGTTATTCCCAGGTGGCCTGAACCATGATTCTCCTATTTATACTTCTAATATAGTTGGGATGACACACAGCACCACTGTCAGCTATTGATTCAGAAGTGATCTTTCCAATTTTCTTTTATTTTCTTTGGGGGGGGGGGGGTCCGGTCATGGGGCCTGAACTCTGGGCCTGGGCTCTGTCCCTCAGCTCTTCAGCTCAAGGATAGTGCTCTACCACTTGAGCCACAGCACCACTTCCAGCTTTTTCCTTTTTGCTTATGTGGTGATGAGGAATCAAACCCAGGGCTTCATGCATGCAAGGCAAGCGCTCTACCACTGAGCCACCTTCCCAGCCCCGATCTTTCCAATTTTCTAAACAAGATTGTCTTTGACTCTGCCTCTCCAATAACTGGGATTATAAATTTAAGCTACTGCAACTGACCTTGTTAAATTTTTGTTGCTATTGGTTATAAGTCTTGAACTCTGGGCCTATGCATTGTTCCTGAGAATAGCACTTGATTTGAGCCACAATGCCACTTCTGGCTTTTTCTGTGATTAATTGGAAATAAGAATATCGTGGACTTTCCTGACTGGGTTGGCCTTGAACCACAATTCTCAGATCCTCAGTAGCTAGGATTATAGCCATGAGCCACCAACACTTGGCTTCTTGTTGAATTCTCTATGGGAAAGAATATAATCTATGCCTGTTGAATCTCTTAAAGTGGTGCTTGGCATACAGTAATTA
The DNA here is from genome assembly GCF_024711535.1 of Dipodomys merriami. Lineage (NCBI taxonomy): Eukaryota > Metazoa > Chordata > Mammalia > Rodentia > Heteromyidae > Dipodomys > Dipodomys merriami. Next base: position 1,026,914 of record NW_027205404.1, on the reverse strand, counting down.
CTAAGTATACATTTGCTGCATGAAGGGCAGATAAATGGTGAACAAAGGGTAGTTGACTTCAAGCCATTCATAGGAATGGGCCTATTCTTCATGAGCTTTGTTCTACTTGTAATACTTCTCTAGCTCAAATTAGTCATAAATATTATAGCACATAAATTGTTAGAGCTCTTCCTTTAGCCATGAGAAAAAGTGAGGCTTCAAGGAGTGAATGACTGAGAAGATGGCTCAACTAATTTGCAATCTGATCTGTTCTCGAATCCCAGGGATTCTGGCTTTGAATTCAGTGTTGTCAAATTATTACCAGGAGGTATCTTTAATCAAGTACATGCAGAAATATTCTCCTATGTTATTCCGTATGTAAAGCATAAGCATGTTCATGTTTGTGCATGTGTGCAATGATTTAGACTCTCCAGATTTCTTCAGCCTTATTTGTATGGGATGCTCAACTCTGTTTCACATCCATGTTTAACTGCTGTTTTGAACCACTGTCTTGTCTGCCTTGTCATCTAGTATATTAGATTTTTTCTTTTATGCAAGTGGATAGTTTATAGAATTAGCCATGTATAGTATTAGACATGATTCTAGGAATCCTGATCTTGAAAACAGTTTGTACTCCTCTTGCACATGGCCTGTTCTGTGTGTGGTTTCTGTACGAGCAACATTTCTGACTACCTGTAGTACAATTACTTTACATGAGCTATGTGATCTCACTCTTGTCATCTCAGATGCACTCTGCAACTAACCTTACACGACTGTCAGTCATCTTCATTAAAAGGTTCCCCAAGATTTGACACAGAGTGTAGCCCTTGGCAGCTCTTTTCCCAGGGCATTACAGATAGCGCATTACAGATTTTGGTTCCCTCTGCTGCTCCACCATCCATGACCCAGAAGCTGGCTTTCATTGACCTTCCTATATTTAATTTCAGTCTCATTTTCTTTCTTCCATTATTATCTTTCTCAGTCTCTGTAATGCCAGGTTTCAGGTCATACTCAGCTCAACTTTCACTTTCTTCATTGAACTTCAATTCTCCTGAGAGTTCATTTTTTTCTTTGTTATGGCTGCATTTTGAAAAATATTCTGAGGGTATAAATGGGTCTTTACTCATGCTTAGGAAAAAGCATGTACTTCATTTCTGATTATAGATTGTAAGTTAAAGCAAAGCATCATTCACATACGAACTGCTGTAAGCATGAGGGCTGTAGTGGACAGGGACCTCTGTTGCCAATGCTCCCAAGGGAGAGGCAGATTAGAAATGAATGTGCATTCAGCAGCAACCAGGTAGTTAACTTGCTGTGAAGATAAAGCAGCAGGGCGAGGAAACAGCAGTAGAGATGAAGGAGCCACACTTTGGTAGAGTGAAGAGCTACGCTGAAGACTGGACACTGAATTGAAGGAGTAGACAACACAGAGTTCAGAAAAAAGTGTGTTCACGCAGAAAGATGTGAAGAACACAAAGCCTGAGGTGAAGGCCAAGCCAGGGCATTTCAAAGACAAACAAGAATGCCACCTCTCCTGCAGATTGGAGTTCAAGGAATCCCAAGGGTAGTCCAAGGGTAGAAGGCTGGAAATGTAGGCTGAGATCTGCTCTGAGGATCATGAGTCTCAGCCAGCCTGGGTAGAAAAACTCTGTAACCAATTAGCCAGCAAAAAAGATGCAAAGATGTGTCTCAAGTGGTAGAGTTTTGAGACAAAAATGCTAAGAGAGAGTACAAGGCCATGAATTCAAGCCCAAATACTGGCATGCATGTGTACCCATGCACACACATGTATACACACACACACATATACAGAGAAGAGGAGGAGGAGGAGGGAGGAGGAAAGAATGGAGGAAGGAAGGGGGAGGGATGGAAAGAAGAAAGAAAGGAAGAAAGAAAGAAAGAAAGAAAGAAAGAAAGAAAGAAAGAAAGAAAGAAAGAAAGAAAGAAAGAAAGAAAGAAAGAAAGAAAGAAAGAAAGAAAGGGAGGGAGGCAGGGAGGTAGGCAGGGAGATAGGACAAAGAGAAAAAGAGAAAGAAGGAAAGAAGAAAGAGAGAAAGAGGTGATTAGGGTCTGATCTCAAAAAAATCAAGAAGGCAATGGATAGGAAGAACCAAATGAATTACACACTAAACAACAACTCCAGCTATTGCTAGGGTATGTAGGGGGCAACGAGAAACAGTGGGAATGTAGGGAATGCAGGTAGGTGACCACTAGAGCAAGACCTCTGGAGAACTCAGTAGTGTGTCAGTAATGTTGTGATTCCAGGGATATTTTGCTGTAATATGTGAAGGAAAAAAAAGAGGCAAAAATGATTGCTCAGTTTGAGGCAAAAGGAGAATGGAGAGGCCAATAATAATTTTTGGAAACTTGGTGTATGGGTGCACATAACTGCTTTGTATGGTGGGTGGAAAAGAAATTCAGGAGTTCTAAATAGAGCTCATCAAGGTGGTGTATACCTGTAATCCTAGTTTCGTGGGTGGTGGAGATAAGGAGGATTGGGATGCAAGGCTAATCATAACTGAAAGCTAGTGAGATCCTATCTCATTCAGTAAGCTGGGCATGATATTTCCCACCTGTGATTTCAGCTAGGTAGGAAGATTACAGTCTGAGGTTTCCCTGGGCCAAAAGATAATAAATAACACTTGGTCCTCCATTAGGCCTGTGCCTCATTAATTCACTCTGGATAAATCTATAGGTCTAAAAATTCTTTTAAATGCTAAAATGCTATCTGAATTGTGGTATAAAACATAGGGCACATCATCATTTATTCCTCACAAGACTTTTTAAATGCTGTAATGGAAATAAAATAGGCCTAAAATTCAAGAGAGTCATAGACATAGACAGAGACAGAGACAGAGACAAGACACAGAGAGGCAGAGAAACAGAGATTAAAAAGAGAGACCCTATCTGAGAAAATAAAGTAAACAGAAAAAAGGGCTGGAGGTTTGTGCTTGCTTGTCTAATAAGCACAAGGCTTTCAGTTCAAATCCTAGTATTCGGGGGCAGGGGGTAGAGAACAGAGAATGTTGAAAGGGGATACATTAATCAAGATGTCATGTCAGAACCTGACACCTTGAAAGAAAACCCATTTGTATAACTACTTAAAGATAATACAATTTTAAGGTATATGTTCACTTGAAAGAAAGAAAAAGAAGTCTAATTGTGTTTGACATGCTAGATTACAAATATAAAGTTCAAATAATAAAGATATTTTATCTCTGTTTTAAATGCATCAATTTAAACAATGTCAGTTCTATTAACATTGTGCTGTTTTTTTTTCTTTTCTGAATGCAAGGACTTTGTATGTATTATTTTACTTTAAATCTAACTTATCCCCCTCCCCAAAATTTGCGTTCTTTAACATCACACACAAAACCATTTTGTAATTGATTTGCAAAGGGAGTTTTGTAGAAAAGCTTGTGTTTATACTAAGTATCTATGCATGATTTAAAATATACAAGGCTGAAAAACCTCCAAGTGAATTTAGATTTGAAATCTGAAAAGAGAGTCATAAATGCAGAGACAGTGTTAGTAAGAGCTCCCTCGGTCCACTCAGCCTCTGATATTCAGTGATAACAGGGCAGAGTAGGATGAGGTCAGCTTCCTGAGAACCTCCGTGTCCTCTGGGGAAAGGACCATTAATTTTTAGAAGCTTGAATACTGTCATGGTTCAGAGTTCGGAACAGACTGGCCTAGAAATAAAAGAACCTGCCTTTCATTCCCATCCCTGCTGCTTACTGGAATGTGATCATCTGTTTCCACACATTTGAAATAGAGCTGCCATTATGAAGCTGTTGCAGAGCTTTTGAGGATTTCTTACCATTATATAGAGATACACAAAAGGACCATGAAAAAATATGCATATAAATTTTATTCTAAATTATAAATATCTGCTAAAAAAATCCCGTAGATAGAAATACTTTATGGATAAAATTGAACTGAAAAAGAGATTTAAGGACAGTGCTGATGTATGCAGCAAAGGAACTTTCTAAATCTTCAGAGTAATTCTTTAACTTGTCACAAGTTCACAGTGGTGCTACAGAGTTTTGTGTAGTGGACACTGACTAAACCATAGGAATGAATTCCCTTCTTAAAAAAAGTGTAACAGGCTTTTTAAAGTGTCCTGGGTCTATACCAGCAGCTACATTGGGATAAGGCTTATAAAATTCCCTTTTTACGTAAGCAATTTTTTATGTCAATAAAGTTTTGAGTTAGTTTATGGAGCAATCTCGGTAAAAATGATATAGTTAAGGAAATAGATTTACAGGAAAAACAAAAGAAAAGAAAAGTATAATGGAATGTTATTACACAAAACAATTCTAAGGGATCATTGTCACAATTTGATTATGATGTGTTTCTGAGTTTCTTGGAAGGCCCAGAACAAAAGGAAACATGAACAATGACTCAGTGGCAATTTCAAAGGGGCAAAGAATTTGCTTTGTTTCCCAAGAAAGATACAACTTGGACAGTCTAAGCCCATATTCCCCTTTCTTCATTAAAATGTTGTGACTTGAATGGTTATTAGTCTTCAGACTAAGAATCTACCTTGGCAATTTGAAGGTGCCACATGAGAGAGATCACCCGTGACTTTAGACTTTCTAAGGGTAAACATTCTAAGTGAAATCCAGGTAACAATCTGAAAACTTATCTATGATTAACAAAATACCAAGAAGTACTAGATTCTCACAGCAGATAGGGCATCAAGCTAAAATATAAAACTATGTCTTTCTGTGTGATACCATTGCTTATTCCTACTTTTATTATCCAAGATAAGAAAACTTTTTGTTTACATTTTGTTTTTTGCTGAAAAGTTCTGATTTTGAAATCAAAGACAAAGCATTTATACTCAGCAATCAGATAAACAAGGCAGGATATCTTTAAAAAGGAAAACAACATTTAGGATGATAGGAATTATCTGGGTGCTATTGATGGATACCAAACAATCATCAAAGGCAACAACATGTCCATCTTGTGATTAAATAACTAATTTTAGTTTGAAGATTTTAAGTGTACATTGCATTTTTTTTATTTCTTGAATGCTTTCTCTCTACTTTACCAACTTGGAAACTATCCAGTATACGTACCGCAAAATTTCAACTGCTGAAACCATCACATATCACAAAGCACATGCAGTTAGGTACCTCTCAACACTTAACCTCTCCCCCTACCCTGAAAAAAAACTGGAGAAATAAGAATATTAAAAGGACAGTAGCATCAAAAAATGATGTTCTTGCAGTCGAATATATAGGGGATTCAGTAGTTGAATATAAAATAGATAAACTGTCACTCTTTAATTTATACATTTCTGTCCTGTATTGATAAGTAAGAAATGCACATTTATTGTTTTTTATTATTTTTACATTTTTTTATTGTGAAAATACTGCACAGAGGGGTTACAATTACATGGACAAGATGAGTACATTCCTTATCAAGCATTGTAGCCTCCTCCTTTGTTTCCCCTTTCCATCACTTCCTATCCTTTCCCCGCCCCCCCACCCAATCCTCCCCGCTCTCCCCCCCAGCCGCACCAAAGTTGTAAAGTTCGTTTTTGACATAACGACTTGTACATCTCATTGTTGCAATGGGTCCATCTGTATCCCTATTTCAACGATGTGTTTTTCCCCTTCCCCTCCACAAATTATAACATCAAATACAGTGAAAGCAAGGGTCATACTGTGGGGGAGGGACATACAAAGCAACAAAGAAATAATCTTATAAATGTGTTAGAAACAATCTCAAGAAATAAAAAAAAAACATTTGAGTACATATCTTAGGGTTCATTTCCCTAACATCACCTTATCTGACCTTTTCTGCTTGACTCAGACATATACTAGATATTGCAAATGAGGGAAACCATGGGACCTATGTTTCTTTGGGCCTGGCTTACTTCACTTAATATAACTTTTTCCAAGTCTTTCCATTTCCTAACAAATGGGGCAATGTCATTGTTTCTGATGGAGGCATAGAATTTTATTGTGTACATATACCACATTTTCTTGATCCATTCATCTATTGAGTGGCGTCTGGGTTGGTTCCATATCTTAGCTGTAGTAAATAGGGGTGCAATAAACATAGTCGTGCTGGTAGCTTTAGTGTGGTCTTGTTTGTAAACATTTGGGTAAATGCCAAATGGGGAATTGCTGGGTCATAGGGGAGCTCTATGTGGAGTCTTTTGAGGAAACTCCATACTCCTTTCCAAAGTGGTTGAACAACTTTACGCTCCCACCAACAATGAAGTAAGGTTCCTTTTTGTCCACATCTCCTCCAGCATCTGCTTTTATTAGAGTTCTTGATCATAGCCATTCTAACAGGGGTGAGGTGGTATCTCAATGTTGTTTTGATTTGCATTTCTTTTATGGCTAGGTAGATTGATTGTGTCTATTGGCCATCCTTCTTTCCTCTTCGGAGAAGTTTCTCTTTAAGTCTTTAGCCCACTTATTTATTGGGCAGTTGTTTCTTTGAAGATTTGTTGTTGGGGGATTTATTTTTTTTGAGGTCCATGTATATTTTAGATATGAGATCTTTGTCCATTGCATGGCTAAAAATGATGTTCCTGCAGTCGAATATATAGGGGATTCAGTAGTTGAATATAAACTAAAATAAACTGTCACTCTTTAATTTATACATTTCTGTCCTGTATTGATAAGTAAGAAATGCACATTTATTGTAAAAAATTATTTTAAGTACAATATCTTGAGAACAATGAGAAATAATCATCTGTAAACAGCCCGAACAGTTACTGTCTTAGTGAATTTCCTCTAGCATTTTTCTGTTTATTTCACTAAAAACATTTATGAATTTTCTAGTGGCAGAGTCTATGCTAAATACTCTTTATTTTGATACTGAGGATTAAATCTAATTGTATGTACTTTAGGCAAGTGTTCTACAACACTTCAGCCTTTGATTTTTATTTGGTTTTTGAGATACTATCTCATTCCCTTTGTCCAAACTGGATTGAAATCTATGATTTGTTCTTCCTGCAAGTAACAGATGTGAATCACCACTCTAGGTGCTAAGTATATACATTATTCATTTAACTCAATACTCCCTCAACAGTGTGTGCATGTATACACACATCTACTCACATATTCTCCTTCTCTCTCCTCCCTCAACACTTGTTCTTTTCTGTTTGCAAGAGATTAGAATCAGTCTCAATCACTTCATGGCACTCTAACACTGCAGCTGGAAAGGTCGGCACCAGGACAACATGACAGGAGAGAAGAACTCTGCCAACCAAGTCTAATATGCCAATCTTGCCTCAGAAAATAGAATTGAGGACCTGAAAATGAGGCAGCAGATAGGAGTCTGTGATAGAGCTTAAGTCTATTTTCAGCCACAGTGCGTTCAATGAGTGGAGCAATCAAGCCTGGAGGAAAAATGAAGAGAATGAGAAACTACGTAAGCTTGTGTCTGGGGTTCAGAAGAGAGAGGGAAAGAAATGGAAAGACAGAGGGGAAAGAGAGAGAGGAAATGAGACACACAAAAACACACATACACATACACAACGAGATATTGCATTCTTGGAGCATTTCCAATATTCCTCCAAATAAACGTCTATCTTGCCTTCAAATACATTTTGAACTTAAGCTTTAAGATACCATGTTAATGTGCATTGATAATGATTGTCTTGCTCTGTACAAGGCATCATTCCAACTATTTAATGTTCATTTATTTCATTAAATACATTTTAATCATTATATCAACACCCTCTAAAATGTGAGTGTTACTGCCTTCATTTTACGTGGGAGGACAGAACCTCAAAAACTTAAGCAGGAGGCATTGGTTAGGAAGGGCATGCCCATATACTACTCCTGCCCCCGATGTATATATATATAATATATTATAAATATTATATATTATATAATATTATATATTATATATAATATATTATATATTATATATTATATATAATAATATAGAATATTAATTTAATATATTATAATATATTATATATAATATTATATATAATATATTATATACATACAAATATATATTATATATAATATATATCATATATATACATGGGGGCAGGTGTAGTATATATATAATATATATATATTATATAATATATATATTATACACACACACACACACATTCATTTTTCCGTTCCCTTTGGCACCTCCTCACCTCCAATAGAACAGAAATGGAGGTCTATTTTTAAATATGTGTGCAAACCAGCATCAAGAATATAAGAACAATATAAGAAATGGGCAAATATATTTGTGTGAAAATCTGTAAAACAACTCCTATGCCCCAGGCCTGGATTTCTGTCCTGTACAGGGAGGGGCCTGTTTCTACCTCTACTCTCCCAGGCCTCCTGAGCAGGTGCCTGGGAACATAGCTGGAAAGGGACTAATAAGGCTTTTCAAATGAAAGACATCAGTGAATTTACTATAAGAGACAAATGCAGAGGAATTACAATCCACATAGACATTGACTGCTTTTCTTCACCTTGGCTTTCAAAATTCTTTACTTCTTCACATACTCCAAAAAGCCAACTCTTGCTGGGCACCCGTGGCTCACTAAGGAGGCTGAGATCTGAGGACCGCGGTTGAAAGCCAGCTCGGCAAGGAAAGTCCATGAGACTCTTATCTCCAATAAACTAGCAGAAAACTGAAAGTGGCAGTGTGGCTCAAGTGGTAGAATGCTAGTCTTGAGTTGAAGAGCTGAGTGATAGCACCAAGGCCCAGAATTCAAGATCTATGACCATCTTTACTATATTACCATCTTTACTATATTTACTATATTACCATCTTTACTATATTAAGTCGGCCTATCCAAGAGCATGGGAGGTCTTTCCATTTTCTAGTGTCTTCTGCAATTTCTTTCTTTAACTTTTTATAGTTCTCATTAAATAGTTCTTTTACATCTTTGGTTAGGTTAATTCCTAAATATTTTATTTTTCGGGAGGTTATTGTGAATGGGGTTGCTCCCTTTATTTCCCTCTCTTCCTGTACATTATCAGTGTATAGGAAGGCAACTGATTTTTGTGGGTTTATTTTGTATCCTGCTATTTTGCCGAAGTGATTTATGATTTCTAAGAGTTTGGGGATGGAGTTTTTGGGATCGTGGAGGTATAGTATCATGTCGTCTGCAAAAAGTGATAGCTTAACTTCTTCTTTCCCTATGCGGATCCCTTTAATGTCTTTTTCTTGCCTTATTGCCCTGGCTAAAGGTTCTAGGACTATATTGAAGAGGAGTGGAGACAGTGGGCATCCTTGCCTTGTTCCTGATTTTAGGAGAATTGGTTATAGCTTTTCCCCATTAAGTATAATATTGGCTATTGGTCTGTCATAAATGGCTTTTATTGTTTTTATAAATGTTCCTTCTATTCCTATTTTCTCCAGAGCTTTTAGCATGAATGAATGTTGAATTTTGTCAAAGGCCTTTTCTGCATCTGTAGCGATAATCATGTGATTCTTGACCTTGGCTCTGTTGATATGTTGGATTACATTTATTGACTTACGTATGTTAAACCATCCCTGTGTCTCTGGGATGAAGCCTACCTGGTCATAGTGAATTATTTTTTTTATGTGTTTCTGGATTCTGTTAGCTAGAATCTTGTTAAGGATCTTTGCATCTGTGTTCATCAAGGAGATTGGCCTGTAATTCTCCTTTTTGGTTGGGTCTTTGCCTGGTTTGGGGATGAGTGTGATATTGGCTTCGTAGAATGAGTTTGGGATAGCTCCCTCCTTCTCTATTTCTCTGAAGAGCTTGAGGAGTATGGGTATTAGTTCTTGTTTAAAGGTCTTATAGAATTCTGCTGTGAATCCATCTGGTCCTGGGCTTTTTTTTGTTGGAAGACTTTTGATAGCTTCCTGTATCTCATTATAGGATATTGGCTTATTTAATAGGTTAACTTCTTCTTTGCTCAGTTTGGGCAACTTGTATTTCTCTAAAAATGCATCCATTTCTGCCCGATTTTCTTCCTTTAGAGAGTATAGCTTTTGAAAGAAGTCTGTTTGAAATGTTTGGATATCTTGAGTACCTGTTGTGATGTTTCCCGTGGCATCCCTAATCCTATTAATATAGGTTTCATCTCTTCTTTTTTTAATTAATCTAGCCAATGGGCCATCAATTTTGTTTATTTTTTCAAAGAACCAGCTTTTTGTTTGGTTTATTTTGGTTATGGTTTTCTGATTTTCTAATTGTTAATCTCTGCTTTTAATTTCGTTATCTGACTTAGCCTATTAGCTTTTGGCACGCCAGCACTGTCCATCCAGCACTATGGACGGCACTGCGTACATCTGGCTCTAATTAGTCCACGGTTGTGTTCAGCCGAATGACCTCTGCCGGGAACACTCAGAATGAGGTTCTGAGTTATTGCAACATAGGAGCGTTTCACTGCTTTCAAGGCTTCACAGGAAGAATTCCGGAATGTTGCTGCCGGGAGGCCTCCGGCTGTTCCGGGTGAACATCTCCTTGTAAATCCCCCGTGGTTTCTTGTACACCCATGAAATTTGGCCAGGTTATGCAGTTTGCATTGCTGCACAATTGCGCCTGCCTAACTCTGCCACGGTTGCAAACATTCAGGCGTGCAAGTCAGATAGGCTGGTCCCCGTATGACACTGCCAGCGAACTGGGTCTATCTGCTTTCCATCCTTCTCAACTGAGTGCTACTGATTCCAGCTTTGACGGCTACACTCTACTCAACCAGATCAGTAAGTTGAACATCAACTTATGACACTTTGTGAACGTGTTGAGAACTACAGCTCAGTTGTTCGGGAAGCCACCACTGTACATCGAGCACTATGGACGGCACTGCCTATATCTGGCTTTAATTAGTCCACGGTTGTGTTCAGCAGAATGACCTCTGCCGGGAACACTCAGAATGAGGTTCTGAGTTATTGAAACATTGGAGCGTTACACTGCTTTCAAGGCTTCACAGGAAGAATTCCGGAATCTTGCTGCCGGCAGGCCTCTGGCTGTTCCGGGTGAACATCTCCTTGTAAATCCCACGTGGTTTCTTGTACACTCTTGAAATTGGGCAAGGCTATGCAGTTTGCATTGCTGCACAATTGAGTCTGCCTAGCTCTGCCGCGGTTGCAAACATTCAGGCTTGGCAGCCAGATAGGCTGGTCTCCGTAGGACACTGCCAGCGGACTGGGTATATCTGCATCCCCTTCCTCTCACCTGAGTGCTACTGATTCCAGCTTTGACGGCTATACTCTACTCAACCGGAGCAGTAAGTTGAACCTCAACTTATGGCACATTGTGAAAGTGTTGAGCACTAGAGCTCAGTTGTTTGGCACGCCACCACTGTCCATCCAGCACTATGGACGGCACTGCCTACATCTGACTCTAATTAGTCCACGGTTGTGTTCAGCTGAATGACCTCTGCCGGGAACACTCAGAATGACTTTCTGCGTTAAAGCAACATAGGAGCGTTTCACTGCTTTCGTTTCTTAGGAAGAATTCCGGAATCTTGCTGCCTGGAGGCCTCCGGCTGTTCCGGGTGAACATATCCTTGTAAATCCCCCGTGGTTTCTTGTACACCCATGAAATTTGGCGAGGTTATGCAGTTTGAATTGCTGCACAATTGCGCCTGCCTAGCTGTGCCCCGTTTGCAAACATTCAGGCGTGGCAGCCAGATAGGCTGGTCCCCGAAGGACACTGCCAGCGGACTGGGTATATCTGCTTCTCGTTCTTCTCACCTGAGTGCTACTGATTCCAGCCTTGACGGCTACACTCTACTCAACCGGAGCAGTAAGTTGAACCTCAACTTATGGCACTTTGTGAAAGTGTTGAGAACTAGAGCTCAGTTGTTTGGCACCCCACCAATGTCCATCCAGCACTATGTAGGCAGTGATGCCTACATCTGGCTCTAATTAGTCCACGGTTGTGTTCAGCAGAATGACCTCTGCCGGGAACACTCAGAATGAAGTTCTGATTAACTACAACATAGGAGCGTTTCACTGCTTTCAAGGCTTCACAGGAAGAATTCCGGAACCTTGCTGCCGGGAGGCCCCCGGCTGTTCCGGGTGAACATATCCTTGTAAATCCCCCGTGGTTTCTTGTACACCCATGAAATTTGGCCAGGTTATGCAGTTTAAATTGCAGCACAATTGCGCCTGCCTAGCTCTGCCGCGGTTGCAAATATTCAGGCATAGCAGCCAGATAGGCTGGTCCCCGTAGGACCCTGCCATCAGACTGGGTATATCTGCTTCCCATTCTTCTCACCTGAGTGCTACTGATTCCAGCTTTGACGGCTACACTGTAGTCAACCGGGGCAGTAAGTTGAACCGCAACTTATGGTACTTTGTGAAAGTGTTGAGAACTAGAGCTCAGTTGTTTGGCAAGCCACCACTCTCCATCCAACACTATGGAAGGCACTGCTTACATCTGGCTCTAATTAGGCCACGGTTCTGTTAAGCCGAATGACCTCTGCCGGGAACACTCCGAATGAGGTTCTGAGTTGTTGCAACATACGAGCGTTTCAGTGCTTTCAAGGCTTCACAGGAAGAATTCCGGAATGTTGCTGCCGGCAGGCCTCCGGCTTTTCCGGGTGAAAATCTCCTTGTAAAACCCCTGTGATTTTTTGTACACCCGTAAAATTTGGCCAGGTTATGCAGTTTGAATTGCTGCACAATTGCGCCTGCCTAGCTCTGCCGCGGTTGCAAACATTCCGGCAAGGCAGTCAGATAGGCTGGTCCCCGTAGGACACTGCCAGCGGACTGGGTATATCTGCTTTCCGTTCTTCTCACCTGAGTGCTACTGATTCCAGCTTTGACGGCTACAGTCTACTCAAGCGGAGCAGTAAGGTGAACCTCAACTTATGGCACTTTGTGAAAGTGTTGAGAATTAGAGCTCAGTTGTTTGGCACCCCACCACTGTCCATCCAGCACTATGTAGGCAGTGATGCCTTCATCTGGCTCTAATTAGTCCACAGTTGTGTTCAGCAGAATGACCTCCTCCGGTAACACTCAGATTGAGGTTCTGATTTATTGTAACATAGGAGAGTTTCACTGCTTTCAAGGCTTCACAGGAAGAATTCCGCAATGTTGCTGCCAGCAGACCTCCGGCTGTTCCGGGGGAACATCTCCTTGTAAATCCACCGTGGTTTCTTGTACACCTGTGAAATTCGGCCAGGTTATGCAGACTGCATTGCTGCACAATTGTGCCTGCCTAACTCTGCCGCGGTTGCAAACATTCAGGCGTGGCAGCCTGATAAGCTCTGTCTCCGTAGGACATGGCCTGCGGACTGGGTATATCTGCTTCCCGTTCCTCTCACCTGAGTGCGACTGATTCCAGCTTTGACGGCTACACTCTACTCAACCGGAGCAGTAAGGTGAACCTCAACTTATGGCACTTTGTGAAAGGGTTGAGAAATAGAGCTCAGTTGTTTGGCACGCCACTACTGTCCATCCAGCACTATGGACGGCACTGCCTACGTCTGGCTCTAATTAGTCCACGGTTGTGTTCAGCCGAATGACCTCTGCCGGGAACACTCAGAATGAGTTTCTGCGTTAATGCAACATAGGAGCGTTTCACTGCTTTCGTTTCTTAGGAAGAATTCCGGAATCTTGCTGCCCGGAGGCCTCCGGCTGTTCCGGGTGAACATATCTTTGTAAATCCCCCGTGGTTTCTTGTACACCCATGAAATTTGGCGAGGTTATTCAGTTTGAATTGCTACACAATTGCGAATGCCTAGCTGTGCCGCGTTTGCAAATATTCAGGCGAGGCAGCCAGATAGGCTGGTCCCCGTAGGACCCTGCCAGCGGACTGAGTATATCTGCTTCCCGTTCTTCTCACCTGAGTGCTACTGATTCCAGCCTTGATGGCTACACTCTACTCAACCGGAGCAGTAAGTTGAACCTCAACTTATGGCACTTTGTGAAAGTGTTGAGAACTATTGCTCAGTTGTTTGGCACCCCACCACTGTCCATCCAGCACTATGTAGGCAGTGATGACTACATCTGGCTCTAATTAGTCCACGGTTGTGTTCAGCAGAATGACCTCTGCCGGGAACACTCAGAATGAGGTTCTGATTTATTGCAACATAGGAGCGTTTCACTGCTTTCAAGGCTTCACAGGAAGAATTCCGGAATGTTGCTGCCAGCAGGCCTCCGGCTGTTCCGGGAGAACATCTCCTTCTAAATCAACCGTGGTTTCTTGTACACCCGTGAAATTCGGCCAGGTTATGCAGTTTGCATTACTGCACAATTGCGCCTGCCTCACTCTGCCACGGTTGCAAACATTCAGGCGTGGCAGCCTGATATGCTGGTCTGCGTAGGACACAGGCGGTGGACTGGGTATATCTGCTTCCAGTTCTTCTCACCTGAGTGCTACTGATTCCAGCTTTCACGGCTACACTCTACTCAACCGTAGCAGTAAGTTGAACCTCAATTTATGGCACTTTATGAAAGTGTTGAGAAGTAGAGCTCAGTTGTTTGGCACGCCACCACTGTCCATCCAGCACTCTGGACGGCACTGCCTACATCTGGCTGTAATTAGTCCACGGTTGTGTTCAGCCGAATGACCTCTGCCGGGACAACTCACAATGAGGTTCTGAGTTATTGCAACATAGGAGCGTTTCACTGCTTTCAAGGCTTCACAGGAAGAATTCCGGAATCTTGCTGCCGGCAGGCCTCCGGCTCTTTCGGGTGAACATCTCGTTGTAAATCCCCCGTGGTTTCTTGTACACCCGTGAAATTTGGCCAGGTTATTCAGTTTGCATTGCTGCACAATTGAGCCTGCCTAGCTCTGCTGCGGTTGCAAACATTCAGGCGTGGCAGCCAGATAGGCTGGTCCCCGAAGGACACTGCCAGAGGACTGGGTATATCTGCTTTCCATTCTTCTCACCTGAGTGCTACTGATTCCAGCTTTGACAGCTACACTCTACTCAACTGGAGCAGTAAGTTGAATCTCAAGTTATGGCACTTTGTGAAAGTGTTGAGAACTAGAGCTCAGTTGTTTGGCACGCCACCATGGTCCATCCAGCACTATGGACGGCACTGCCTACATCTGGCTCTAATTAGACGACGATTGTGTTCAGCTGAATGACCTCTGTGGGGAACACTCAGAATGAGGTTCTGAGTTATTGCAACATCGGAGCGTTTCACTGCTTTCAAGGCTTCTTAGGAAGAATTCCGGAATCTTGCTGGCGGCAGTCCTCCGGCTGTTCCGGGTGAACATCTCCTTGTAAATCCCCCGTGGTTTCTTGTACACCCGTGAAATTTGGCCAGGTAATGCAGTTTGCACTGCTGCAGAATTGCGCCTGCCAAGCTCTGCCGCGGTTACAAACATTCAGCCGTGGCAGCCAGATAGGCAGGTCGCCATAGGACACTGCCAACGGCCTGGGTATATCTGCTTCCCGTTCTTCTCATATGAGTGATACTGATTCCAGCTTTGACGGCTACACTCTAGTCAACCGGGGCAGTAAGTTGAACCTCAACTTATTGTATTTTCTGAAAGTGTTGAGAACTAGAGCTCAGTTGTTTGGCACGCCACCACAGTCCATCCAGCACTATGGACGGCACTGCTTACATCTGGCTCTAATTAGTCCACGGTTGTGTTCAGCCGAATGACCTCTGCCGGGAACACTCCGAATGAGGTTCTGAGTTGTTGCAACATACGAGCGTTTCACTGCTTTCAAGGCTTCTTTGGAAAAATTCCGGAATGTTGCTGCCAGCAGGCCTCCGGCTGTTCCGGGTGAACACCTCCTTTTAAATCCCCAGTGGTTTTTTGTACTCCCGCGAAATTTGGCCAGGCTTTGCAGTTTGCATTGCTGCACAATTGCGCCTGCGTAGATCTGAAGCAGTGGCAAACATTCAGGCCTGGCAGCCAGATAGGCTGGTCCCCGTAGGACACTGCCAACGGACTGGGTATATCTGCTTCCCATTCTTCTCACCTGAGTGCTACTTATTCCAGCTTTGACGGCTACACTGTACTCAACCGGAGCAGTAAGTGGAACCTCAAATTATGGCACTTTGTGAAAGTGTTGAGAACTAGAGCTCAGTTGTTGGGCACGCGACCACTGTCCATCCAGCACTATGGACTGCACTGCCTACATCTGGCTCTAATCAGTCCACGGTTGTGTTCAGCCGAATGTCCTCTGCCGGGAACACTCAGAATGAGGTTCTGAGTTATTGCAACATAGGAGCGTTTCAGTGCTTTCAAGTCTTCTTAGTAAGAATTCCGGAATCTTGCTTTCGGCAGGCCTTCGTCTATTCCGGGTGAACATCTCATTGTAAATCCCCCATGGTTTCAGTACACCCGTGAAATTTGGCCAGTTTATGCAGTTTGCATTGCTGCACAATTGCGCCTGCCTAGCTGTGCCTTATTTGGAAACATTCAGGCGTGGCAGCCAAATAGGCTGGTCCCCATAGGACACGCATGCGGACTGGGTATATCTGCTTCTATTTCTTCTCATCTGAGTGCTACTGATTCCAGCTTTCAGGGCTACACTCCACTCAACCGGAGCAGTAAGTTGTACGTCAACTTATGGCACTTTGTCAAAGTGTTGAGAAATATAGCTCAGTTGTTTGGCACGCCACCACTGTCCATCCAGCACTATGAACGGCACTGCGTACATCTGGCTGTAATTAGTCCACGGTTGTGTTCAGCCGAATGACCTCTGCCGGGAACACTCAGAATGAGGTTCTGAGTTATTGCAACACAGGAGCGTTTCACTGCTTTCAAGGACTCTTTGGAAGAATTCCGGAATGTTGCTGCCGACAGTCCTCCGGCTCTTCCGGGTGAACATTTCCTTCTAAATGCCCCGTGGTTTCTTGTACACCCGTGAACTTTGGCCAGGTTATGCAGTTTGCATTGCTGCACAATTGCGCCTGCCTAGTTCTGCTGCGTCTGCAAACATTCAGGCGTGGCAGCCAGATAGGCTGGTCCTCGTAGGACACTGCCAGCGGACTGGGTATATCTGCTTCCCGTTCTGCTCACCTGAGTTCTACTGATTCCAGCTTTGACAGCTACACTCTACTCAACCGGAGCAGTAAGTTGAAGTTCAACTTATGGCACTTTGTCAAGGTTTTGAGGTCTAGAGCTCAGTTGTTTTGCACGCCACCAAAGTCCATCCACCACTATGGACGGCACTGGCTACATCTGGCTCTAATTAGTCCACGGTTGTGTTCAGCCGAATGACCTCTGCCGGGAACACTCAGAATGAGGTTTTGATTTATTGCAACATAGGAGAGTTTCACTGGTTTCAAGGCTTCACAGGAAGAATCCCGGAATGTTGCTGCCGGCAGGCCTCCGGCTGTTCCGGGTGAACATCTCCTTGTAAATCCCCGGTGGTTTCTTGTACATCCGTGACATTTAGCCAGGTTATGCGGTTTGCATTGCTGCACAATTTCTCCTACCTTACTCTGCCGCGGTTGCAAACATTCAGGCGTGGCAGTCATATAGGCTGGTCCCCGTAGGACACTGTCAGCGGACTGGGTATATCTGCTTCCCGTTTTCTCACCTGAGTGCTACTGATTCCAGCTTTGACGGCTACACTCTATTAAACCGGAGCAGTAAGTTGAACCTCAACTTATGTCACTTTGTGAATGTGTTGAGAACTAGATCTCAGTCGTTTGGCACGCCACCACTGTCCATTGAGCACTATGGATGGCACTGCGTACATCTGGCTGTAATTAGTCCACGGTTGTGTTCAGCCGAATGACCTCTGCCGGGAACACTCAGAATGAGTTTCTGTGTTATTGCAACATAGGAGCGTTTCACTGCTTTCAAGGCTTCTTAGGAAGAATTCCTCAATCTTGCTTTCGGCAGGACTCCGGCTGTCCCGGGTGAACATCTCCCTGTAAATCCCCCGTGGTTTCTTGTACACCCGTGAAATTTGGCCAGGTTATGCAATATGCAATGCTGCACAATTGCTAATGCCTTGATCTGCCGCGGTTGCAAACATTCAGGCGTGGCGGCCAGATAGGCTGGTCCCCGTAGGACACTGCCAGCGGACTGGGTATATCTGCTTCCCGTTCTTCTCACCTGAGTGCTACTGATTCCATCTTTGACGGCTACACTCTTCACAAACGGAGCAGTAAGTTGAACCTCAACTTATGACACTCGGTGAAAGTGTTGAGAACTAGAGCTCAGTTGTTTGGCACGTGACCACTGTCCATCCAGCACTATGGACCGCACTGCCTACATCTGGCTCTAATTAGTCCATGGTTGTGTTCAGCCAAATGACCTCTGGGGAGAACACTCAGAATGAGGTGCTGATTTATTGTAACATAGGAGCCTTTCACTGCTTTCAAGGCTTCTTAGGAAGAATTCCGGAATCTTGCTGCCGGAGGCCCTCGGCTGTTCTGGGTAAACATCTTGTAAATCCCCCGTGGTTTCTGGTACACCCGTGAAATTTGGCCAGGTTATGCAGTTTGCATTTCTGCACAACTGCGCTTGCCTAGCTCTGACGAGGTTGCAAACATTCAGGCTTGGCAGCCAGATATGCTGGTCCCCGTACGACACTGTCAGCGGAGTGGGTCTATCTGCTTTCCCTTCTTCTCACCTGAGTGCTACTGATTCCAGCTTTCACGACTACACTCTATTCAACCGGAACAGTAAGTTGAACCTCAACTTATGGCACTTTGTGAAAGTGTTGAGAACTAGAGCTCAGTTGTTTGGCACACCACCACTGTCCATCCAGCACTATGGACGGCACTGCCTACATCTGGCTCTAATTAGTCCACGGTTGTGTTCAGCCGAATGACCTCTGCCGGGAACACTCAGAATGAGGTTCTGAGTTATTGCAACATAGGAGCCTTTCACTGCTTTCAAGGCTTCACAGGAAGAATCCCGGAATGTTTCTGCCGGCATGCCTCCGTCTGTTCCTGGTGAACATCTCCTTGTAAATCCCCCGTGATTTCTTGTACACCCTTGAAATTTGGCCAGGTTATGCAGTTTGCATTGCTGCACAATTGTTCCTGCCTAGATCTGCCGCGGTTGCAAACATTCAGGGGTGATAGCCAGATAGGCTGGTCCCCGTAGGACATTGCCAGCGGACGGGGTATATCATCTTCCCCTTCTCCTCACCTGAGTGCTAATGATTCCAGCTTTGACGGCTACTCTCTACTCAACCGGAGCAGTAAGTTGAACCTCAACTTATGGTACTTTGTGAAAGTGTTGTGAACTAGAGCTCAGTTGTTTGGCATGCCACCACTGTCCATCGAGCACTATGGACGGCACTGCCTACATCTGGCTCTAATTAGTCCACGGTTGTGATCAGCCGAATGATCTCTGCCGGGAACACTCAGATTGAGGTTCTGAGTTATTGCAACATATGAGCATTTCACTGCTTTCAAGGCTTCACAGGAACAATCCAGGAATGTTGCTGCCAGCAGGCCTCCGGCTGTTCCGGGTGAACATCTCCTTTTAAATCCCCCGTGGTTTTTTGTACTCCCGCGAAATTTGGCCAGGTTATGTAGTTTGCATTGCTGCACAATTGCGCCTACGTAGATCTGCCACGGTGGCAAACATTCTGGCGTGGCAGCCAGATAGTCTGGTCCCCGTAGGACACTGCCAAGGACTGGGTATAGTTGCTTCCCATTCTTCTCACCTGAGTGCTACTTATTACAGCTTTGACGGCTACACTCTACTCAAGCGGAGCAGTAAGATGAACCTCAACTTATGGCTCTTTGTGAAAGTGTTGAGACCTAGAGCTCAGTTGTTGGCACGCCACCACTGTCCATACAGCACTATGGACGGCACTGCCTACATCTGGCTGCAATTTTTGCACGGTTGTGTTCAGCCGAATGACCTCTGCAGGGAACACTCAGAATGAGGTTCTGAGTTATTGCAACATAGGAGCGTTTCACTGCTTTCAAGGCTTCTTAGGAAGAATTCATCTATCTTGCTTTCGGCAGGCCTCCGGCTCTTCCGGGTGAACATCTCCTTGTAAATCATCCGTGGTTTCTTGTACACCCGTGAAATTTGGCCAGGTTATGCAGCGTGCATTGCTGCACAATTGCGCCTGCCTAACTCTGCTGCGGTTGCAAACATTCAGGGGTTGCAGCCAGATAGGCTGGTCCCCGTAGGACACTGCCAGCGGACTGGGTATATCTGTTTCCCGTTCTTCTTATCTGAGTGCTACTGATTCCTGCTTTGACAGCTGCACTCTACTCAACCAGAGCAGTAAGTTGAACCTCAACGTATGGCACTTTGTGAAAGGGTTGAGAACTAGAGCTCAATTGTTTGGCACGCCACCAAAGCCCTTCCACCACTATGGACGGCACTGCCTACATCTGGCTCTAATTAGTCCACGGTTGTGTTCAGCTGAATGACCTCTGCCGGGAACACTCAGAATGAGGTTCTGAGTTATTGCAACATAGGAGCGTTTCACTGCTTTCAAGGATTCACAGGAAGAATTCCTGAATTTTGCTTCCAGCAGTCCTCTGGCTGTTCCGGGTGAACATCTCCTTGTAAATCCCTCGTGGTTTCAGTACACCCGTGAAATTTGGCCAGTTTTTGCAGTTTGCATTGCTGCACAATTGCGCCTGCCTAGCTGTGCCGCGTTTGCAAACATTCAGGCATGGCAGCCAGATACGCTGGTCCCCGTAGGACACGGCCTGCGGACTGGGTATATCTGCTTCCACTGCTTCTCACCTGAGTGCTACTGATTCGAGCTTTGACGGATACACTCTACTCAACCGGAGCAGTAAGTTGAACCTCAACTTATGGCACTTTGTGAAAGTGTTGAGAACTAGAGCTCAGTTGTTTGGCACGCCACCACTCTCCATCGAGCACTATGGACGGCACTGCCTACATCTGGCTGTAAGTAGTCCACGGTTGTGTTCAGCCGAATGACCTCTGCCGGGAACACTCAGAATGAGGTTCTGAGTGATTGCAACATAAGAGCGTTTCACTGCTTTCAAGGCTTCTTAGGGAGAATTCCGGAATCTTGCTGCCGGCAGGCCTCCGGCTGTTCATGGGGAACATCTCCTTGTAAATCCCCCGTGGTTTCTTGTCCACCCGTGAAATTTGGCCAGGATATGCAATTTGCATTGCTGTACAATTGGCCTGCCTTACTCTGCCGCGGTTGCAAACATTCAGGCGTGGCAGCCAGATAGGCTGGTCCCCGTAAGACACTGCCATTGCACTGGGTATATCTGCTTCCCGTTCTTCTCACCTGAGTGCTACTGATTCCAGTTTTGACGGCTATACTCTACTCAACCGGAGCAGTAAGTTAAACCTCAACTTATGGCACTTTGTGAAAGTGTTGAGAACTAGAGCTCAGTTGTTTGGCACTCCACCACTGTCCAGCACTATGGGCTGCAATGCCTACATTTGGCTCTAATTAGTCCACGGTTGTGTTTAGCCGAATGACCTCTGCCGGCAACACTCAGAAGGAGGTTCTGAGTTATTGCAACATAGGAGAGTTTCACTGCTTTCAAGGCTTTTTAGGAAGAATTCCGGAATCTTGTTGCCGACGGGCCTCCGACTGTTCTGGGTGAACATCTCCTTGTAAATCCCCCGTTGTTCCTTGTACACCCTTGAAATTTGGCCAGGTTATGCAGTTTGCATTGCTGCAAAATTGCTAATGCATAGATCTGCTGCATTTGCAAACATTCAGCTGTGGCAGCCAGATAGGCTGGTCCCCGTAGGACACTGACAGCGGACTGGGTATATCTGCTTCCCGTTCGTCTCACCTGAGTGCTACTGATTCCACCTTTGAAGGCTACACTCTACTCAAACGGACCAGTAAGTTTAACCTCAACTTATGGCACTTTGTGAAAGTGTTGAGAACTAGAGCTCAGTTGTTTGGCTAGCGACCACTGTCCATCCAGCACTATGGACGGCACTGCCTACATCTGGCTCTAATTAGTCCACGGTTGTGTTCAGCCTATTGACCTCTACGGAGAACACTCAGAATGAGGTGCAGAGTTATTGCAACATAGGAGCGTTTCACTGCGTTCAAGGCTTCTTAGGAAGAATTCCGGAATCTTCGTGCCAGCAGGCCTCCGGCTGTTCCGGGTGAACATCTCCTTGTAAATCCCCGTTGGTTTCTTGTACACCTGTGAAATTTGGCCACGTTTTGCAGTATGCAATGCTGCACAATTGCTAATGGCTAGATCTGCGGCGGTTGCAAACATTCAGGCGTGGCAGCCAGATAGTCTGGTCGCCGTAGGACACTGCCAACGGACTGGGTATATCTGCTTCCCGTTCTTCTCACCTGAGTGCTACTGATTCCACCTTTGACGGCTACACTCTACTCAAACGGAGCAGTAAGTTGATCCTGAACTTATGGCACTTTGTGAAAGTGTTGAGAACTAGAGCTCAGTTGTTTGGCAAGCCACCACTGTCCATCCAGCACTATGGACCGCACTGCCTACATCTGGCTCTAATTAGTCCACGCTTGTGTTCAGACAAATGACCTCTGCGGAGAACACTCAGAATGAGGTGCTGAGTTATTGCAACATAGGAGCGTTTCACTGCTTTCAAGGCTTCTTAGGAAGAATTCCGTAATCTTGCTGCGGGTAGGCCTCCGGCTGTTCTGGGTGAATATCATGTAAATCCCCCGTGGTTTCTTGTACACCCGTGAAATTTGGCCAGGTTATGCAGTTTGCATTTCTGCACAATTGCGCCTGACTAGCTCTGTCGCGGTTGCAAACATTGAGGCGTGGCAGCCAGATAGGCGGGTCCCCGTACGACACTGTCAGGGGACTGGGTCTATCTGCCTCCCGTTCTTCTCACCTGAGTGCTGCTGATTCCAGCTTTGACGGGTACACTCTACTCAACCGGAGCAGTAAATTGAACCTCAACTTATGGCACTTTGTGAATGTGTTGAGAACTAGAGCTCAGGTGTTTGGCACGCCACCACTCTCCATCGAGCACTATGGACGGCACTGCATACATCTGGCTGTAATTACTCCATGGTTGTGTTCAGCCGAATGACCTCTGCCGGGAACACTCAGCATGAGCTTCTGTGTTATTGCAACATAGGAGCGTTTCACTGCTTTCAAGGCTTCTTAGGAAGATTTCCGGAATCTTGCTGCAGGCAGGCCTCCGGCTCTTCCACCGAACATCTCCTTGTAAGTCCCCCGTGGTTTCTTGTACACCCGAGATATTTGGCCTGTTTATGCAGTTTGCATTGCTGCACAATTGCGCCTGCCTAGCTGTGGCGCGTTGGCAAACATTCAGGCGTGGCAGCCAGATAGACTGGTCCCCGTAGGACACTGCCAGCAGACTGGGTATATCTGCTTCCCGTTTTCTCACCTGAGTGATACTGATTCCAGCTTTGACGGCTACACTCTACTCAACCGGAGGTGTAAGTTGAACTTCAACTTATGGCACTTTGTCAAAGTTTTGAGTTCTAGAGCGCAGTTGTTTGGCACGCCACCAAAGTCCATCCACCACTATGGACAGTACTGCCTACATCTGGCTGTGATTAGTCCACTGTTGTGTTCAGCCGAATGACCTCTGCCAGGAACACTCAGAATGAGGTTCTGTGTTATTTCAACATGGGAGCGTTTCACTGCTTTCAAGTCTTCTTAGGAAGATTTCCGGAATCTTGCTGCAGGCAGGCCTCCGGCTCTTCCAGTGAACATCTCCTTGTAAATCCCCAGTGGTTTCTTGTACACCCGTGAAATTTGGCCAGGTTATGCAGTTTGCATTCCTGCAAAATTGCGCCTGCCTAACTCTGCCGCGGTTGCAAACATTCAGGCGTGGCAACCAGATAGGCTAGTCCCCGTAGGACACTGCCAGCGAATTGGGTATATCTTCTTCCCGTTCTTTTCACCTGAGTGCTACTGATTCCAGCTTTGACGGCTACACTCTACTCAACAGGAGCAGTAAGATGAACCTCAACTTATGGCACTTTGTGAAAGTGTTGAGAACTAGAGCTAAGTTGATTGGAATGCCACCACGGTCCATCCAGCACTATGGACCGCACTGCCTACATCTGGTTCAAATCAGTCCACGGTTGTGTTCAGCCGAATGATCTCTGCCGAGAACACTCAGAATGCGGTTCTGAGTTATTGCAACATAGGAGCCGTTCACTGCTTTCAAGGCTTCACAGGAAGAATCCCGGAATGTTGCTGCCGGCAGGCCTCCGGCTGTTCCGGGTGAACATCTCCTTGTAAATCCCCCGTGGTTTCTTGAACACCCGTGAACTTTGGCCAGCTTATGCAGTTTGCATTGCTGCACAATTGCGCATGCCTAGCTCTGCCATGTTTGCAATCATTCAGGTGTGGCAGCAAGATAGGCTCGTCCCCGTTGGACACTGCCAGCAGACTGTGTATATCTGCTTCCCGTTCTTCTCACCTGAGCTCTACTGATTCCAGCTTTGACGGTACACTCTACTCAACCGGAGCAGAAAGTTGAACATCACCTTATGGCACTTTGTGAAAGTGTTGAGAACTAGAGCTCAGTTGTTTGGCACGCCACCACTGTCCATCCAGCAATATGGACGGCACTGCCTAAATCTGGCTCTAATTAGTCCATGGTTGTGTTCAGCCGAATGACATCTGCCGGGAACAATCAGAAGGAGGATCTGAGTTATTGCAACCTAGGAGCTTTTCACTAGTTTCCAGGCTTCTTAGGAAGAATTCCGGAATGTTGCTGCCGGCAGGCCTTCGAATTTTCTGGGTGAATATCTCCTTGTAAATCCCCCGTGGTTCCTTGTAAACAAGTGAAATTTGGCCGGGTTATGCAGTTTGCATAGCTGCACGATTAAGCCTGCCTAGCTGTGCTGTGGTTGCACACATTCAGGCGTGGCAGCCAGATAGGCTGTTCCTCGTAGGACACTGCCAGCGGACTGGGTATATCTGCTTCCCGTTCTTCTCACCTGAGTGCTACTGATTCCAGCTTTGATGGCTACACTCTATTCAACCGGAGCAGTAAGTTAAAACCTCAACTTTTGGCAATTTGTGAAAGTGCTGAGAACAAGAGTTCAGTTGTTTGGCACGCCACCACTGTCCATCCAGCACTATGGACGGCACGTCCTACATCTGGCTCTAATTAGTTTCTTCCTAAGAAGCCTTGAAAGCACTGAAACGCTCCTATGTTGCAATATCTCAGAACCTCATTTTTAGTGTTCCCGGCAGAGGTCATTCGGCTGAACACAACCTTGGACTAATTAGAGCCAGATGTAGGCAGTGCTGTCCATACTGCTGGATGGACACAGTTGGCGTTCCAAACAACTGAGCTCTAGTTCTCAACACTTTCACAAAGTGCCATACATTGAGGTTCAACATACAGATCCCGTTCAGTAGAGTGTAGCCGTCAAAGCTGGAATGAGTAGCACTCAGGTGAGAAGAACGGGAAGCAGATATACCCAGTCCGCTGGCAGTGTCCTCCGGGGAAAAGACTATCTGGATGCCACGCCTGAATGTTTGCAACCGCGGCAGAGCTAGGAAGGTGCAATTGTACAGCAATGGAAACTGCATAACCTGGCCAAATTTCACGGGTGTACAAGAAACCACGGGGGATTTACAAGGAGATGTTCACCCGGAACTGCCGGAGTCCTGCAGGCACCAAGATTCCGGAATTCTCCCTAAGAAGCCTTGAAAGCAGTGAAACGCTCCTATGTTGCAATAACTCAGAACCTCATTCTGAGTGTTCCCGGCAGAGGTCATTGGGCTGTACACAACCGTGGACTAATTAGAGCCAGATGTAAGCAGTCCCGTCCATAGTCCTGGATGGACAGTGGTGGCGTTCCAAACAACTGAGCTCTAGTTTTCAACACTTTCACAAAGTGCCATAAGTTGAGGTTCAACTTACTGTTCCGGTTGAGTAGAGTGTAGCCGTCAAAGCTGGAATCAGTAGCACTCAGGTGAGAAGAACGGGAAGCAGATATACCCAGTCCGCTGGCAGTGTCCTACGGGGACCAGCCTATCTGGCTGCCACGCCTGAATGTTTGCAACCTTGGCAGAGTTAAGCAGGAGCAATTGTGCAGCAATGCAAACAGCATAACCTGGCCAAATTTCACGGGTGTACAACAAACCACGGGGGATTTACAAGGAGATATTCACCCGGAACAGCCGGAGGCCTACCAACAGCAAGATTCCGGAATTCTTCCTAAGAAGCCTTGAAAGCAGTGAAACGCTCCTATGTTGCAATAACTCAGAAACTCATTCTGAGTGTTCCTGGCAGAGGTCATTTGGCTGAACACAACCGTGGACTAATTCGAGCCAGATGTAGGCAGTGCAGTCCATAGTGCTGGATGAACAGTGATGGCGTGCCAAACAACTGAGCTCTAGTTCTCAACACTTTCACAAAGTGCCATAAGTTGAGGTTCAACTTACTACTCCGGCTGAGTAGAGTGTAGCCGTCAAAGCTGGAATCAGTAGCACTCAGGTGAGAAGAACGGGAAGTAGATATACACAGTTTGCTGGCAGTGTCCTATGGGGACCAGCCTATCTGGCTGCCAAGCCTGAATGTTTGCAACCGCCACAGATCTAAGCAGGCGCAACTGTGCCGAAATACAAACTGCATAACTTGGCCAAATTTCACGGGTGTACAAGAAACCACGGGGGATTTACACGGAGATATTCACCCGGAACAGCAGGAGGCCTGCCGGCAGCAAGATTCCATAATTCTTCCTAAGAAGCCTTGAAAGCAGTGAAACGATCCTATGTTGCAATAACTCAGAAACTCTTTCTAAGTGTTACCGGCAGAGGTCATTCGGCTGAACACAACCGTGGACTAATTAAAGCCAGATGTAGGCAATGCCGTCCATAGTGCTGGATGGACAGTTGTGGCGTGCCAAACAACTGAGCTCTAGTTCTCAACACTTTCACAAAATGCCATAAGTTGAGGTTCAACTTACTGCTCCGGTTGAGTAGAGTGTAGCCGTCAAAGCTGGAATCAGTAGCACTCAGGTGAGAAGAACGGGAAGCACATATACCCAGTCCGATGGCAGTGTCCTACGGGGACCTACTTAACTGGCTGCCAGGCCTGAGTCTTTGCAACCGCGGCAGAGTTTGGCAGGCCTAATTGTGCAGCAATGCAAACTGCATAACCTGGCCAAATTTCACGGGTGTATAAGAAACCACGGGGGATTTACCAAGAGATGTTCACCTGGAACAGCTGGAGCCCTGCCGGCAGCAAGATTCCGGAATTCTTCCTAAGAAGCCTTGAACGCAGTGAAACGCTCCTATGTTGCAATAACTCAGAACCTCCTATCGAGTGTTCCCGGAAGAGGTCATTCGGCTGAACACAACCGTGGACTAATTAGAGCCAGATGTAGGCAGTGCCGTCCAGAGTGCTGGATGGACAGTAGTGGCGTGCCAAAAAACTGAGCTCTAGTTCTCAACACATTCACAAAGTGCCATGAGTTGAGGTTCAACTTACTGCTCCGGTAGAGTAGAGTGTAGCCGTCAAAGCTGGATTCAGTAGCACTCAGGACAGAAGAACGGGAAGAAGATGTACCCAGTCCGCTGGCAGTGTCCTACGTGGACCAGCCTATCTGGCTTCCACGCCTGAATGTTTGCAAAGGCGGCAGAGCTAGGCAGGCGCAATTGTGCAGCAATGCAAACTGCATAACCTGGCCAAATTATACGTGTGTTCAAGAAACCACGGGGGATTTACAAGGAGATGTTAACCCGGAAAACCGGAGGCCTGCCAGCATCAACTTTCGGGAATTCTTCCTAAGAAGCTTTGAAAGCAGTGAAACGATCCTATGTTGCAACAACTCAGAACCTCATTCTGAGTGTTCCCGGCAGAGGTCATTTGGTTGAACACAACCGCGGACTAATAAGAGAAAGATGTAGGCAGTGCTGTCCATAGTGCTGGATGGACAGTGGTGGCTTCCCAAACAACTGAGCTCTAGTTCTCAACACTTTCACAAAGTTCCATGAGTTGAGGTTCAACTTACTGCTCCGGTTGAGTAGAGTGTAGCCGTCAAAGCTGTAATCAGTAGCACTCAGGTGAGCAGAACTGGAAGCAGATATACCCAGTCCGCTGGCAGTGTCCTACGGGTACCAGCAATTCTGGCTGCCACGCCTGAATGTTTGCAACCGCCGTAGAGCTAGGCAGGCACAATTATGCATCAATGCAAACTGCATAACCTGGCCAAATTTCACGGGTGTACAAGAAACCACGGGGGATTTACAAGGAGATGTTCACCCAGAACAGACGGAGGCCTGCCGGCAGCAAGATTCCGGAATTCTTCCTAAGAAGCCTTGAATGCAGTGAAACGCGCCTATGTTGCAATAACTCAGAACCTCATTCTGAGTGTTGCCGGCAGAGGTCATTCGGCTGAACACAACCGTGGACTAATTAGAGCCAGATGTATGCAGTGCCGTCCATAGTGCTGGATGGACAGTGGTGGCGTGCCAAACAACTGAGCTCTAGTTCTCAACACTTTCACACATTGCCATAAGTTGGGGTTCAAATTACTGCTCCGGTTGAGTAGAGTGTAGCTGTCAAAGCTGGAATCAGTAGCACGCAGGTGAGAAGAAAGAGAAGCAGATATACCCAGTCCGCTGGCAGTGTATACGGGGACCAGCCTATCTGGCTGCCACGCCTGAATTTTGGCAACCGCGGCAGAGCTAGGCAGGCGCAATTGTGCAGAAATGCAAACTGCATAACCTGGCCAAATTCACGGGTGTACAAGAAACCACGGGGGATTTACAAGGAGATGTTCACCGGGAACACCCGGAGGCCTGCCGGCAGCAAGATTCCAGAATGCTCCCTAAGAAGCCTTGAAAGCAGTGAAACACTCTTATGTTGCAATAAATCAGAAACCCATTCTGAGTGTTCCCGGCAGAGGTCATTTGGCTGAACACAACTGTGGACTAATTAAGCCAGATGTAGGCCGTGCCGTCCATAGTGCTGGATGGACAGCGGGGGATTGGCACACAACTGAGCTCTAGTTCTCAACACTTTCACACATTGCCATAAGTTGAGGTTCAAGTTACTGCTCCGGTTGAGTAGAGTGTAGCCCTCAAAGCTGGAATCAGTAGCACACAGGTGAGAAGAACGGGAAGCAGATATAACCAGTCCGTTGGCAGTGTCCTATGGGGACCAGCCTATCTGGCTGCCACACCTGAATGTTTGCAACCGCGGCAGAGCTACGCAGGCACAATTGTGCAGCAATTCAACCTGCATAACCTGGCCAAATTTCACGGGTGTATAAGAAACCACGGGTATTTACAAGGAGATATTCACCCGGGACAACCGGAGGCCTGCCGGCACTAACATTCCGTAATTCTTTCTAAGGAGCCTTGAAAGCAGTGAAACGCTCCTATGTTGCAACAACTCAGAACCTCATTCTAAGTGCTCCCGGCAGAGGTCATTCGGCTGAACACAACCGTGGACTTATTAGAGCCAGATGTAGCCAGTGCAGTCCATAGTGCTGGATGAACTGTGGTGGCGTGCCAAACAACTGAGCTCTAGTTCTCAACACTTTCACACATTGAAATAAGTTGAGGTTCAAATTACTGCTCCGGTTGAGTAGAGTGTAGCTGTCAAAGGTGGAATCAGTAGCACTCAGGTGAGAAGAACGGGAAGCAGATATACCCAGTCCACTGGCAGTGTCATACGGGCACCAGCCTATCTGGCTGCCACGCCTGAATGTTTGCAACCGCGGCAGAGCTAGGTAGGCGCAATTGTGCATCAATCCAAACTGCATAACCTGGTCAAATTTCACGGGTGGACAATAAACCACGGGGGATTTACAAGGAGATGTTAACCCGGAACCGCCGGAGGCCTGCCGGCACCAACATTCCGTGATTCTTCCTAACAAGTCTTGAAAGCAATGAAACGCTCCTATGTTGCAACAACTTAGAAACTCATTCTGAGAGTTCCCAGCAGAGGTCATTCGGCTGAACACAACCGTGGACTAATTAGAGCCAGATGTCGGCAGTGCCGTCCATAGTGCTGGATGGACTGTTGTGGTGTGCCAAACAACTGAGCTCTAGTTCTCAACACTTTCACACATTTCCATAAGTTGAGGTTCTACTTACTGCTCCGGTTGAGTAGAGTGTAGCCGTCAAAGCTGGAAGCAATAGCACTCAGGTGAGAAGAACAGAAAGCAGATATACCCAGTCCGCTGGCAGTGTCCTACGGCACCATCCTATCTGGCTGCCACCCTTGAATATTTGCAACCGCGGCAGAGCTAGGCAGGCACAATTGTGTAGCAATGCAACCTGTATAACCTGGCCAAATGTCATGGATGTACAAGAAACCACGTGCGATTTACAAGGAGATGTTCACCCGGAAAACCGGAGGCCTGCCAGCAGCAACATTCGGGAATTCTTCCTAAGAAGCCTTGAAAGCAGTGAAACGATCCTATGTTGCAACAACTCAGAACCTCATTCTGAGTGTTCCCGGCAGAGGTCATTTGGTTGAACACAACCGCGGACTAATTAGAGAAAGATGTAGGCAGTGCCGTCCATAGTGCTGGATGGACAGTGGAGGCTTCCAAAACAACTGAGCTCTAGTTCTCAACACTTTCACAAAGTGCCATAAGTTGAGGTTCAACTTACTGCTCCGGTTGAGTAGTGTGTAGCCGTTAAAGCTGTAATCAGTAGCACTCAGGTGAGCAGAACTGGAAGCAGATATACCCAGTCCGCTGGCAGTGTCCTACGGGTACCAGCAATTCTGGCTGCCACGCCTAAATGTTTGCAACCGCCGTAGAGTTAGGCAGGCAAATTATGCATCAACGCAAACTGCATAACCTGGCCAAATTTCACGGGTGTACAAGAAACCACGGGGGATTTACAAGGAGATGTTCACCCAGAACAGACGGAGGCCTGCCGGCAGCAAGATTCCGGAATTCTTCCTAAGAAGCCTTGAATGCAGTGAAACGCTCCTATGTTGCAATAACTCAGAACCTCATTCTGAGTGTTGCCGGCAGAGGTCATTCGGCTGAACACAACCGTGGACTAATTAGAGCCAGATGTATGCAGTGCCGTCCATAGTGCTGGATGGACAGTGGTGGCGTGCCAAACAACTGAGCTCTAGTTCTCAACACTTTCACACATTGCCATAAATTGAGGTTCAAATTACTGCTCCGGTTGAGTAGAGTGTAGCTGTCAAAGCTGGAATCAGTAGCACGCAGGTGAGAAGAAAGGGAAGCAGATATACTCAGTCCGCTGGCAGTGTATACGGGGACCAGCCTATCTGGCTGCCACGCTTGAATTTTGGCAACCGCGGCAGAGCTAGGCAGGCGCAATTGTGCAGAAATGCAAACTGCATAACCTGGCCAAATTCACGGGTGTACAAGAAACCACGGGGGATTTACAAGGAGATGTTCACCGGGAACACCCGGAGGCCTGCCGGCTGCAAGATTCCAGAATGCTCCCTAAGAAGCCTTGAAAGCAGTGAAACACTCTTATGTTGCAATAAACCAGAAACTCATTCTGAGTGTTCCCGGCAGAGGTCATTTGGCTGAACACAACCGTGGACTAATTAAGCCAGATGTAGGCCGTGCCGTCAATAGTGCTGGATGGACAGTGGGGGATTATCACACAACTGAGCTCTAGTTCTCAACACTTTCACACATTGCCATAAGTTGAGGTTCAAGTTACTGCTCCGGTTGAGTAGAGTGTAGCCGTCAAAGCTGGAATCAGTAGCACACAGGTGAGAAGAACGGGAAGCAGATATAACCAGTCCGCTGGCAGTGTCCTATGGGGACCAGCCTATCTGGCTGCCACGCCTGAATGTTTGCAACCCCGGCAGAGCTAGGCAGGCGCAATTGTGCAGCAATGCAAACTGCATAACCTGGCCAAATTTCACGCGTGTACAAGATACCACGGGGGATTTACAAGGAGATGTTCAACCAGAACATCCGGAGGCCTGCAGGGAGCAAGATTCCGGAATTCTTCCTAAGAAGCCTTGAAAGCAGTGAAACGCTCCTATGTTGAAATAACTCAGAAACTCATTCTGAGTGTTCCTGGCAGAGATCATTCGGCTGAACACAACCATGGACTAATTCGAGCCAGATGTAGGCAGTGCGGTACATAGTGCTGGATGGACATTGGTGGCGTGTCAAACAAGTGAGCTCTAGTTCTGAACACTTTCACACATTGCCATAAGTTGAGGTTCCAGTTACTGCTCCGGTTGAGTAGAGTGTAGCCGTCAAAGCTGGAATCAGTAGCACTCAAGTGAGAAGAAGGGGAAGCAGATATGCTCAGTTCGCTGGCAGTGTCCTACGGGGACCAGCCTATCTGGCTGCCACGCCTGAATGTTTGCAACCGCGGCAGAGCTAGGCAGGCGCAATTTTGCAGCAATGCAAACTGCATAACCTGGCCAAATTTCACGGGTGAACTGGAAACAACGGGGGATTTACAAGGAGATATTCACCTGGAACAGCTGGAGGCCTGCCGGCACCAACATTCGGTAATTCTTCCTAAGAAGCCTTGAAACCAGTGAAAAGCTCCTATGTTGCAACAACTCAAAACCTCATTCTGAATGTTCCCGGCAGAGGTCATTCGGCTGAACACAACCGTGGACTTATTAGAGCCAGATGTAGGCAGTGCCGTCCATAGTGCTGGATGGACAGTGGTGGCGTGTCAAACAACTGAGCTCTAGTTCTGAACACTTTCACACATTGCCATACGTTGAGGTTCAAGTAACTGCTCCGGTTGAGTAGAGTGTAGCCTTCAAAGCTGGAATCAGTAGCACTCAGGTGAGAAGAACGGGAAGCAGATATACCCAGTTCGCTGGCAGTGTCCTACGGGGACCAGCCTATCTGGCTGCCACGCCTGAATGTTTGCAACCGCGGCAGAGCTAGGCAGGCGCAATTGTGCAGCAATGCAAACTACATAACTTGGCCAAATTTCACGGGTGTACAAGAAACCACGGGGGATTTACAAGGAGATATTCACCCGGAACAGTCGGAGGCCTGCCGGCAGCAAGATTCCGGAATTCTTCCTAAGAAGCCTTGAAATCAGTGAAACGCTCCTATGTTGCAATAACTCAGAAACTCATTCTGAGTGTTCCCGGCAGAGTTCATTTGGATGAACACAACCGTAGACTAATTAGAGCCAGATGTAGGCAGTGCCGTCCATAGTGCTGGATGGAGAGGGGTGGCGTGTCAAACAACTGAGCTCTAGTTCTCAACACTTTCACACATTGCCATAAGTTGAGGTTCAACTTACTGTTCCGGTTGAGTGGAGAGCAGCTGTCACAGCGGGAATCAGTAGCACTCAGGTGAGAAGAACAGGAAGCATATATACCCAGTCTGCTGGCAGTATCCTACGGGGACCAGCCTATCTGGCTGCCACGCGGGAATGTTTGCAACCTCGGCAGAGCTAGGCAGGCACAATTGTGCAGCAATTCAAACTGCATAACCTGGCCAAATTTCACGGGTGTACAAGAAACCACGGGGGATTTACCAGGAGATGTTCACCCGGAACAGCTGGAGGCTTCCCGGCAGCAAGATTCCGGAATTCTTCCTAAGAAGCCTTGAAAGCAGTGAAACGCTCCTATGTTGCAATAACTCAGAACCTTATATTGAGTGTTCCCGGAAGAGGTCATTCGGCTGAACACAACCGTGGACTAATTAGAGCCAGATGTAGGCAGTGCCGTCAATAGTGCTGGATGGACAGTGGTGGCGTGCCAAACAAGTGAGCTCTAGTTCTCAACACTTTCACAAAATGCCATGAGTTGAGGTTCAACTTACTGCTCCTGTTGAATAGAGTGTAGCCGTCAAAGCTGGAATCAGTAGCACTCAGAAGAGAAGCACGGCAAGCAGATAGACCCATTCCGCTGGGAGAGTCCTACGGGGACCAGACTATCTGGCTGCCACGCCTGAATGTTTGCAAACACGGCAGAGCTAGGCAGGCGCAATTGTGCAGCAATGCAAACTGCATAACCTAGCCAATGTCACGGGTGTACAAGAAACCTTGGGGGATTTACAAGGAGATATTCACCCGGAACAGCCAGAGGCCTGCCGGCACCAACATTCGGAAATTCTTCCTAAGAAGCCTTGAAAGCAGTGAAACGCTCCTATGTTGCAACAACTCAGAACCTCATTCTGAGTGTTCCCGGCAGAGGTCATTCAGCTGAACACAACCGTGGACTTATTAGAGCCAGATGTAGGCAGTGCCGTCCATAGTGCTGGATGGACTCTGGTGGCGTGCCAAACAACTGAGCTCTAGTTCTCAACACTTTCACACATTGCCATAAGTTGAGGTTCAACTTACTGCTCCGCTTGAGTAGAGTGTAGCCGTCAAAGCTGGAATCAGTAGCACTCAGGTGAGAAGAACGTGAAGCAGATATACCCAGTCCGCTGGCAGTGTCCTACGGGGACCAGCCTATCTGGCTGCCATGCCTGAATTTTTGCAACCGCGGCAGAGCTAGGCAGCTGCATTTGTGTAGCAATGCAAACTGAATAACCTGGTCAAATGTCACGGGTGTACAAGAAACCACGGGCGATTTACAAGGAGATGTTCACCCGGAAAACCGGAGGCCTGCCGGCAGCAACATTCCGGAATTCTTCCTAAGAAGCATTGAAAGAAGTGAAACGCTCCTATGTTGCAATAACTCAGAAGCTCATTCTGAGTGTTCCCGGCAGAGGTCATTCGGTTGAACACAACCGTGGACTTATTAGAGCCAGATCTAGGCAGTGCCGTCCATAGTGCTGAATGGAAAGTGGTGGCGTGTCAAACAACTGAGCTCTAGTTCTCAGCACTTTCACACATTGCCATAAGTTGAGGTTCACGTTACTGCTCCGGTTGAGTAGAGTGTAGCCTTCAAAGCTGGAATCAATAGCACTCAGGTGAGAAGAACATGAAGCAGATATACCCAGTCCGCTGGCAGTGTCCTACGGGCACCAGCCTATCTGGCTGCCACGCCTGAATGTTTACAACCCCGGCAGAGCTAGGCAGGCGCAATTGTGCAGCAATGCAAACTGCATAACCTGGCCAAATTTCACGGGTGTACAAGATACCACGGGGGATTTACAAGGAGATGTTCTCCCAGAACAGCCAGAGGCCTCCCAGGAGCAAGATTCCGGAATTCTTCCTAAGAAGCCTTGAAAGCAGTGAAACGCTCCTATGTTGCAATAACTCAGAAACTCATTCTGAGTGTTCCTGGCAGAGATCATTCGGCTGAACACAACCGTGGACTAATTCGAGCCAGATGTAGGCAGTGCCGTCCATAGTGCTGGATGGACAGTGGTGGCGAGTCAAGCAACTGAGCTCTAGTTCTGAACACTTTCACACATTGCCATAAGTTGAGGTTCAAGTTACTGCTCCGGTTGAGTAGAGTGTAGCCATCAAAGCTGGAATCAGTAGCACTCAGGTGAGAAGAACGGGAAGCAGATATACTCAGTTCGCTGGCAGTGTCCTACGGGGACCAGCCTATCTGGCTGCCACGACTGAATGTTTGCAACCGCGGCAGAGCTAGGCAGGCGCAATTGTGCATCAATGCAAACTGCATAATCTGGCCAAATTTCACGGGTGTAAAGGAAACCACGGGGGATTTACAAGGAGATATTCACCCGGAACATCCGGAAGCCTGCCGGCACCAACATTCGGTAATTCTTCCTAAGAAGCCTTGAAAGCAGTGAAAGGCTCCTATGTTGCAACAACTCAGAACCTCAATCTGAGTGTTCCCGGCAGAGGTCATTCAGCTGACCACAACCGTGGACTTAAGAGCCAGATGTAGGCAGTGCTGTCCATAGTGCTGGATGGACTGTGGTGGCGTGCCAAAAATCTGAGCTCTAGTTCTAAACACTTTCACAAAGTGCCATAAGTTGAGGTTCAATTTACTGCTCCGGTTGAGTAGAGTGTAGCCGTCAAAGCTGGAATCAGTAGCACTCAGGTGAGAAGAAGGGGAAGCAGATATACCCAGTTCGCTGGCAGTGTCCTACAGTGACCAGACTCTCTGGCTGCCACACCTGAATGTTTGCAAGCGCGGAAGAGCTAAGCAGTAGGAATTGTGCAGCAATGCAAACTGCATAACCTGGCCAAATTTCACGGGTGTTCAACAAACCACGGGGGATTTACAAGGAGATATTCACCGGGAACAGCCGGAGGCCTGCCGACAGCAAGATTCCGGAATTCTTCCTAAGAAGCCTTGAAAGCAGTGAAACGCTCTTATGTTGCAACAACTCAGAACCTCAATCTGAGTGTTCCCGGCAGAGGTCATTCAGCTGAACACAACCGTGGACTTAATATCCAGATGTAGGCAGTGCTGTCCATAGTGCTGGATGGACTGTGGTGGTGTGCCAAAAATCTGATCTCTAGTTCTCAACACTTTCACAAAGTGCCATAAGTTGAGGTTCAACTTACTGCTCCGCTTGAGTAGAGTGTAGCCGTCAAAGCTGGAATCAGTAGCACTCAGGGGAGAAGCACGGGAAGCAGATTGACCCATTCCGCTGGGAGAGTCCTACGGGGACCAGCCTATCTGGCTGCCTCGCCTGAATGTTTGCGAACGCGGCAGAGCTAGGCGGGCACAATTATGCAGGAATGCAAACTGCATAACCTGGCCAAATGTCACGGGTGTACAAGAAACCACGGGGGATTTACAAGGAGATATTCACCCGGAAAAGCCGGAGGCCTGCCGGCAGCAAGTTTCCGGAATTATCCGTAAGAAGCCTTGAAAGCAGTGAAACGCTCCTATGTTGCAATAACTCAGAAACTCATTCTGAGTGTTCCTGGCAGGGGTCATTCGCCTGAACACAACCGTGGAATAATTCGCCCCAGATGTAGGCAGTGCCGTCCATAGTGCTGGATGGACAGTGGTGGTATGTCAAACAATTGAGCTCTAGTTCTGAACCCTTTCACACATTGCCATAAGTTGAGGTTCAACTTACTGCTCCGGTTGAGTAGAGTGTAGCCGTCAAAGCTGGAATCAGTAGCACTCAGGTGAGAAGAACGTGAAGCAGATATACCCAGTCCGCTGGCAGTGTTCTACGGGGACCAGCCTATCTGGCTGCCATGCCTGAATGTTTGCAACCGCGGCAGAGCTAGGCAGGTGCAATTGTGTAGCAATGCAAACTGAATAACCTGGTCAAATGTCACGGGTGTACAAAAAACCACGGGCAATTTACAAGGAGATGTTCATCCGGAAAACCGGAGGCTTCCCGGCAGCAAGATTCCGGAATTCTTCCTAAGAAGACTTGAAAGCAGTGAAACTCTCCTATGTTGCAATAACTCAGAACCTTATATTGAGTGTTCCCGGAAGAGGTCATTCGGCTGAACACAACCGTGGAGTAATTAGAGCCAGATGTAGGCAGTGCCGTCAATAGTGCTGGATGGAGAGTGGTGGCGTGCCAAACAAGTGAGCTCTAGTTCTCAACACTTTCACAAAGTGCCATGAGTTGAGGTTCAACTTACTGCTCTGGTTGAGTAGAGTGTAGCCGTCAAAGCTGGAATCAGTAGCACTCAGGAGAGAAGCACGGGAAGCAGATAGACCCATTCCGCTGGGAGAGTCCTACGGGGACCAGCCTATCTGGCTGCCACGCCTGAATGTTTGCAAACGCGGCAGAGCTAGGCAGGCGCAATTGTGCAGCAATGCAAACTGCATAACCTAGCCAATGTCATGGGTGTACAAGAAACCTTGGGGGATTTACAAGGAGATATTCACCCGGAACAGCCAGAGGCCTGCCGGCACCAACATTCGGTAATTCTTCCTAAGAAGCCTTGAAAGCAGTGAATAGCTCCTATGTTGCAACAACTCAGAACCTCATTCTGAGTGTTCCCGGCAGAGGTCATTCGGCTGAACACAACCGTGGACTAATTAGAGCCAGATGTAGGCAGTGCCGTCCATAGTGCTGGATGGACTGTGGTGGCGTGGCAAACAACTGAGCTCTAGTTCTCAACACTTTTACACATTGCCATAAGTTGAGGTTCAACTTACTGCTCCGGTTGAGTAGAGTGCAGCCGTCAAAGCTGGAATCAGTAGCCCTCAGGTGAGAAGAAGGGGAAGCAGATATACCCAGTTCGCTGGCAGTGTCCTACGGGGACCAGCCTATCTGGCTGCCACGTCTGAATGTTTGCAACCGCGGCAGAGTTTGGCAGGCCTAATTGTGCAGCAATGCAAACTGCATAACCTGGCCAAATTTCACCGGTGTACAAGAAACCACGGGGGATTTACCAAGAGATGTTCACCCGGAACAGCTGGAGGCTTGCCGGCAGCAAGATTCCGGAAAGCTTCCTAAGAAGCCTTGAAAGCAGTGAAACGCTCCTATGTTGCAATAACTCAGAAACTCATTCTGAGTGTTCTTGGCCGAGGTCATTCGGCTGAACACAACCGTGGACTAATTAGAGCCAGATGTAGGCAGTGCCGTCAATAGTGCTGGATGGACAGTGGTGGCGTGCCAAACAAGTGAGCTCTAGTTCTCAACACTTTCACAAAGTGCCATGAGTTTAGGTTCAACTTACTGCTCCGGTTGAGTAGAGTGTAGCCGTCAAAGCTGGAATCAGTAGCACTCAGGAGAAAAGCACGGGAAGCAGATAGACCCATTCCGCTGGGAGAGTCCTACGGGGACCAGCCTATCTGGCTGCCACGCCTGAATGTTTGCAAACGCGGCAGAGCTAGGCAGGCGCAATTGTGCAGCAATGCAAACTGCATAACCTGACCAAATGTCACGGGTGTACAAGAAACCACGGGGGATTTACAAGGAGATATTCACCGGAACAGCCGGAGGCCTGCCGGCACCAACATTCGGTAATTCTTCCTAAGAAGCCTTGAAAGCAGTGAAAAGCTCCTATGTTGCAACAACTCAGAACTTCATTCTGAGTGTTGCCGGCAGTGGTCATTCGGCTGAACACAACCGTGGACTAATTAGAGCCAGATGTAGGCAGTGCCGTCCATAGTGCTGGATGGACTATGGTGGAGTGCCAAACAACTGAGCTCTAGTTCTCAACACTTTTACACATTGCCATAAGTTGAGGTTCAACTTACTGCTCCGGTTGAGTAGAGTGTAGCCGTCAAATCTGGAATCAGTAGCCCTCAGGTGAGAAGAAGGGGAAGCAGATATACCCAGTTCGCTGGCAGTGTCCTACGGGGACCAGCCTATCTGGCTGCCACGCCTGAATGTTTGCAACCGCGGCAGATCTAAGCAGGAGCAATTGTGCAGCAATGCAAACTGCATAACCTGGCCAAATTTCACGGCTGTACAAGAAACCACGGGGGATTTACAAGGAGATATTCACCCGGAACAGCCAGAGGCCTGCCGACAGCAAGATTCGGGAATTCTTCCTAAGAAGCCTTGAAAGCAGTGAAACGCTCCTATGTTGCAACAACTCAGAACCTCATTCTGAGTGTTCCCGGCAGAGGTCATTCAGCTGAACACAACCGTGGTCTTATTAGAGCCAGATGTAGGCAGTGCCGTCCATAGTGCTGGATGGACTGTGGTGGTGTGCCAAACAACTGAGCTCTAGTTCTCAACACTTTCACAAAGTGCCATAAGTTGAGTTTCAACTTACTCCTCCGCTTGAGTAGAGTGTAGCCGTCAAAGCTGGAATCAGTAGCACTCAGGTGAGAAGAACGTGAAGCAGATATACCCAGTCCGCTGGCAGTGTTCTACGGGGACCAGCCTATCTGGCTGCCGTGCCTGAATGTTTGCAACCGCGGCAGAGCTAGGCAGGTGCAATTGTGTAGCAATGCAAACTGAATAACCTGGTCAAATGTCACGGGTGTACAAAAAACCACGGGCGATTTACAAGGAGATGTTCACCCGGAAAACCGGAGGCCTGCCGGCAGCAAAATTCCGGAATTCTTCCTAAGAAGACTTGAAAGCAGTGAAACGCTCCTATGTTGCAATAACTCAGAACTTCATTCTCAGTGTTCCCGGCAAAGGTCATTCGGTTGAACACAACCGTGGACTTATTAGAGCCAGATGTAGGCAGTGCCGTCAATAGTGCTGGAAGAACTGAGGTGGCGTGCCAAACAACTGAGCTCTAGTTCTCAACACTTTCACAAAGTGCCATAAGGTGAGGTTCTACTTACTGCTCCGGTTGAGTAGTGTGTAGCCGTTAAAGCTGTAATCAGTAGCACTCAGGTGAGCAGAACTGGAAGCAGATATACCCAGTCCGCTGGCAGTGTCCTACGGGTACCAGCAATTCTGGCTGCCACGCCTAAATGTTTGCAACCGCCGTAGAGTTAGGCAGGCAAATTATGCATCAACGCAAACTGCATAACCTGGCCAAATTTCACGGGTGTACAAGAAACCACGGGGGATTTACAAGGAGATGTTCACCCAGAACAGACGGAGGCCTGCCGGCAGCAAGATTCCGGAATTCTTCCTAAGAAGCCTTGAATGCAGTGAAACGCTCCTATGTTGCAATAACTCAGAACCTCATTCTGAGTGTTGCCGGCAGAGGTCATTCGGCTGAACACAACCGTGGACTAATTAGAGCCAGATGTATGCAGTGCCGTCCATAGTGCTGGATGGACAGTGGTGGCGTGCCAAACAACTGAGCTCTAGTTCTCAACACTTTCACACATTGCCATAAATTGAGGTTCAAATTACTGCTCCGGTTGAGTAGAGTGTAGCTGTCAAAGCTGGAATCAGTAGCACGCAGGTGAGAAGAAAGGGAAGCAGATATACTCAGTCCGCTGGCAGTGTATACGGGGACCAGCCTATCTGGCTGCCACGCTTGAATTTTGGCAACCGCGGCAGAGCTAGGCAGGCGCAATTGTGCAGAAATGCAAACTGCATAACCTGGCCAAATTCACGGGTGTACAAGAAACCACGGGGGATTTACAAGGAGATGTTCACCGGGAACACCCGGAGGCCTGCCGGCTGCAAGATTCCAGAATGCTCCCTAAGAAGCCTTGAAAGCAGTGAAACACTCTTATGTTGCAATAAACCAGAAACTCATTCTGAGTGTTCCCGGCAGAGGTCATTTGGCTGAACACAACCGTGGACTAATTAAGCCAGATGTAGGCCGTGCCGTCAATAGTGCTGGATGGACAGTGGGGGATTATCACACAACTGAGCTCTAGTTCTCAACACTTTCACACATTGCCATAAGTTGAGGTTCAAGTTACTGCTCCGGTTGAGTAGAGTGTAGCCGTCAAAGCTGGAATCAGTAGCACACAGGTGAGAAGAACGGGAAGCAGATATAACCAGTCCGCTGGCAGTGTCCTATGGGGACCAGCCTATCTGGCTGCCACGCCTGAATGTTTGCAACCCCGGCAGAGCTAGGCAGGCGCAATTGTGCAGCAATGCAAACTGCATAACCTGGCCAAATTTCACGCGTGTACAAGATACCACGGGGGATTTACAAGGAGATGTTCAACCAGAACATCCGGAGGCCTGCAGGGAGCAAGATTCCGGAATTCTTCCTAAGAAGCCTTGAAAGCAGTGAAACGCTCCTATGTTGAAATAACTCAGAAACTCATTCTGAGTGTTCCTGGCAGAGATCATTCGGCTGAACACAACCATGGACTAATTCGAGCCAGATGTAGGCAGTGCGGTACATAGTGCTGGATGGACATTGGTGGCGTGTCAAACAAGTGAGCTCTAGTTCTGAACACTTTCACACATTGCCATAAGTTGAGGTTCCAGTTACTGCTCCGGTTGAGTAGAGTGTAGCCGTCAAAGCTGGAATCAGTAGCACTCAAGTGAGAAGAAGGGGAAGCAGATATGCTCAGTTCGCTGGCAGTGTCCTACGGGGACCAGCCTATCTGGCTGCCACGCCTGAATGTTTGCAACCGCGGCAGAGCTAGGCAGGCGCAATTTTGCAGCAATGCAAACTGCATAACCTGGCCAAATTTCACGGGTGAACTGGAAACAACGGGGGATTTACAAGGAGATATTCACCTGGAACAGCTGGAGGCCTGCCGGCACCAACATTCGGTAATTCTTCCTAAGAAGCCTTGAAACCAGTGAAAAGCTCCTATGTTGCAACAACTCAAAACCTCATTCTGAATGTTCCCGGCAGAGGTCATTCGGCTGAACACAACCGTGGACTTATTAGAGCCAGATGTAGGCAGTGCCGTCCATAGTGCTGGATGGACAGTGGTGGCGTGTCAAACAACTGAGCTCTAGTTCTGAACACTTTCACACATTGCCATACGTTGAGGTTCAAGTAACTGCTCCGGTTGAGTAGAGTGTAGCCTTCAAAGCTGGAATCAGTAGCACTCAGGTGAGAAGAACGGGAAGCAGATATACCCAGTTCGCTGGCAGTGTCCTACGGGGACCAGCCTATCTGGCTGCCACGCCTGAATGTTTGCAACCGCGGCAGAGCTAGGCAGGCGCAATTGTGCAGCAATGCAAACTACATAACTTGGCCAAATTTCACGGGTGTACAAGAAACCACGGGGGATTTACAAGGAGATATTCACCCGGAACAGTCGGAGGCCTGCCGGCAGCAAGATTCCGGAATTCTTCCTAAGAAGCCTTGAAATCAGTGAAACGCTCCTATGTTGCAATAACTCAGAAACTCATTCTGAGTGTTCCCGGCAGAGTTCATTTGGATGAACACAACCGTAGACTAATTAGAGCCAGATGTAGGCAGTGCCGTCCATAGTGCTGGATGGAGAGGGGTGGCGTGTCAAACAACTGAGCTCTAGTTCTCAACACTTTCACACATTGCCATAAGTTGAGGTTCAACTTACTGTTCCGGTTGAGTGGAGAGCAGCTGTCACAGCGGGAATCAGTAGCACTCAGGTGAGAAGAACAGGAAGCATATATACCCAGTCTGCTGGCAGTATCCTACGGGGACCAGCCTATCTGGCTGCCACGCGGGAATGTTTGCAACCTCGGCAGAGCTAGGCAGGCACAATTGTGCAGCAATTCAAACTGCATAACCTGGCCAAATTTCACGGGTGTACAAGAAACCACGGGGGATTTACCAGGAGATGTTCACCCGGAACAGCTGGAGGCTTCCCGGCAGCAAGATTCCGGAATTCTTCCTAAGAAGCCTTGA
Organism: Dipodomys merriami; assembly: GCF_024711535.1. Taxonomy (NCBI): domain Eukaryota; kingdom Metazoa; phylum Chordata; class Mammalia; order Rodentia; family Heteromyidae; genus Dipodomys; species Dipodomys merriami. Next base: position 984,209 of record NW_027205404.1, on the reverse strand, counting down.
AAGCAGTGAAACGCTCCTATGTTGCAATAACTCAGAACCTTATATTGAGTGTTCCCGGAAGAGGTCATTCGGCTGAACACAACCGTGGACTAATTAGAGCCAGATGTAGGCAGTGCCGTCAATAGTGCTGGATGGACAGTGGTGGCGTGCCAAACAAGTGAGCTCTAGTTCTCAACACTTTCACAAAATGCCATGAGTTGAGGTTCAACTTACTGCTCCTGTTGAATAGAGTGTAGCCGTCAAAGCTGGAATCAGTAGCACTCAGAAGAGAAGCACGGCAAGCAGATAGACCCATTCCGCTGGGAGAGTCCTACGGGGACCAGACTATCTGGCTGCCACGCCTGAATGTTTGCAAACACGGCAGAGCTAGGCAGGCGCAATTGTGCAGCAATGCAAACTGCATAACCTAGCCAATGTCACGGGTGTACAAGAAACCTTGGGGGATTTACAAGGAGATATTCACCCGGAACAGCCAGAGGCCTGCCGGCACCAACATTCGGAAATTCTTCCTAAGAAGCCTTGAAAGCAGTGAAACGCTCCTATGTTGCAACAACTCAGAACCTCATTCTGAGTGTTCCCGGCAGAGGTCATTCAGCTGAACACAACCGTGGACTTATTAGAGCCAGATGTAGGCAGTGCCGTCCATAGTGCTGGATGGACTCTGGTGGCGTGCCAAACAACTGAGCTCTAGTTCTCAACACTTTCACACATTGCCATAAGTTGAGGTTCAACTTACTGCTCCGCTTGAGTAGAGTGTAGCCGTCAAAGCTGGAATCAGTAGCACTCAGGTGAGAAGAACGTGAAGCAGATATACCCAGTCCGCTGGCAGTGTCCTACGGGGACCAGCCTATCTGGCTGCCATGCCTGAATTTTTGCAACCGCGGCAGAGCTAGGCAGCTGCATTTGTGTAGCAATGCAAACTGAATAACCTGGTCAAATGTCACGGGTGTACAAGAAACCACGGGCGATTTACAAGGAGATGTTCACCCGGAAAACCGGAGGCCTGCCGGCAGCAACATTCCGGAATTCTTCCTAAGAAGCATTGAAAGAAGTGAAACGCTCCTATGTTGCAATAACTCAGAAGCTCATTCTGAGTGTTCCCGGCAGAGGTCATTCGGTTGAACACAACCGTGGACTTATTAGAGCCAGATCTAGGCAGTGCCGTCCATAGTGCTGAATGGAAAGTGGTGGCGTGTCAAACAACTGAGCTCTAGTTCTCAGCACTTTCACACATTGCCATAAGTTGAGGTTCACGTTACTGCTCCGGTTGAGTAGAGTGTAGCCTTCAAAGCTGGAATCAATAGCACTCAGGTGAGAAGAACATGAAGCAGATATACCCAGTCCGCTGGCAGTGTCCTACGGGCACCAGCCTATCTGGCTGCCACGCCTGAATGTTTACAACCCCGGCAGAGCTAGGCAGGCGCAATTGTGCAGCAATGCAAACTGCATAACCTGGCCAAATTTCACGGGTGTACAAGATACCACGGGGGATTTACAAGGAGATGTTCTCCCAGAACAGCCAGAGGCCTCCCAGGAGCAAGATTCCGGAATTCTTCCTAAGAAGCCTTGAAAGCAGTGAAACGCTCCTATGTTGCAATAACTCAGAAACTCATTCTGAGTGTTCCTGGCAGAGATCATTCGGCTGAACACAACCGTGGACTAATTCGAGCCAGATGTAGGCAGTGCCGTCCATAGTGCTGGATGGACAGTGGTGGCGAGTCAAGCAACTGAGCTCTAGTTCTGAACACTTTCACACATTGCCATAAGTTGAGGTTCAAGTTACTGCTCCGGTTGAGTAGAGTGTAGCCATCAAAGCTGGAATCAGTAGCACTCAGGTGAGAAGAACGGGAAGCAGATATACTCAGTTCGCTGGCAGTGTCCTACGGGGACCAGCCTATCTGGCTGCCACGACTGAATGTTTGCAACCGCGGCAGAGCTAGGCAGGCGCAATTGTGCATCAATGCAAACTGCATAATCTGGCCAAATTTCACGGGTGTAAAGGAAACCACGGGGGATTTACAAGGAGATATTCACCCGGAACATCCGGAAGCCTGCCGGCACCAACATTCGGTAATTCTTCCTAAGAAGCCTTGAAAGCAGTGAAAGGCTCCTATGTTGCAACAACTCAGAACCTCAATCTGAGTGTTCCCGGCAGAGGTCATTCAGCTGAACACAACCGTGGACTTAAGAGCCAGATGTAGGCAGTGCTGTCCATAGTGCTGGATGGACTGTGGTGGCGTGCCAAAAATCTGAGCTCTAGTTCTAAACACTTTCACAAAGTGCCATAAGTTGAGGTTCAATTTACTGCTCCGGTTGAGTAGAGTGTAGCCGTCAAAGCTGGAATCAGTAGCACTCAGGTGAGAAGAAGGGGAAGCAGATATACCCAGTTCGCTGGCAGTGTCCTACAGTGACCAGACTCTCTGGCTGCCACACCTGAATGTTTGCAAGCGCGGAAGAGCTAAGCAGTAGGAATTGTGCAGCAATGCAAACTGCATAACCTGGCCAAATTTCACGGGTGTTCAACAAACCACGGGGGATTTACAAGGAGATATTCACCGGGAACAGCCGGAGGCCTGCCGACAGCAAGATTCCGGAATTCTTCCTAAGAAGCCTTGAAAGCAGTGAAACGCTCTTATGTTGCAACAACTCAGAACCTCAATCTGAGTGTTCCCGGCAGAGGTCATTCAGCTGAACACAACCGTGGACTTAATATCCAGATGTAGGCAGTGCTGTCCATAGTGCTGGATGGACTGTGGTGGTGTGCCAAAAATCTGATCTCTAGTTCTCAACACTTTCACAAAGTGCCATAAGTTGAGGTTCAACTTACTGCTCCGCTTGAGTAGAGTGTAGCCGTCAAAGCTGGAATCAGTAGCACTCAGGGGAGAAGCACGGGAAGCAGATTGACCCATTCCGCTGGGAGAGTCCTACGGGGACCAGCCTATCTGGCTGCCTCGCCTGAATGTTTGCGAACGCGGCAGAGCTAGGCGGGCACAATTATGCAGGAATGCAAACTGCATAACCTGGCCAAATGTCACGGGTGTACAAGAAACCACGGGGGATTTACAAGGAGATATTCACCCGGAAAAGCCGGAGGCCTGCCGGCAGCAAGTTTCCGGAATTATCCGTAAGAAGCCTTGAAAGCAGTGAAACGCTCCTATGTTGCAATAACTCAGAAACTCATTCTGAGTGTTCCTGGCAGGGGTCATTCGCCTGAACACAACCGTGGAATAATTCGCCCCAGATGTAGGCAGTGCCGTCCATAGTGCTGGATGGACAGTGGTGGTATGTCAAACAATTGAGCTCTAGTTCTGAACCCTTTCACACATTGCCATAAGTTGAGGTTCAACTTACTGCTCCGGTTGAGTAGAGTGTAGCCGTCAAAGCTGGAATCAGTAGCACTCAGGTGAGAAGAACGTGAAGCAGATATACCCAGTCCGCTGGCAGTGTTCTACGGGGACCAGCCTATCTGGCTGCCATGCCTGAATGTTTGCAACCGCGGCAGAGCTAGGCAGGTGCAATTGTGTAGCAATGCAAACTGAATAACCTGGTCAAATGTCACGGGTGTACAAAAAACCACGGGCAATTTACAAGGAGATGTTCATCCGGAAAACCGGAGGCTTCCCGGCAGCAAGATTCCGGAATTCTTCCTAAGAAGACTTGAAAGCAGTGAAACTCTCCTATGTTGCAATAACTCAGAACCTTATATTGAGTGTTCCCGGAAGAGGTCATTCGGCTGAACACAACCGTGGAGTAATTAGAGCCAGATGTAGGCAGTGCCGTCAATAGTGCTGGATGGAGAGTGGTGGCGTGCCAAACAAGTGAGCTCTAGTTCTCAACACTTTCACAAAGTGCCATGAGTTGAGGTTCAACTTACTGCTCTGGTTGAGTAGAGTGTAGCCGTCAAAGCTGGAATCAGTAGCACTCAGGAGAGAAGCACGGGAAGCAGATAGACCCATTCCGCTGGGAGAGTCCTACGGGGACCAGCCTATCTGGCTGCCACGCCTGAATGTTTGCAAACGCGGCAGAGCTAGGCAGGCGCAATTGTGCAGCAATGCAAACTGCATAACCTAGCCAATGTCATGGGTGTACAAGAAACCTTGGGGGATTTACAAGGAGATATTCACCCGGAACAGCCAGAGGCCTGCCGGCACCAACATTCGGTAATTCTTCCTAAGAAGCCTTGAAAGCAGTGAATAGCTCCTATGTTGCAACAACTCAGAACCTCATTCTGAGTGTTCCCGGCAGAGGTCATTCGGCTGAACACAACCGTGGACTAATTAGAGCCAGATGTAGGCAGTGCCGTCCATAGTGCTGGATGGACTGTGGTGGCGTGGCAAACAACTGAGCTCTAGTTCTCAACACTTTTACACATTGCCATAAGTTGAGGTTCAACTTACTGCTCCGGTTGAGTAGAGTGCAGCCGTCAAAGCTGGAATCAGTAGCCCTCAGGTGAGAAGAAGGGGAAGCAGATATACCCAGTTCGCTGGCAGTGTCCTACGGGGACCAGCCTATCTGGCTGCCACGTCTGAATGTTTGCAACCGCGGCAGAGTTTGGCAGGCCTAATTGTGCAGCAATGCAAACTGCATAACCTGGCCAAATTTCACCGGTGTACAAGAAACCACGGGGGATTTACCAAGAGATGTTCACCCGGAACAGCTGGAGGCTTGCCGGCAGCAAGATTCCGGAAAGCTTCCTAAGAAGCCTTGAAAGCAGTGAAACGCTCCTATGTTGCAATAACTCAGAAACTCATTCTGAGTGTTCTTGGCCGAGGTCATTCGGCTGAACACAACCGTGGACTAATTAGAGCCAGATGTAGGCAGTGCCGTCAATAGTGCTGGATGGACAGTGGTGGCGTGCCAAACAAGTGAGCTCTAGTTCTCAACACTTTCACAAAGTGCCATGAGTTTAGGTTCAACTTACTGCTCCGGTTGAGTAGAGTGTAGCCGTCAAAGCTGGAATCAGTAGCACTCAGGAGAAAAGCACGGGAAGCAGATAGACCCATTCCGCTGGGAGAGTCCTACGGGGACCAGCCTATCTGGCTGCCACGCCTGAATGTTTGCAAACGCGGCAGAGCTAGGCAGGCGCAATTGTGCAGCAATGCAAACTGCATAACCTGACCAAATGTCACGGGTGTACAAGAAACCACGGGGGATTTACAAGGAGATATTCACCGGAACAGCCGGAGGCCTGCCGGCACCAACATTCGGTAATTCTTCCTAAGAAGCCTTGAAAGCAGTGAAAAGCTCCTATGTTGCAACAACTCAGAACTTCATTCTGAGTGTTGCCGGCAGTGGTCATTCGGCTGAACACAACCGTGGACTAATTAGAGCCAGATGTAGGCAGTGCCGTCCATAGTGCTGGATGGACTATGGTGGAGTGCCAAACAACTGAGCTCTAGTTCTCAACACTTTTACACATTGCCATAAGTTGAGGTTCAACTTACTGCTCCGGTTGAGTAGAGTGTAGCCGTCAAATCTGGAATCAGTAGCCCTCAGGTGAGAAGAAGGGGAAGCAGATATACCCAGTTCGCTGGCAGTGTCCTACGGGGACCAGCCTATCTGGCTGCCACGCCTGAATGTTTGCAACCGCGGCAGATCTAAGCAGGAGCAATTGTGCAGCAATGCAAACTGCATAACCTGGCCAAATTTCACGGCTGTACAAGAAACCACGGGGGATTTACAAGGAGATATTCACCCGGAACAGCCAGAGGCCTGCCGACAGCAAGATTCGGGAATTCTTCCTAAGAAGCCTTGAAAGCAGTGAAACGCTCCTATGTTGCAACAACTCAGAACCTCATTCTGAGTGTTCCCGGCAGAGGTCATTCAGCTGAACACAACCGTGGTCTTATTAGAGCCAGATGTAGGCAGTGCCGTCCATAGTGCTGGATGGACTGTGGTGGTGTGCCAAACAACTGAGCTCTAGTTCTCAACACTTTCACAAAGTGCCATAAGTTGAGTTTCAACTTACTCCTCCGCTTGAGTAGAGTGTAGCCGTCAAAGCTGGAATCAGTAGCACTCAGGTGAGAAGAACGTGAAGCAGATATACCCAGTCCGCTGGCAGTGTTCTACGGGGACCAGCCTATCTGGCTGCCGTGCCTGAATGTTTGCAACCGCGGCAGAGCTAGGCAGGTGCAATTGTGTAGCAATGCAAACTGAATAACCTGGTCAAATGTCACGGGTGTACAAAAAACCACGGGCGATTTACAAGGAGATGTTCACCCGGAAAACCGGAGGCCTGCCGGCAGCAAAATTCCGGAATTCTTCCTAAGAAGACTTGAAAGCAGTGAAACGCTCCTATGTTGCAATAACTCAGAACTTCATTCTCAGTGTTCCCGGCAAAGGTCATTCGGTTGAACACAACCGTGGACTTATTAGAGCCAGATGTAGGCAGTGCCGTCAATAGTGCTGGAAGAACTGAGGTGGCGTGCCAAACAACTGAGCTCTAGTTCTCAACACTTTCACAAAGTGCCATAAGGTGAGGTTCTACTTACTGCTCCGGTTCAGTAGAATTTAGCCGTCAAAGCTGGAACAAGTAGCACTCATGTGAGAATAACGGGAAGCAGATATACCCAGTCTTCTGGCAGTCTCCTAGGGGGACCAACCTATCTGGCTGCCACGCCTGAATGTTTTCAACCGCGGCAGAGCTAGGCAGGGCAATTGTGCAGCAATGCAAACTGCATAACCTGGCCAAATGTCACGGGTGTACAAGAAACCACGGGGGATTTACGAGGAGATGTTCACCCAGAACATCCGGAGGCCTGCGGGCAGCAAGATTCCAGAATTCTCACTAAGAAACCTTGAAAGCAGTGAAACGCTCCTATGTTGCAATAACTCAGAAACTCATTCTGAGTGTTCCCAGCAGAGGTCATTCGGCTGAACATAACCGTGGACTAATTAAGCCAGATCAAGGCAGTGCCGTCCATAGTGCTGGATGGACTGTGGTGGCGTGTCAAACAACTGAGCTCAAGTTCCAAAACTTTCACACATTGCCATAAGTTGAGCTTCAACTTACTGCTCCGGCTGAGTAGAATGTAGCCTTCAAAGCTGGAATAAGTAGCACTCAGGTGAGAAGAACGGGAAGCAGATATACCCACTCCGCTGGCAGTGTCCTAAGGGGACCAGCCTATCTGGCTGCCACGTCTGAATGTTTGCAACCGCGGCAGAGTTTGGCAGGCCTAATTGTGCAGCAATGCAAACTGCATAACCTGGCCAAATTTCACGGGTGTACAAGAAACCACGAGGGATTAACCAGGAGATGTTCACCCGGAACAGCTGGAGGCTTGCCGGGAGCAAGATTCCGGAATTCTTCCTAAGAAGCCTTGAAAGCAGTGAAACGCTCCTATGTTTCAATAACTCAGAACCTCATTCTGAGTGTTCCCGGCAAAGGTCATTCGGCTAAACACAACCGTGGACTAATTAGTGCCAGATGTAGGCAGTGCCGTCCATAGTGCTGGATGGACAGTGGTGGCGTGCCAAACAACTGAGCTGTAGTTCTCAACACTTTCACACATTGCCATAAGTTGAGGTTCAACTTACTGCTCCGGTTGAGTAGACTGTAGCCGTCAAAGATGGAATGAGTAGCACTCAGGTGAGAAGAAGGGGAAGCAGATATACCCAGTTCGCTGGCAGTGTCCTACGGGGACCAGCCTATCGGGCTGCCAGGCTTGAATGTTTGCAAGCGCGGCAGAGCTAAGCAGGAGGAATTGTGCAGCAATGCAAACTGCATAACCTGACCAAATTTCACGGGTGTTCAACAAACCACGTGGGATTTACAAGGAGATATTCACCCGGAACAGCCGGAGGCCTGCCGACAGCAAGATTCCGGAATTCTTCCTAAGAAGCCTTGAAAGCATTGAAAGGCTCCTATGGTGCAACAACTCAGAACCTCAATCTGAGTGTTCCCGGCAGAGGTCATTGAGCTGAACACAACCGTGGACTTAAGAGCCAGATGTAGGCAGTGCAGTCCATAGTGCTGGATGGACTGTGGTGGCGTGCCAAAAATCTGAGATCTAGTTCTCAACACTTTTACAAAGTGCCATAAGTTGAGGTTCAAGCTACTGCTCCGGTTGAGTAGAGTGTAGCCGTCAAAGCTGGAATCAATAGCCCTCAGGTGAGAAGAAAGGGAAGCAGATATACCCAGTCCGCTGGCAGTGTCCTACTGGCACCAGCCTATCTGGCTGCCACGCCTGAATGTTTACAACCCCAGCAGAGCTAGGCAGGCGCAATTGTGCAGCAATGCAAACTGCATAACCTGGCCAAATTTCACGGGTGTACAAGATACCACGGGGGATTTACAAGGAGATGTTCACCCAGAACAGCCGGAGGCCTGCCGGGAGCAAGATTCTGGAATTCTTCGTAAGAAGCCTTGAAAGCAGTGAAACTCTCCTATGTTGAAATAACTCAGAAACTCATTCTGAGTGTTCCTGGCAGAGATCATTCGGCTGAACACAACCGTTGACTAATTCGAGCCAGATGTAGGCTGTGCCGTCCATAGTGCTGGATGGACAGTGGTGGCGTGTCAAACAAGTGAGTTCTAGTTCTGAACATTTTCACACATTGCCATAAGTTGAGGTTCAAGTTACTGCTCCGGTTGAGTAGAGTGTAGCCTTCAAAGCTGGAATCAGTAGCACTCAGGTGAGAAGAACGGGAAGCAGATATACTCAGTTCGCTGGCAGTGTCCTACGGTGACCAGCCTATCTGGCTGCCACGCCTGAATGTTTGCAACCGCGGCAGAGCTAGGCAGGCGCAATTGTGCAGCAATGCAAACTGCATAACCTTGCCAAATTTCACGGGTGTACAGGAAACCACGGGGGATTTACAAGGAGATATTCACCCGAAACAGTCGGAAGCCTCCCGACACCAACTTTCGGTAATACTTCCCAAGAAGCCTTCAAAGCAGTGAAAAGCTCCTATGTTGCAACAACTCAGAACCTGATTCTGAGTGTTCCCAGCAGAGGTCATTCGGCTAAACACAACCGTGGACTAATTAGTGCCAGATGTAGGCAGGGCCGTCCATAGTGCTGGATGGACAATGGTGGCGTGCCAAACAACTGAGCTCTAGTTCTCAACACTTTCACACATTGCCATAAGTTGAGGTTCAACTTACTGCTCCGCTTGAGGAGAGTGTAGCCTTTAAAGCTGGAATCAGTAGCACTCAGGTGAGAAGAAGGGGAAGCAGATATAACCAGTTCGCTGGCAGTGTCCTACGGGGACCAGCCTATCTGGCTGCCACGCCTGAATGTTTGCAACGGCGGCAGAGCTAAGCAGGAGGAATTGTGCAGCAATGCAAACTGCATAACCTAGCCAAATTTCACGGGTGTTCAACAAACCACGGGGGATTTACAAGGAGATATCCACCCGGAACAGCTGGAGGCCTGCCGACAGCAAGATTCCGGAATTCTTCCTAAGAAGCCTTGAAAGCAGTGAAACGCTCCTATGTTGCAACAACTCAGAACCTCAATCTGAGTGTTCCCGGCAGAGGTCATTCAGCTGAACACAACCATGGACTTAAGAGCCAGATGTAGACAGTGATGTTTGTAGTGCTGGATGGACTGTGGTGGCGTGCCAAACAACTGAGCTCTAGTTCTCAACACTTTCACAAAGTGCCATAAGTTGACATTCAACTTACTGCTCCGCTTGAGTAGAGTGTAGCCGTCAAAGCTGTAGTCAGTAGCACTCAGGTGAGAAGAACAGGAAGCAGATATACACAGTCCGCTGGCAGTGTCCTATGGGGACCAGCCTATTTGGCTGCCACGCCTGAATGTTTGCAACCGCAGCAGGGCTAGGCAGGCGCCATTGTGCAGCAATGCAAACTGCATAACCTGGCCAAATGTCACCGATGTACAAGAAACCATGGGGGATTTACAAGGAGATATTCACCCGGAACAGCCCGAGGCCTGCCGGCACCAACATTCGGTAATTCTTCCTAAGAAGCCTTGAAAGCAGTGAAAAGCTCCTATGTTGCAACAACTCAGAACCTCATTCTGAGTGTTCCCAGCAGAGGTCATTCGGCTGAACACAACCGTGGACTAATTAAGCCAGATCTAGGCAGTGCCGTCCATAGTGCCGAATGGAAAGTGGTGGCGTGTCAAACAACTGAGCTCTAGTTCTCAACACTTTCACACATTGCCATAAGTTGAGGTTCAAGTTACTGCTCCGGTAGAGTAGAGTGTAGCCGTCAAAGCTGGAATCAATAGCCCTCAGGTGAGAAGAACGGGAAGCAGATATACCCAGTCCGCTGGCAGTGTCCTACGGGCACCAGCCTATGTGGCTGCCACGCCTGAATGTTTGCAACCGCGGCAGAGCTAGGCAGGCGCAATTGTGCAGCAATGCAAACTGCATAACCTGGCCAAATTTCACGGGTGAACTGGAAAAAACGGGGGATTTACAAGGAGATATTCACCCGGAACAGCCGGAGGCCTGCCGGCACCAACATTCGGTAATTCTTCCTAAGAAGCCTTGAAACCAGTGAAAAGCTCCTATGTTGTAACAACTCAAAACCTCATTCTGAATGTTCCCGGCAGAGGTCATTCGGCTGAACACAACCGTGGACTTATTAGAGCCAGATGTAGGCAGTGCCGTCCATAGTGCTGGATGGACAGTGGTGACATGTCAAACAACTGAGCTCTAGTTCTGAACACTTTCACACATTGCCATACGTTGAGGTTCAAGTAACTGCTCCGGTTGAGTAGAGTGTAGCCTTCAAAGCTGGAATCAGTAGCACTCAGGTGAGAAGAACGGGAAGCAGATATACCCAGTTCGCTGGCAGTGTCCAAAGGGGACCAGGCTATCTGGCTGCCACGCCTGAATGTTTGCAACCGCGGCAGAGCTAGGCAGGCGCAATTGTGCAGCAATGCAAACTACAAAACTTGGCCAAATTTCACGGGTGTACAAGAAACCACGGGGGATTTACAAGGAGATATTCACCCGGAACAGTCGGAGGCCTGCCGGCAGCAAGATTCCGGAATTCTTCCTAAGAAGCCTTGAAAGCAGTGAAACGCTCCTATGTTGCGATAACTCAGAAACTCATTCTGAGTGTTCCCGGCAGAGTTCATTCGGATGAACACAACCGTGGACTAAGTAGAGCCAGATGTAGGCAGTGCCGTCCATAGTGCTGGATGGAGAGGGGTGGCGTGTCAAACAACTGAGCTCTAGTTCTCAACACTTTCACACATTGCCATAAGTTGAGGTTCAACTTACTGTTCCGGTTGAGTAGAGTGTAGCCGTCAAAGCTGGAAGCAATAGCACTCAGGTGAGAAGAACGGAAAGCAGATATACCCAGTCCGCTGGCAGTGTCCTACGGGCACCAGCCTATCTGGCTGCCACCCTTGAATGTTTGCAACCGCGGCAGAGCTAGGCAGGCGCAATTGTGTAGCAATGCAACCTGTATAACCTGGCCAAATGTCACGGGTGTACAAGAAACCACGTGCGATTTACGAGGAGATGTTCACCCGGAAAACCGGAGGCCTGCCAGCAGCAACATTCGGGAATTCTTCCTAAGAAGCCTTGAAAGCAGTGAAACACTCCTATGTTGCAATATCTCAGAAACTCATTCTGAGTGTTCCCGGCAGAGGTCATTCGGCTGAAAACAACCGTGGACTAATTCGAGCCAGATGTAGGCATTGCCTTCCATAGTGCTGGATGAAATGTGGTGGCATGACAAACAACTGAGCTCTAGTTCTCAACACTTTCACACATTGCCATAAGTTGAGGTTCAAGTTACTGCTCCGGTTGAGTAGAGTGTAGCCGTCACAGCTAGAACCAGTAGCACTCAGTTGAGAAGAACTGGAAGCAGATATACCCAATCCGCTGGCAGTGTCCTATGGGGACCAGCCTATCTGGCTGCCACGCCTGAATGTTTGCAACCGCGGCAGAGCTAGGCAGGCGCAATTGTGCCGCAATGCAAACTGCATAACCTGGCCAAAGTTCACGGATGTACAGGAAACCACGGGGGATTTACAAGGAGATATTCACCCGAAACAGCCGGAATCCTGCTGGCACCAACATTCGGTAATTCTTCCTAAGAAGCCTTGAAAGCAGTGAAAAGCTCCTATGTTGAAATAACTCAGAAACTCATTCTGAGTGTTCCCGGCAGAGGTCATTCGGCTAAACACAACCGTGGACTAATTAGTGCCAGATGTAGGCAGTGCCGTCCATAGTGCTGGATGGACAGTGGTGGCGTGCCAAACAACTGAGCTCTAGTTCTCAACACTTTCACACATTGCCATAAGTTGAGGTTCAACTGACTGCTCCGGTTGAGTAGAGTGTAGCCTTTAAAGCTGGAATCAGTAGCACTCAGGTGAGAAGAAAGGGAAGCAGATATAACCAGTTCGCTGGCAGTGTCCTACGGGGACCAGCCTATCTGGCTGCCACGCCTAAATGTTTGCAACCGCGGCAGAGCTAAGCAGGAGGAATTGTGCAGCAATGAAACTGCATTACCTGGCCAAATTTTACGGGTGTTCAACAAACCACGGGAGATTTACAAGGAGATATTAACCCGGAACAGCCGGAGGCCTGCCGACAGCAAGATTCCAGAATTCTTCCTAAGAAGCCTTGAAAGCAGTGAAACGCTCCTATGTTGCAACAACTCAGAACCTCATTCTGAGTGTTCCCTGCAGAGGTCATTCAGCTGAACACAACCGTGGTCTTATTAGAGCCAGATGTAGGCAGTGCCGTCCATAGTGCTGGATGGACTGTGGTGGTGTGCCAAACAACTGAGCTCTAGTTCTCAACACTTTCACAAAGTGCCATAAGTTGAGTTTGAACTTACTGCTCCGCTTGAGTACAGTGTAGCCGTCAAAGCTGGAATCAGTAGCAGTCAGGTGAGAAGAACGTGAAGCAGATATACCCAGTCCGCTGGCAGTGTTCTACGGGGACCAGCCTATCTGGCTGCCATGCCTGAATGTTTGCAACCGCGGCATAGCTAGGCAGGTGCAATTGTGTAGCAATGCAAACTGAATAACCTGGTCAAATGTCACGGGTGTACAAAAAACCACGGGCGATTTACAAGGAGATGTTCACCCGGAAAACCGGAGGCCTGCCGGCAGCAAAATTCCAGAATTCTTCCTAAGAAGCCTTGAAAGCAGTGAAACGCTCCTATGTTGCAATAACTCAGAACCTCATTCTCAGTGTTCCCGGCAGAGGTCATTTGGTTGAACCCAACCGTGGACTTATTAGAGCCAGATGTAGGCAGTGCCGTCAATAGTGCTGGATGAACTGAGGTGGCGTGCCAAACAACTGAGCTCTAGTTCTCAACACTTTCACAAAGTGCCATGAGTTGAGGTTCAACTTACTGCTCCGGTTGAGTAGAGTGTAGCCGTCAAAGCTGGAATCAATAGCCCTCAGGTGAGAAGAACAGGAAGCAGATATGCCCAGTCTGCTGGCAGTGTCCTACGGGAACCAGCCTATCTGGCTGCCACGCCTGAATGTTTACAACCCCGGCAGAGCTAGGCAGGCGCAATTGTGCAGCAATGCAAACTGCATAACCTGGCCAAATTTCACGGGTGTACAGGAAACCACGGGGGATTTACAAGGAGATATTGATCCGGAACAGCCGGAAGCCTGTCGGCACCAACATTCGGTAATTCTTCCTAAGAAGCCTTGAAAGCAGTGAAAAGCTCCTATGTTGCAAGAACTCCGAACCTCATTCTGAGTGTTCCCGGCAGAGGTCATTCGGCTAAACACAACCGTGGACTAATTCGAGCCAGATGTAGGCAGTGCCGTCCTTAGTGCTGGTTGGACAGTGGTGGCGTGCCAAACAACTGAGCTGTAGTTCTCAACACTTTCAGACATTGCCATAAGTTGAGGTTCAACTTACTGCTCCTGTTGAGTAGAGTGTAGCCGTCAAAGATGGAATCAGAAGCACTCAGGTGAGAAGAAGGGGAAGCAGATATACCCAGTTCGCTGGCAGTGTCCTACGGGGACCAGCCTATCGGGCTGCCAGGCTTGAATGTTTGCAAGCGCGGCAGAGCTAAGCAGGAGGAAATGTGCAGCAATGCAAACTGCATAACCTGGCCAAATTTCACGGGTGTTCAACAAACCATGGGGGATTTACAAGGAGATATTCACCGGGAACAGCCGGATGCCTGCCGACAGCAAGATTCCAGAATTCTCCCTAAGAAGGCTTGAAAGCAGTTAAAAGCTCCTATGTTGCAATAACTCAGAAACTCTTTCTGAGTGTTCCCAGCAGAGGTCATTCGGCTGAACACAACCGTGGACTAATTAAGCCAGATCAAGGCAGTGCCGTCCGTAGTGCTGGATGGACTGTGGTGGCGTGTCAAACAACTGAGCTCAAGTTCCAAAACTTTCACACATTGCCATAAGTTGAGCTTCAACTTACTGCTCCGGTTGAGTAGAATGTAGCCTTCAAAGCTGGAATAAGCAGCACTCAGGTGAGAAGAACGGGAAGCAGATATACCCACTCCTCTGGCAGTGTCCTACGGGGACCAGCCTATCTGGCTGCCACGTCTGAATGTTTGCAACCGCGGCAGAGTTTGGCAGGCCTAATTGTGCAGCAATGCAAACTGCATAACCTTGCCAAATTTCACCGGTTTACAAGAAACCACGGGGGATTTACCAGGAGATGTTCACCCGGAACAGCTGGAGGCTTGCCGGCAGCAAGATTCCGGAATTCTTCCTAAGAAGCCTTGAAAGCAGTGAAACGCTCCTATGTTGCAATAACTCAGAACCTCATATTGAGTGTTCCCGGAAGAGGTCATTCAGCTGAACACAACGGTGGACTAATTAGAGCCAGATGTAGGCAGTGCCGTCAATAGTGCTGGATGGAGAGTGGTGGCGTGCCAAACAAGTGAGCTCTAGTTCTCAACACTTTCACAAAGTGCCATGAGTTGAGGTTCAACTTACTGCTCGGGTTGAGTAGAGTGTAGACGTCAAAGCTGGAATCAGTAGCACTCAGGAGAGAAGCACGGGAAGCAGATAGACCAATTCCGCTGGGAGAGTCCTACGGGGACCAGCCTATCTGGCTGCCACGCCTGAATGTTTGCAACCGCGGCATAGCTAGGCAGGTGCAATTGTGTAGCAATGCAAACTGAATAACCTGGTCAAATGTCACGGGTGTACAAAAAACCACGGGCAATTTACAAGGAGATGTTCACCCGGAAAACCGGAGGCTTCCCGGCAGCAAGATTCCGGAATTCTTCCTAAGAAGCCTTGAAAGCAGTGAAACGCTCCTATGTTGCAATAACTCAGAACCTTATATTGAGTGTTCCCGGAAGAGGTCATTCGACTGAACACAACCGTGGACTAATTAGAGCCAGATGTAGGCAGTGCCGTCAATAGTGCTGGATGGACAGTGGTGGCGTGCCAAACAAGTGAGCTCTAGTTCTCAACACTTTCACAAAGTGCCATGAGTTGAGGTTCAACTTACTGCTCCGGTTGAGTAGAGTGTAGCCGTCAAAGCTGGAATCAGTAGCCCTCAGGTGAGAAGAAGGGGAAGCAGATATACCCAGTTCGCTGGCAGTGTCCTACGGGGACCAGCCTATCTGGTTGCCACGTCTGAATGTTTGCAACCGCGGCAGAGTTTGGCAGGCCTAATTGTGCAGCAATGCAAACTGCATAACCTGGCCAAATTTCACCGGTGTACAAGAAACCCCGGGGGATTTACAAGGAGATGTTCACCCGGAACAGCCGAAGGCCTGCTGGCAGCAAGATTCCAGAATCCTCCCTAAGAAGCATTGAAAGCAGTGAAACGCTCCTATGTTGCAATAACTCAGAAACTCATTCTGAGTGTTCCTGGCCGAGGTCATTCGGCTGAACACAACCGTGGACTAATTAGAGCCAGATGTAGGCAGTGCCCTCCATAGTGCTGGATTGACAGTGGGGGCGTGCCAAACAACTGAGCTCTAGTTCTCAACACTTTCACACATTGCCATGAGTTGAGGTTCAACTTACTGCTCCGGTTGAGTAGAGTGTAGCCGTCAAAGCTGGAATCAGTAGCACTTCGGTGAGAAGAACGGGCAGCAGATATACCCAGACGGCTGGCAGTGTCCTACGGGCACCAGCCTATCTGGCTGCCACGCCTGAATGTTTGCAACCGTGGCAGAGCTTGGTAGGCGCACTTGTGCAGCAATGCAAACGGCATAACCTGGCCAAATTTCACAGGTGTACAAGAAACCACGGGGGATTTACAAGGAGATGTTCACCCGGAACAGACGGAGGCCTGCCAACTGCAATATTCCAGAATTCTCACTAAGAAGCCTTGAAAGCAGTGAAACGCTCCTATGTTTCAATAACTCAGAAACTCATTCTGATGGTTCCCGGCAGAGGTCATTTGGATGAACACAACCGTTTACTAATTAGAGCAAGATGTAGGCAGTGCCGTCCATACTGCTGGATGGAGAGGGGTGGCGTGTCAAACAACTGAGCTCTAGTTCTCAACACTTTCACACGTTGCCATAAGTTGAGGTTCAACTTACTGCTCCGGTTGAATAGAGTGTAGCCGTCAAAGGTGGAATTAGTAGCACTCAGTTGTGAAGAACGGGAAGCAGATATACCCAGTCCGCTGGCAGTGTCCTACGTGGACCAGCCTGATTGGCTGCCATGCCTGAATGTTTGCAACCGCAGCAGAGCTAGGCAGTCGCAATTGTGCAGCAATGCAAACGGCATAACCTGGCCAAATTTCACGGGTGTACAAGAAACCACGGGGGATTTATAAGGAGATGTTCACCCGGAACAGCCGAAGGCCTGCCGGCAGCAAGATTCCAGAATTCTCCCTAAGAAGCCTTGAAAGCAGTGAAACGCTCCTATGTTGCTATAACTCAGAAACTCATTCTGAGTGTTCCTGGCCGAGGTCATTCGGCTGAACACAACCGTTTACTAATTAGAGCCAGATGTAGGCAGTGCCCTCCATAGTGCTGGATGGACAGTGGTGGAGTACCTAACAACTGAGCTCTATTTCTCAACACTTTCACACATTGCCATGAGTTGAGGTTCAACTTACTGCTCCTGTTGAGTAGAGTGCAGCCGTCAAAGCTGGAATCAGTAGCACTCAGGTGAGAAGAAGGGGAAGCAGATATACCCAGTTCGCTGGCAGTGTCCTACGGGGACCAACCTATCTGGCTGCCTTGCATGAATGTTTGCAACCAGGGCAGAGCTAAGCAGGAGGAATTGTGCAGCAAGGCAAACTGCATAACCTGGCCAAATTTCACGGGTGTACAAGAAACCACGGGGGATTTACCAGGAGATGTTCACCCGGAACAGCTGGAGGCCTGCCCGCAGCAAGATTCCGGAATTTTTCCTAAGAAGCCTTGAAAGCAGTGAAACGCTCCTATGTTGCAATAACTCAGAACCTCATATTGAGTGTTCCTGGAAGAGGTCATTCGGCTGAACACAACCGTGGACTAATTAGAGCCAGATGTAGGCAGTGCCGTCCATAGTGCTGGATGGACAGTGGTGGCTTGCCAAACAACTGAGCTCTAGTTCTCAACACTTTCACACATTGCTATAAGTTGAGGTTCATCTTACTGCTCCGGTTGAGTAGAGTGTAGCCGTCAAAGCTGGAATCAGTAGCTCTCAGGTGAGAAGAACGGGAAGCAGATATACCCAGTCCGCTGACAGTGTCCTACGGGCACCAGTCTATCTGGCTGCCACGCCTGAATGTTTGCAGCCCCGGCAGAGCTAGGCAGGCGCAATTGTGCAGCAATGCAAACTGCATAACTTGGCCAAATTTCACGGGTGTACAAGAAACCACGGGGGATTTACAAGGAGATGTTCACTTAGAACACCCGGAGGCCTGCGGGCAGCAAGATTCCAGAATGCTCCCTAAGAAGCCTTGAAAGCAGTGAAACACTCCTATGTTGCAATAACTCAGAAACTCATTCTGAGTGTTCCCGGCAGAGGTCATTCGGCTGAACACAACCGTGGACTAATTAGAGCCAGATGCAGCAGTGCCATCCATAGTGCTGGATGGACAGTGGTGGCGTGTCAAACAACTGAGCTCTAGATCTCAACACTTTCACAAAGTCCCATAAGTGGAGGTTCAACTTACAGCTCCGGTTGAGTAGAGTGTAGCCGTCAAAGCTGGAATCTGTAGCACTGAGGTGTAAAGAACGGGAAGCAGATATACCCAGTCCGCTGGCAGTGTCTTACGTGGACCAGACTGTCTGGCTGCCACGTCTGAATATTTGCAACCGCAGCAGAGCTAGGCAGGCGCAATTGTGCAGAAATGCAAACTGCATAACCTGGCCAAATTTCTCGGGTGTACAAATAACCACGGGGATTTACAAGGAGATGTTCACCCGGAACAGACGGAGGCCTGCCGGCCGCAAGATTACGGAATTCTCCCTAAGAAGCCTTGAAAACAGTGAAAGGCTCCTATGTTGCAATAACTCAGAACCTCATTCTGAGTGTTCCCGGCAGAGGTTATTCGGCTGAACACAACCGTGGACTAATTAGAGCCAGATGTAGGCAGTGCCGTCCATAGTGCTGGATGGAGAGTGGTGGCGTCCCACACAACTGAGCTCTAGTTCTCAACACTTTCACACACTGCCATAAGTTGAGGTTCAAGTTACTGCTCCGGTTGAGTAGAGTGTAGCCGTCAAAGCTGGAATCAGTAGCTCTCAGGTGAGAAGAACGGGAAGCAGATATACCCTGTCCGCTGGCAGTGTCCTACGTGGACCAGCCTATCTGGCTGCCACGCCTGAATGTTTGCAACCGCGGCAGAGCTAGGCAGGCGCAATTGTGCAGCAATGCAAACTGCATAACTTGGCCAAATGTACGGGTGTACAAGAAACCACGGGGGATTTACAAGGAGATATTCACCCGGAACAGCCGGACCCCTGCCGGCAGCAAGATTCCGGAATTCTACCTAAGAAGCCTTGAAAGCAGTGAAATGTTCCTATGTTGCAACAACTCAAAACCTCATTCTGAATGTTCCCGGCAGAGGTCATTCGGCTGAACACAACCGTGGACTAATTCGAGCCAGATGTAGGCAGTGCCGTCCATAGTGCTGGATGGACAGTGGTGGCGTGCCAAACAACTGAGCTCTAGTTCTCAACACTTTCACATATTGCTATAACTTGAGGTTCATCTTACTGCTCCGGTTGAGTAGAGTGTAGCCGTCAATGCTGGAATCAGTAGCACTCAGGTGTAAAGAACTGGAAGCAGACATACCCAGTCCGCTGGCAGTGTCTTACGTGGACCAGACTGTCTCGCTGCCACGCCTGAATGTTTGCAACCGCAGCAGAGCTAGGCAGGCGCAATTGTGCAGCAATGCAAACTGCATAACCTGGCCAAATTTCCCGGGTGTACAAGAAACCAAGGGGGATTTACAAGGAAATGTCCACCCGGAAGAGACAGAGGCCTGCCGGCAGCAAGATTACGGAATTCTCCCTAAGAAGCCTTGAAAACAGTGAATGGCTCCTATGTTGCAATAACTCAGAACTTCATTCTGAGTGTTCACGGCAGAGGTCATTCGGCTGAACACAACCGTGGACTAATTAGAACCAGATGTAGGCAGTGCCATCTATAGTGCTGGATGGACAGTGGTGGCGTCCCACACAACTGAGATCTAGTTCTCAACACTTTCACACACTGCCATAAGTTGAGGTTCAACTTACTGCTCCGGTTGAGTAGAGTGTAGCCGTCAAAGCTGGAATCAGTAGCTCTCAGGTGAGAAGAACGGGAAGCAGATATACCCAGTCCGCTGGCAGTGTCCTACGGGCACCAGTCTATCTGGCTGCCACGCCTGAATGTTTGCAACCCCGGCAGAGCTAGGCAGGCGCAATTGTGCAGCAATGCAAACTGCATAACTTGGCCAAATTTCACGGGTGTAGAAGAAACCACGGGGGATTTACAAGGAGATATTCACCCGGAACAGCCGGAGGCCTTCCGGCAGCAAGATTCTGGAATTCTTCCTAAGAAGCCTTGAAAGCAGTGAAATGCTCCTATGTTGCAATAACTCAGAACCTCATTCTGATTCTTCCCGGCAGAGGTCATTCGGCTGAACACAACCGTGGACTAATTAGAGCCATATGTAGGCAGTGACGTCCATAGTGGTGGATGGACAGTGGTGGCGTGCCAAAAAACTGAGCTCTAGTTCTCAAAACTTTCACACATTGCCATAAGTTGAGGTTCAACTTACTGCTCCGTTTGAGTAGAGTGTGGCCGTCAAAGCTGGAATCAGTAGCACTCAGGTGTGAACAACGGGAAGCAGATGTACCCAGTCCGCTGGCAGTGTCCTACGTGGACCAGCCTATCTGGCTGGCACGCCTGAATGTTTGCAACGGCGGCAGAGCTAGGCAGGCGCAATTGTGCAGCAATGCAAACTACATAACCTGGCCAAATTTCACGGTTGTACAAGAAACCACGGGGGATTTACAAGGAGATGTTCTTCAGGAAAAGCCGGAGTTCTGCCGGCAACAACATTGCAGAATTGTATATAAGAAGCCTTGAAAGCAGTGAAACGCTCCTAGGTTGCAATAACTCAGAACCTCATTCTGAGTGTTCCCAGCAGAGGTCATTCTGCTGATCACAACCGTGGACTAATTAGAGCCAGATGTAGGCAGTGCCGTCCATAGTGCTGGATGGACAGTGGTGGCGTGCCAAACAACTGAGCTCTAGTTCTCAACACTTTCACAGAGTTCCATAAGTTTAGGTTCAACTTACTGCTCTGGTTGAGTAGAGTGTTGCCGTCAAAGCTGGAATCAGTAGCACTAAGGTGAGAAGAACGGGAAGCACATATACCCAGTCAATTGGCAGTGTCCTACTGTGACCAGCCTATCCGGCTGCTAAGCCTGAATGTTTGCAACCGCGGCAGAGCTAGGCAGGCGCAATTGTGCAGCAATGCAAACGGCATAAGCTGGCCAAATTATACGTCTGTTCAAGAAACCACGGGGGATTTACAAGGAGATGTTCACCCGGAACAGCCGGAGGCCTGCCAGCAGCAACATTCTGGAATTCTTCCTAAGAAGCCTTGAAAGCAGTGAAACGATCCTATGTTGCAACAACTCAGAACCTCATTCTGATTGTTCCCGGCAGAGGTCATTTGGCTGAACACAACTGAGGACTAATTACAGCCAGATGAAGGCAGTGCCGTCCATAGTGCTGGATGGACAGTGGTGGCATGCCAAACAACTGAGCTCTAGTTCCCAAGACTTTCACACATTGCCATAAGTTGAGGTTCAACTTCCTGCTCCGGTTGAGTAGAGTGTGGCCGTCAAAGGTGGCATCAGTAGCATTCAGGTGTGAACAAGGGGAAGCAGATAAACCCAGTCCGCTGGCAGTGTCCTACGTGGACCAGCCTGTCTGGCTGCCACGCCTGAATGTTTGCAACCGCAGCAGAGCTAGGCAGGCGCAATTGTGCATCAATGCAAACTGCATAACCTGGCCAAATTTCTCGGGTGTACAAGAAACCACGGGGGATTTACAACCTGATGTTCACCCGGAACAGACGGAGGCCTGCCGACTGCAATATTCCAGAATTCTCCCTAAGAAGCCTTGAAAGTAGTGAAACGCTCCTATGTTGCAATAACTCAGAAACTCATTCTGATGGTTCCCGGCAGAGGTCATTTGGATGAACACAACCGTTTACTAATTAGAGCCAGATGTAGGCAGTGCCGTCCATACTGCTGGATGGAGAGGGGTGGCGTGTCAAACAACTGAGCTCTAGTTCTCAACACTTTCACACGTTGCCATAAGTTGAGGTTCAACATACTGCTCCGGTTGAGTAGAGTGTAGCCGTCAAAGCTGGAACCAGTAGCACTCAGGTGAGAAGAACGGGAAGCAGTTATACCCAGTCCGCTGGCACTGTCCTACGGGCACCAGCCTATCTGGCTGCCACGCCTGAATGTTTGCAACCGCGGCAGAGCTAGGCAGGCGCAATTGTGTAGCAATAAAACCTGCATAACCTGGCCAAATTTCACGGGTGTACAAGAAACCACGGGGGATTTACAAAGAGATGTTCAACAAGAACATCCGGAGGTCTGCCTGCAACAACATTGCGGAATTCTTCCTAAGAAGCCTTGAAAGCAGTGAAACGCTCCTATGTTGCAATAACTCATAAACTCATTCTGAGTGTTCCCGGCAGAGGTCATTCGGCTGAACACAACCGTGGACTAATTAGAGCCAGATGTAGGCAGTGCCGTCCATAGTGCTGGATGGACAGTGGTGGCGTGCCAAACAACTGAGCTCTAGTTCTCAACACTTATACAAAGTCCCATAAGTTGAGGTTCAAATTACTGCTCCGGTTGAGTAGAGTGTAGCTGTCAAACTGGAATCAGTAGCACGCAGGTGAGACGAAAGGGAAGCAGATATACCCAGTTTGCTGGCAGTGTACTACGGGGACCAGCCTATCTGGCTGCCACGCCTGAATGTTTGCAACCGCGGCAGAGCTAGGGAGGCGCTCTTGTGCAGTATTGCAAACTGCATAACCTGGCCAAATTTCACGGGTGTACAAGAAACCATGGGGGATTTACAAAGAGATGTTCACCCGGAACAGCCGGAGGCCTGCCGGCAGTAAGATTCCAGAATTCTCCCTAAGAAGCCTTGAAAGCAGTGAAACGCTTCTATGTTGCAATAACTCAGGAACTCATTCTGAGTGTTCACGGCAGAGGTCATTAGGCTGAACACAACCGTGGACTAATTAGAGCCAGATGTAGGCAGTGCCGTCCATAGTGCTGGATGGACAGTGGTGGCGTGCCAAACAACTGAGCTCTAGTTCTCAACACTTTCACAGAGTGCCATAACTTGAGGTTCAACTAACTGCTCCGGTTGAGTAGAGTGTAGCCGTCAAAGCGGGAATCAGTAGAAATCAGGTGAGAAGAAAGGGAAGCACATATACCCAGTCCGCTGGCAGTGTCCTACGGGGACCAGACTATCTGGCTGCCACGCCTGAATATTTGCAATCGTGGCAGAGCTACGCAGGCACAATTGTGCAGCAATGCAAACTGCATAACCTGGCCAAATTTCACGGGTGTAGAAGAAACCACGGGGGATTTACAAGGAGATGTTCACCCGGAACAGTCGGAGGCCTGCCGGCACCAAGATTCCTGAATTCTTGCTAAGAAGCCTTGAAAGCAGTGAAATGCTCCTATGTTGCAATAACTCAGAAACTTATTCTGATTGTTCCCGGCAGAGGTCATTCGGATGAATACAACCATTTACTAATTACAGCCAGATGTAGGCAGTGCCGTCCATAGTGCTGGATGGAGAGGGGTGGCGTGTCAAACAACTGAGCTCTAGTTCTCAACACTTTCACACATAGCCATAAGTTGAGGTTCAACTTACTGCTCCGGTTTAGTAGAGTGTAGCTGTTAAAGCTGGAATCAGTAGAACTCAGGTGATAAGAACGGGCAGCAGATATACCCAGTCCGCTGGCAGTGTCCTACGGGCACCAGACTATCTGGCTGCCACCCCTGAATGTTTGCAACCGCGTCAGAGCTTGGTAGGCGGAATTGTGCAGCAATGCAAACGGCATAACCTGGAAAATTTCACGGGTGTACAAGAAACCACGGGGGATTTACAAGGAGATGTTCACCCTGAACAGCCGGAGGCCTGCCGGCAGCAAGATTCCGGTATTCTCCCTAAGAAGCCTTGAAAGCAGTGAAACGCTCCTAGGTTGCAATAACTCAGAAACTCATTCTGAGTGTTCCTGGCCGAGGTCATTCGGCTGAACACAACCGTGGACTAATTAGAGCCAGATGTAGGCAGTGCCCTCCATAGTGCTGGATGGACAGTGGGGGCGTGCCAAACAACTGAGCTCTAGTTCTCAACACTTTCACACATTGCCATAAGTTGAGGTTCAACTTACTGCTCCGGTTGAGTAGAGTGTAGCCGTCAAAGCTGGAATCAGTAGCACTCAGGTGAGAAGAAGGGGAAGCAGATATACCCAGTTTGCTGGCAGTGTCCTACGGGGACCAGCCTATCTGGCTGCCACGCCTGAATGTTTGCAACCGGGGCAGAGCTAAGCAGGAGGAATTGTGCAGCAATGCAAACTGTATAACCTGGAAAAATTTCACGGGTTTACAACAAACCACGGGGGATTTACACGGAGATATTCACCCGGAACAGCCGGAGGCCTGCCGACAGCAAGATTCCGGAATTCTTCCTAAGAAGCCTTGAAAGCAGTGAAACGCTCCTATATTGCAAGAACTCAGAACCTCATTCTGAGTGTTCCCGGCAGAGGTCATTCAGCTGAACACAACCATGGACTTATTAGAGCCAGATGTAGGCAGTGCCGTCCATAGTGCTGGATGGACAGTGGTGGCGTGCCAATCAACTGAGCTCTATTTCTCAACACTTTCACAAACTGCCATAAGTTGAGGTTCAACTTACTGCTCCGGTTGAGTAGAGTGTAGCCGTCAAAGCTGGAATCAGTAGCACTCAGGTGAGAAGAACGGGAAGCACATATACCTAGTCCGCAGGCAGTGTCCTACTGTGACCAGCCTATCTGGCTGCCACGCCTGAATGTTTGCAACCGCGGCCGAGGTAGGCAGGCCCAATTGTGCAGCAATGCAAATGGCATAACCTGGCCAAATTATACATCTGTTCAAGAAACAACGGGGGATTTACAAGGAGATGTTCACCCGGAACAGCCGGAGGCCTCTCGCAGTAAGATTCGGGAATTCTTCCTAAGAAGCCTTTAAAGCAGTGAAACGCTCCTATGTTTCAGTAAGTCAGAACTTCTGTCTGAATGTTCTGGGGAGAGGTCATTTGGCTGAACACAACCGTGGACTAATTAGAGCCAGATGTAGGCAGTGCCGGACACAGTTCTGGATGGACAGTGGTGGCGTCTCAAACAACTAAGCTCTACTTCTCACCACTTTCACAAAGTGCCATGAGTTGACATTCAACTTGCTGCTCCGGTTAAGTAGAGTATAAGCGTCAAAGCTGGAATCAGTAGCACTCAGTTGAGAAGAACCGGTAGCAGATAAACCCAGTCCGCTGGCAGTGTCCTACGGGGACCTACTTATCTGGCTGCCACGCCTGAATGTTTGCAAACGCGGCAGAGCTAGGCAGGCACAATTATGCAGCAATGCAAACTGCATTACCTAGCCAAATGTCACCGGTGTACAAGAAACCACGGGGATTTACAAGGAGATGTTCACCCAGAACACCCGGAGGCCTGCCCGCAGCAAGATTCCGATATTCTTCCTAAGAAACCTTGAAAGCAGTGAAACGCTCCTATGTTGCAATAACTCATAACCTCATTCTGAGTGTTCCCGGCAGAGGTCATTCGGCTGAACACAACCGTGGACTAATTAGAGCCAGATGTAGGCAGTGCCGTCCATAGAGCTGGATGGACAGTGGTGGCGTGCCAAACAACTGAGCTCTAGTTCTCAACACTTATACAAAGTCCCATAAGTTGAGGTTCAAATTACTGCTCCGGTTGAGTAGAGTGTAGCCGTCAATGCTGGAATCAGTAGCACGCAGGTGAGACGAAAGGGAAGCAGATATACCCAGTCCGCTGGCAGTGTACTACGGGGACCAGCCTATCTGGCTGCCATGCCTGAATGTTTGCAACCGCGGCAGAGCTAGGGAGGCGCTCTTGTGCAGTATTGCAAACTGCATAACCTGGCCAAATTTCACGGGTGTACAAGAAACCATGGGGGATTTACAAAGAGATGTTCACCCGGAACAGCCGGAGGCCTGCCGGCAGCAAGATTCCGGAATTCTCCCTAAGAAGCCTTGAAAGCAGTGAAACGCTCCTATGTTGCAATAACTCAGACACTCATTCTGAGTGTTCCTGGCCGAGGTCATTCGGCTGAACACAACCGTGGACTAATTAGAGCCAGATGTAGGCAGTGCCGTCCATAGTGCTGGATGGACAGTGGTGGCGTGCCAAACAACTGAGCTCTAGTTCTCAACACTTTCACAGAGTGCCATAACTTGAGGTTCAACTAACTGCTCCGGTTGAGTAGAGTGTAGCCGTCAAAGCGGGAATCAGTAGCACTCAGGTGAGAAGAAAGGGAAGCACATATACCCAGTCCGCTGGCAGTGTCCTACGGGGACCAGCCTATCTGGCTGCCACGCCTGAATGTTTGCCACCGCGGCAGAGCATGGTAGGTGCAATTGTGCAGCAATGCAAACGGCATAACCTGGCCAAATATCACGGGTGTACAAGAAACCACGGGGGATTTACAAGGAGATGTTCACCCGGAACAGCCGGAGGCCTGCCGGCAGCAAGATTCCGGAATTCTCCATAAGAAGCCTTGAAAGCAGTGACACGCTCCTATGTTGCAATAACTCAGAAATTCATTCTGAGTGTTCCTGGCCGAGGTCATTCGGCTGAACACAACCGTGGACTAATTAGAGCCAGATGTAGGCAGTGCCGTCCATATTGCTGGATGGAGAGGGGTGGCGTGTCAAACAACTGAGCTCTAGTTCTCAACACTTTCACACGTTGCCATAAGTTGAGGTTCAACATACTGCTCCGGTTGAGTAGAGTGTACCTGTCAAAGCTGGAATAAGTAGCACTCAGGTGAGAAGAACGGGAAACAGATATATCCAGTCCGCTGGCAGTGTGTTACGGGCACCAGCCTATCTGGCTGTCACGCCTGAATGTTTGCAACCCCGGCCGAGCTATTCAGGCGCAATTGTGCAGCAATGCAAACTGCATAACCTGGCCAAATTTTACGGGTGAACAAGAAACCACGGGGGATTTACAAGGAGATGTTCACCCGGAACAGCCGGAGGCCTCTGGCAGTAAGATTCGGGAATTCTTCCTAAGAAGCCTTTAAAGCAGTGAAACGCTCCTATGTTTCAGTACGTCAGAACTTCTGTCTGAATGTTCTCGGCAGAGGTCATTTGGCTCTACACAACCGTGGACAAATTAGAGCCAGATGTAGGCAGTGCCGGACATAGTTCTGGATGGACAGTGGTGGCGTCTCAAACAACTAAGCTCTAGTTCTCACCACTTTCACAAAGTGCCATGAGTTGACATTCAACTTACTGCTCCGGTTAAGTAGAGTATAAGCGTCAAAGCTGGAATCAGTAGCACTCAGTTGAGAAGAACCGGTAGTAGATAAACCCAGTCCAATGACAGTGTCCCACGGGGACCAGCCTATCAGCCTCCCACGCCTGAATGTTTGCAAACTCGGCAGAGCTAGGCAGGCACAATTGTGCAGCAATGCAAACTGCATAACCTGGCCAAATTTCACGGGTGTACAAGAAAGCACGGGGGATTTACAAGGAGATATTCACCCAGAACAGCCGGAGGCCTGCCGGCAGCAAGATTCCGGAATTCTTCCTAAGAAGCCTGGAAAGCAGTGAAACACTCCTATGTTGCAATAACTCAGAAACTCATTCTGAGTGTTCCCGGCAGAGGTCATTCGGCTGAACACAACCGTGGACTAATTAGAGCCAGATGTATGCAGTGACTTCCATAGTGCTGGATGGAAAGTGGTGGCGTGCCAAACAACTGAGCTCTAGTTCTCAACACTTATACAAAGTCCCATAAGTAGAGGTTCAACTTACTGCTCCGGTTGAGTAGAGTGTAGCCATCAAAGCTGGAATCAGTAGCACTCAGGTGAGAAGAATGGGAAGCAGATATACCCAGTCCGCTGGCAGTATCCTACGGGGACCTACTTATCTGGCTCCCACGCCTGAATGTTTGCATACCCGGCAGAGCTAGGCAGGCACAATTATGCAGCAATGCAAACTGCATTACCTGGCCAAATGTCACGGGTGTAAAAGAAACCACCGGGGATTTACAAGGAGATGTTCACCCAGAACACCCGGAGGCCTGCCCGCAGCAAATTCCGATATTCTTCCTAAGAAACCTTGAAAGCAGTGAAACGCTCCTATGTTGCAATAACTCAGAAACTCATTCTGAGTGTTCCCGGCAGAGGTCATTCGGCTGAACACAACCGTGGACTAATTAGAGCCAGATGTAGGCAGTGCCGTCCATAGTGCTGGATGGACAGTGGTGGTGTGTCAAACAACTGAGCTCTAGTTCCAAAACTTTCACACATTGCCATAAGTTGAGCTTCAACTTACTACTCCGGTTGAGTAGAGTGTAGCTGTCAAAGCTGGAAGCAGTAGCACTCAGGTGAGAAGAACGGGAAGCAGATATACCCAGTCCGCTGGCAGTGTCCTACGGGGACCAGCCTATCTGGCTGCCACGCCTGAATGTTTGCAACCGCGGCAGGGCTAGGCAGGCGCAATTGTGCAGCAATGCAAACTGCATAAACTGGCCAAATTTCACGGGTGTACAAGAAACAACGGGGGATTTACAAGGAGATGTTCACCGGGAACAGCCGGAGGCCTGCCGTCAGCAAGATTCCGGAATTCTCCCTAAGAAGCCTTGAAAGCAGTGAAACGCTCCTATGTTGCAATAACTCAGAAACTCATTCTGAGTGTTCCTGGCAGATGTCATTCGGCTGAACACAACCGTGGACTAATTAGAGCCAGATTTAGGCAGTGCCATCCATAGTGCTGGATGGACAGTGGCGGCGTGTCAAACAACTGAGCTGTAGTTCTCAACACTTTCACACATTGCCATAAGTTGAGGTTCAACTTATTGCTCCGGTTGAGTAGAGCGTAGCCCTCAAAGCTGGAAGCAGTAGCACTCAGGTGAGAAGAACGGGAAGCAGATGTACCCAGTCCGCTGGCAGTGTCCTACCTGGACCAACCTATCTGGCTGCCACGCCTGAATGTGTGCAACTGCGTCAGAGCTAGGCAGGCGCAATTGTGCAGCAATGCAAACTACATAACCTGGCCAAATTTCACGGGTGTACAAGAAACCACGGGGGATTTACAAGAAGATGTTCATCAGGAAAAGCCGGAGGTCTGCCGGAAACAACATTGTGGAATTCTTCCTAAGAAGCCTTGAAAGCAGTGAAACGCTCCTAGGTTGCAATAACTCAGAACCTCATTCTGAGTGTTCCCAGCAGAGGTCATTCGGCTGATCACGACCGTGGACTAATTAGAGCCAGATGTAGGCAGTTCCGTCCATAGTGCTGGATGGACATTGGTGGAGTGCCAAACAACTGAGCTCTATTTCTCAACACTTTCACAGAGTTCCATAAGTTTAGGTTCAATTTACTGCTCTGGTTGAGTAGAGTGTAGGGGTCAAAGCTGGAATCTGTAGCACTCAGGTGAGAAGAACGGGAAGCAGATATACCCAGTCCGCTGGCAGTGTCCTAAGTGGACCAGCAATTCTGGCTGCCACGCCTGAGTGTTTGCAACCACCGTAGAGCTAGGCAGGCACAATTATGCATCAATGCAAACTGCATAACCTGGCCAAATTTCACGGTTGTACAAGAAACCACGGGGGATTTACAAGGTGATGTTCACCCAGAACAGACGCAGGCCTGCCGGCAGCAAGATTCCAGAATTCTTCCTAAGAATCTTGAATGCAGTGAAACGCTCCTATGTTGCAATAACTCAGAACCTCATTCTGAGTGTTCCCGGCATAGGTCATTTGGCTGAACACAACCGTGGACTAATTAGAGCCAGATGTAGGCAGTGCCGTCCATAGTGCTGGATGGACAGTGGTGGCGTGCAAAACAACTGAGCTCTAGGTCTTAACACTTTCACACATTGCCATAATTTGCGGTTCAAATTTCTGCTCCGGTTGAGTAGAGTGTAGCCGTCAAAGCGGGAATCAGTAGCACGCAGGTGGGAAGAAAGGGAAGCAGATATACCCAGTCCGCTGGCAGTGTAATACGGGGACCAGCCTATCTGGCTGCCACGCCTGAATTTTTGCAACTGCGGCAGAGCTAGCCAGGCGCAACTGTGCAGAAATGCAAACTGCATAACCTGGCCAAATTATATGTGTATTCAAGAAACCACGGGGGATTTACAAGGAGATGTTCACCCGGAACAGCCGGAGGCCTGCCGGCAGCAAGATTCTGGAATTCTTCCTAAGAAGCCTTGAAAGCAGTGAAACGCTCTTATGTTGCAACAACTCAGAACCTCATTCTGAGTGTTCCCGGCAGAGGTCATTCGGCTGAACACAAACGTGGACTAAATAGAGCCAGATGTAGGCAGTGCCGTCAATAGTGCTGGATGGACAGTGGTGGCGTGCCAAAAAACAGCTCTAGTTCTCAACACTTTCACAAAGTGCCATAATTTGAGGTTCAACTAACTGCTCCGGTTGAGTAGAGTGTAGCTGGTATCAGTAGCACTCAGGAGAGAAGAACGGGAAGCAGATAGATCCATTCCGCTGGGAGTGTCCTAAGGGGACCAGACTATCTGGCTGCCACGCCTGAATGTTTGCAAACGCGGCAGAGCTAGGCAGGCACAATTAAGCAGCAATGCAAACTGCATTACCTGGCCAAATTTCACGGGTGTACAAGAAACCACGGGGGATTTACAAGGAGATGTTCACCCAGAGCAACCGGAGGCCTGCCCGTAGCAAGATTCCGATATTCATCCTAAGAAACCTTGAAAGCAGTGAAACGCTCCTATGTTGCAATAACTCATAACTTCATTCTGAGTGTTCCCGGCAGAGGTCATTCGGCTGAACACAACCATGGACTACTTAGAGCCAGATGTAGGCAGTGTCGTCCATAGTGCTGGACAGTGGTGGCGTGCCAAACAACTGAGCTCTAGTTCTTAACACTTTCACAAAGTGCCATAAGTTGAGGTTCAACTTACTGCTCTGGTAGAGTAGAGTGTACCCGTCAAAGCTGGAATCAGTAGCACTCAGGAGAGAACAACGGGAAGTAGATGTACCCAGTCCGCTGGCAGTGTCCTACGTGGACCAGCCTATATGGCTGCCACGCCTGAATGTTTGCAACCGCGGCAGAGCTAGGCAGGCGCAATTGTGCAGCAATGCAAACTACATAACCTGGCCAAATTTCACGGGTGTACAAGAAACCACGGGGGATTTACAAGGACATGATCTTCAGGAAAAGCCGGAGGCCTGCCGGAAGCAAGATTCCAGAATGCTCCCTAAGAAGTCTTGAAAGCAGTGAAACGCTCCTAGGTTGCAATAATTCAGAACCTCATTCTGAGTGTTCCCAGCAGAGGTCATTCCGCTGAACACAACCGTGGACTAATTAGAGCCAGATGTAGGCAGTGCCGTCCATAGTGCTGGATGGACAGTGGTGGCGTACCTAACAACTGAGCTCTAGTTCTCAAAACTTTCACACATTGCCATAAGTTGAGGTTCAAATTACTGCTCCGGTTGAGTAGAGTGTACCCGTCAAATCTGGAATCATTAGCACTCAGGAGAGAAGAACGGGAAGTAGATGTACCCAGTCCGCTGGCAGTGTCCTACGTGGACCAGCCTATATGGCTGCCACGCCTGAATGTTTGCAACCGCGACAGAGCTAGGCAGGCGCAATTGTGCAGCAATGCAAACTGCATAACCTGGCCAAATTTTACGTGTGTACAAGAAACCACAGGTGATTTACAAGGAGATGTTCACCCGGAACACCCGGAGGCCTGCCGGAAGCAAGATTC
The DNA here is from genome assembly GCF_024711535.1 of Dipodomys merriami. Taxonomy (NCBI): domain Eukaryota; kingdom Metazoa; phylum Chordata; class Mammalia; order Rodentia; family Heteromyidae; genus Dipodomys; species Dipodomys merriami. The sequence goes on along the minus strand of NW_027205404.1, from coordinate 952,844 downwards.
CAGAATGCTCCCTAAGAAGTCTTGAAAGCAGTGAAACACTCCTATGTTGCAATAACTCAGAAACTCATTCTGAGTGTTCCCGGCAGAGGTCATTCGGCTGAACACAACCGTGGACTAATTAGAGCCAGATGTAGGCAGTGCCGTCCATAGTGCTGGATGGACAGTGGTGGCATGTCAAACAACTGAGCTCTAGATCTCAACACTTTCACAAAGTCCCATAAGTGGAGGTTCAACTTATTGCTCCGGTTGAGAAGAGTGTAGCCGTCAAAGCTGGAATCAGTAGCACTCAGGTGAGAAGAACGGGAAGCACATATACCCAGTCCGCTGGCAGTGTCCTACGGGGACCAGCCTATCTGGGTGCCACGCCTGAATGTTTGCAACCGCGGCTGAGCTAGGCCGGCGCAATTTTGCAGCAATGCAAACTGCATAAACTGGCCAATTTCACGGATGTACAAGAAACCACGACGGATTTACAAGGAGATGTTCACCCGGAACACCCATAGGCCTGCCGGCAGCAACATTATGGAATTCTCCCTAAGAAGCCTTGAAAACAGTGAAAGGCTCCTAAGTTGCAATAACTCAGAAACTCATTCAGATTGTTCCCGGCAGAGGTCATTCGGATGAACACAAGCGTTTACTAATTAGAGCCAGATGTAGGCAGTGCCGTCCATAGTGCTGGATAGAGAGGGGTGGTGTGCCAAACAACTGAAGTCTAGTTCTCAACACTTTCACAATGTGCCATAAGTTGAGGTTCAACTTAGTACTCCGGTTGAGTAGAGTGTAGCCGTCAAAGCTGGAATCAGTAGCACTCAGGTGAGAAGGACGGGAAGCAGATATACCCAGTCCGCTGGCAGTGTCCTACGGGCACCAGCCTATCTTGCTGCCACGCCTCAATGTTTGCAACCGCGGCAGAGCTAGGCAGGAGCAATTGTGCAGCAATGCAAACTGCATAACCTGGCCAAATTTCACGGGTGTACAAGAAACCACGGGGGATTTACAGGGAGATGTTCACCCAGAACAGACGGAGGCCTGCCGGCAGCAAGATTCCAGAATTCTCCCTAAGAAGCCTTGAAAGCAGTGAAACGCTCCTATGTTGCAATAACTCAGAAACTCATTCTGATTGTTCCCGGCAGAGGTCATTCGGATGAACACAACTGTGGACTTATTAGAGCCAGATGTAGTCATTGCCGTCCATTGTGCTGGATGGAGTGGGGTGGCGTGTCAAACAACTGAGCTCTAGTTCTCAACACTTTCACAAAGTGCCATAAGGTGAGGTTCAACTTACTGCTCCGGTTCAGTATAGTGTAGCCGTCAAAGCTGGAATCAGTAGCACTCAGGTGAGAAGAAATGGAAGCAGATATACCCAGTCCGCTGGCAGTGTCCTACGGGGACCAGCCTATCTGGCCGCCACGCCTGAATATTTGCAACCGCGGCAGCGCTAGGCAGGGGCAATTGTGCAGCAATGCAAACTGCATAACCTGGCCAAATTTCACGGGTGTACAAGAAAACACAGGGGATTTACAAGGAGATGTTCACCCGGAACAGCCGGAGGCCTGCCGGCAGAAAGATTCCAGAATGCTCCCTATGAAGCCTTGAAAGCAGTGAAACACTCCTATGTTGCAATAACTCAGAAACTCATTCTGAGTGTTCCCAGCAGAGGTCATTCTGCTGAACACAACCGTGGACTAATTAGAGCCAGATGTAGGCAGTGCCGTCCATAGTGCTGGATGGACAGTGGTGGCGTGTCAAACAACTGAGCTCTAGATCTCAACACTTTCACAAAGTCCCATAATTGGAGGTTCAACTTACTGCTCCGGTTAAGTAGAGTGTAGCCATCAAATTAGGAATCAGTAGCACTCAGGTGAGAAGAACGGGAAGCACATAAACCCAGTCCGCTGGCAGTGTCCTACGGGGACCATCCTATCTGGCTGCTACGCCTGAATGTTTGCAACCGCGGCTGAGCTAGGCAGGCGCAATTGTGCAGCAATGCAAACTGCATAAACAGGCCAAATTTCACGGATGTACAAGAAACCACGGGGATTTACAAGGAGATATTCACCCGGAACAGCCGGAGGCCTGCCGGCAGCAAGATTACGGAATTCTCCCTAAGAAGCCTTGAAAACAGTGAAAGGCTCCTATGTTGCAATAACTCAGAACCTCATTCTGAGTGTTCCCGGCAGAGGTCATTCGGCTGAACACAACCATGGACTAATTAGAGCCAGATGTAGGCAGTGCTGTCCATAGTGCTGGATGGACAGTGGTGGCGTCCCACACAACTGAGCTCTAGTTCTCAACACTTTCACACACTGCCATAAGTTGAGGTTCAACTTACTGCTCCGGTTGAGTAGAGTGTAGCCGTCAAAGCTGGAATGAGTAACACTCAGGTGTGAAGAACGGGAAGCAGATATACCCAGTCCACTGGCAGTGTCCTACGTGGACCAGCCTGTCTGGCTGCCACGCCTGAATGTTTGCAAGCGCAGCAGAGCTAGGCAGTCGCAATTGTGCATCAATGCAAACTGCATAACCTGGCCAAATTTCTCGGGTGTACAAGAAACCCCGGGGGATTTACAAGGAGATGTTCACCCGGAACAGCTGAAGGCCTGCCGGCAGCAAGATTCCAGAATTCTCCCTAAGAAGCATTGAAAGCAGTGAAACGCTCCTATGTTGCAATAACTCAGAAAATCATTCTGAGTGTTCCTGGCCGAGGTCATTCGGCTGAACACAACCGTGGACTAATTAGAGCCAGATGTAGTCAGTGCCCTCCATAGTGCTGGATGGACAGTGGGGGCGTGCCAAACAACTGAGCTCTAGTTCTCAACACTTTCACACATTGCCATGAGTTGAGGTTCAACTTACTGCTCCGGTTGAGTAGAGTGTAGCCGTCAAAGCTGGAATCAGTAGCACTCCGGTGAGAGGAACGGGCAGCAGATATACCCAGACGGCTGGCAGTGTCCTACGGGCACCAGCCTATCTGGCTGCCACGCCTGAATGTTTGCAACCGTGGCAGAGCTTGGTAGGCGCACTTGTGCAGCAATGCAAACGGCATAACCTGGCCAAATTTCACAGGTGTACAAGAAACCACGGGGGATTTACAAGGAGATGTTCACCCGGAACAGACGGAGGCCTGCCAACTGCAATATTCCAGAATTCTCCCTAAGAAGCCTTGAAAGCAGTGAAACGCTCCTATGTTGCAATAACTCAGAAACTCATTCTGATGGTTCCAGGCAGAGGTCATTTGGACGAACACAACCGTTTACTAATTAGAGCCAGATGTAGGCAGTGCCGTCCATACTGCTGGATGGAGAGGGGTGGTGTGTCAAACAACTGAGCTCTCGTTCTCAACACTTTCACACGTTGCCATAAGTTGAGGTTCAACTTACTGCTCCGGTTGAATAGAGTGTAGCCGTCAAACCTGGAATTAGTAGCACTCAGGTGTGAAGAACGGGAAGCAGATATACCCAGTCCGCTGGCAGTGTCCTACGTGGACCAGCCTGATTGGCTGCCATGCCTGAATGTTTGCAACCACAGCAGAGCTAGGCAGTCGCAATTGTGCAGCAATGCAAACGGCATAACCTGGCCAAATTTCACGGGTGTACAAGAAACCACGGGGGATTTATAAGGAGATGTTCACCCGGAACAGCCGAAGGCCTGCCGGCAGCAAGATTCCAGAATTCTCCCTAAGAAGCCTTGAAAGCAGTGAAACGCTCCTATGTTGCTATAACTCAGAAACTCATTCTGAGTGTTCCTGGCCGAGGTCATTCGGCTGAACACAACCGTTTACTAATTAGAGCCAGATGTAGGCAGTGCCCTCCATACTGCTGGATGGACAGTGGTGGCGTACCTAACAACTGAGCTCTAGTTCTCAACACTTTCACACATTGCCATGAGTTGAGGTTCAACTTACTGCTCCGGTTGAGTAGAGTGCAGCCGTCAAAGCTGGAATCAGTAGCACTCAGGTGAGAAGAAGGGGAAGCAGATATACCCAGTTCGCTGGCAGTGTCCTACGGGGACCAACCTATCTGGCTGCCTTGCATGAATGTTTGCAACCAGGGCAGAGCTAAGCAGGAGGAATTGTGCAGCAAGGCAAACTGCATAACCTGGCCAAATTTCACGGGTGTACAAGAAACCACGGGGGATTTACCAGGAGATGTTCACCCGGAACAGCTGGAGGCCTGCCCGCAGCAAGATTCCGGAATTTTTCCTAAGAAGCCTTGAAAGCAGTGAAACGCTCCTATGTTGCAATAACTCAGAACCTCATATTGAGTGTTCCTGGAAGAGGTCATTCGGCTGAACACAACCGTGGACTAATTAGAGCCAGATGTAGGCAGTGCCGTCCATAGTGCTGGATGGACAGTGGTGGCTTGCCAAACAACTGAGCTCAAGTTCTCAACACTTTCACACATTGCTATAACTTGAGGTTCATCTTACTGCTCCGGTTGAGTAGAGTGTAGCCGTCAATGCTGGAATCAGTAGCACTCAGGTATAAAGAACGGGAAGCAGACATACCCAGTCCGCTGGCTGTGTCTTACGTGGACCAGACTGTCTGGCTGCCACGCCTGAATGTTTGCAACCGCAGCAGAGCTAGGCAGGCGCAATTGTGCAGCAATGCAAACTGCATAACCTGGCCAAATTTCCCGGGTGTACAAGAAACCAAGGGGGATTTACAAGGAGATGTCCACCCGGAACAGACGGAGGCCTGCGGGCAGCAAGATTCCAGAATGCTCCCTAAGAAGCCTTGAAAGCAGTGAAAAACTCCTATGGTGCAATAACTCAGAAACTCATTCTGAGTGTTCCCGGCAGAGGTCATTCGGCTGAACACAACCGTGGACTAATTAGAGCCAGATATAGCAGTGCCATCCATAGTGCTGGATGGACAGTGGTGGCGTGTCAAACAACTGAGCTCTAGATCTCAACACTTTCACAAAGTCCCATAAGTGGAGGTTCAACTTACAGCTCCGGTTGAGTAGAGTGTAGCCGTCAAAGCTGGAATCAGTAGCACTCAGGTGAGAAGAACGGGAAGCACATATACCCAGTGCGCTGGCAGTGTCCTTTGGGGACCAGCCTATCTGGCTGCCACGCCTGAATGTTTGCAACCGTGGCTGAGCTAGGCAGGCGGAATTGTGCAGCAATGCAAACTGCATAAACTCGCCAAATTTCACAGATGTACAAGAGACCACGGGGGATTTACAAGGAGATGTTCACCCGGAACAGCCGGAGGCCTGCTGGCAGCAAGATTACGGAATTCTTCCTAAGAAGCCTTGAAAACAATGAAAGGCTCCTATGTTGTAATAACTCAGAACCTCATTCTGAGTGTTCCCGGCAGAGGTCATTCGGCTGAACACAACCATGGACTAATTAGAGCCAGATGTAGGCAGTGCCTTCCATAGTGCTGGATGGACAGTGGTGGCGTGCCAAACAACTGAGCTCTCGTTCTCAACACTTTCACACATTGCTATAACTTGAGGTTCAACTTACTGCTCCGGTTGAGTAGAGTGTAGCCGTCAAAGCTGGAATCTGTAGCACTCAGGTGTAAAGAACGGGAAGCAGATATACCCAGTCCGCTGGCAGTGTCTTACGTGGACCAGACTGTCTGGCTGCCACGTCTGAATATTTGCAACCGCAGCAGAGCTAGGCAGGCGCAATTGTGCAGCAATGCAAACTGCATAACCTGGCCAAATTTCTCGGGTGTACAAGAAACCACGGGGGATTTACAAGGAGATGTTCACCCGGAACAGACGGAGGCCTGCCGGCCGCAAGATTACGGAATTCTCCCTAAGAAGCCTTGAAAACAGTGAAAGGCTCCTATGTTGCAATAACTCAGAACCTCATTCTGAGTGTTCCCGGCAGAGGTCATTCGGCTGAACACAACCGTGGACTAATTAGAGCCAGATGTAGGCAGTGCCGTCCATAGTGCTGGATGGACAGTGGTGGCGTCCCACACAACTGAGCTCTAGTTCTCAACACTTTCACACACTGCCATAAGTTGAGGTTCAAGTTACTGCTCCGGTTGAGTAGAGTGTAGCCGTCAAAGCTGGAATCAGTAGCTCTCAGGTGAGAAGAACGGGAAGCAGATATACCCTGTCCGCTGGCAGTGTCCTACGTGGACCAGCCTATCTGGCTGCCACGCCTGAATGTTTGCAACCGCGGCAGAGCTAGGCAGGCGCAATTGTGTAGCAATTCAAACTGCATAACTTGGCCAAATGTACGGGTGTACAAGAAACCACGGGGGATTTACAAGGAGATATTCACCCGGAACAGCCGGACCCCTGCCGGCAGCAAGATTCCGGAATTCTACCTAAGAAGCCTTGAAAGCAGTGAAATGCTCCTATGTTGCAACAACTCAAAACCTCATTCTGAATGTTCCCGGCAGAGGTCATTCGGCTGAACACAACCGTGGACTAATTCGAGCCAGATGTAGGCAGTGCCGTCCATAGTGCTGGATGGAGAGTGGTGGCTTGCCAAACAACTGAGCTATAGTTCTCAACACTTTCACATATTGCTATAACTTGAGGTTCATCTTACTGCTCCGGTTGAGTAGAGTGTAGCCGTCAATGCTGGAATCAGTAGCACTCAGGTGTAAAGAACTGGAAGCAGACATACCCAGTCCGCTGGCAGTGTCTTACGTGGACCAGACTGTCTGGCTGCCACGCCTGAATGTTTGCAACCGCAGCAGAGCTAGGCAGGCGCAATTGTGCAGCATTGCAAACTGCATAACCTGGCCAAATTTCCCGGGTGTACAAGAAACCAAGGGGGATTTACAAGGAAATGTCCACCCGGAAGAGACAGAGGCCTGCCGGCAGCAAGATTACGGAATTCTCCCTAAGAAGCCTTGAAAACAGTGAATGGCTCCTATGTTGCAATAACTCAGAACTTCATTCTGAGTGTTCACAGCAGAGGTCATTCGGCTGAACACAACCGTGGACTAATTAGAACCAGATGTAGGCAGTGCCATCCATAGTGCTGGATGGACAGTGGTGGCGTCCCACACAACTGAGATCTAGTTCTCAACACTTTCACACACTGCCATAAGTTGAGGTTCAACTTACTGCTCCGGTTGAGTAGAGTGTAGCCGTCAAAGCTGGAATCAGTAGCTCTCAGGTGAGAAGAACGGGAAGCAGATATACCCAGTCCGCTGGCAGTGTCCTACGGGCACCAGTCTATCTGGATGCCACGCCTGAATGTTTGCAACCCCGGCAGAGCTAGGCAGGCGCAATTGTGCAGCAATGCAAACTGCATAACTTGGCCAAATTTCACGGGTGTACAAGAAACCACGGGGGATTTACAAGGAGATGTTCTTCAGGAAAAGCCGGAGGTCTGACGGCAACAACATTGCAGAATTGTATATAAGAAGCCTTGAAAGCAGTGAAACCCTCCTAGGTTGCAATAACTCAGAACCTCATTCTGAGTGTTCACAGCAGAGGTCATTCGGCTGAACACAACCGTGGACTAATTAGAACCAGATGTAGGCAGTGCCGTCCATAGTGCTGGATGGACAGTGGTGGTGTGCCAAACAACTGAGCTCTAGTTCTCAACACTTTCACAGAGTTCCATAAGTTTAGGTTCAACTTACTGCTCTGGTTGAGTAGAGTGTTGCCGTCAAAGCTGGAATCAGTAGCACTAAGGTGAGAAGAACGGGAAGCACATATACCCAGTCCGCTGGCAGTGTCCTACTGTGACCAGCCTATCCGGCTGCCAAGCCTGAATGTTTGCAACCGCGGCAGAGCTAGGCAGGCGCAATTGTGCAGCAATGCAAACGGCATAAGCTGGCCAAATTATACGTCTGTTCAAGAAACCACGGGGGATTTACAAGGAGATGTTCACCCGGAACAGCCGGAGGCCTGCCAGCAGCAACATTCTGGAATTCTTCCTAAGAAGCCTTGAAAGCAGTGAAACGATCCTATGTTGCAACAACTCAGAACCTCATTCTGAGTGTTCCCGGCAGAGGTCATTTGGCTGAACACAACCGAGGACTAATTACAGCCAGATGAAGGCAGTGCCGTCCATAGTGCTGGATGGACAGTGGTGGCATGCCAAACAACTGAGCTCTAGTTCTCAAGACTTTCACACATTGCCATAAGTTGAGGTTCAACTTACTGCTCCGGTTGAGTAGAGTGTGGCCGTCAAAGGTGGCATCAGTAGCAATCAGGTGTGAACAAGGGGAAGCAGATAAACCCAGTCCGCTGGCAGTGTCCTACGTGGACCAGCCTGTCTGGCTGCCACGCCTGAATGTTTGCAACCGCAGCAGAGCTAGGCAGGCGCAATTGTGCATCAATGCAAACTGCATAACCTGGCCAAATTTCTCGGGTGTACAAGAAACCACGGGGGATTTACAACCTGATGTTCACCCGGAACAGACGGAGGCCTGCCGACTGCAATATTCCAGAATTCTCCCTAAGAAGCCTTGAAAGTAGTGAAACGCTCCTATGTTGCAATAACTCAGAAACTCATTCTGATGGTTCCCGGCAGAGGTCATTTGGATGAACACAACCGTTTACTAATTAGAGCCAGATGTAGGCAGTGCCGTCCATACTGCTGGATGGAGAGGGGTGGCGTGTCAAACAACTGAGCTCTAGTTCTCAACACTTTCACACGTTGCCATAAGTTGAGGTTCAACATACTGCTCCGGTTGAGTAGAGTGTAGCCGTCAAAGCTGGAACCAGTAGCACTCAGGTGAGAAGAACGGGAAGCAGTTATACCCAGTCCGCTGGCACTGTCCTACGGGCACCAGCCTATCTGGCTGCCACGCCTGAATGTTTGCAACCGCGGCAGAGCTAGGCAGGCACAATTGTGTAGCAATAAAACCTGCATAACCTGGCCAAATTTCACGGGTGTACAAGAAACCACGGGGGATTTACAAGGAGATGTTCAACAAGAACATCCGGAGGTCTGCCTGCAACAACATTGCGGAATTCTTCCTAAGAAGCCTTGAAAGCAGTGAAACGCTCCTATGTTGCAATAACTCATAACCTCATTCTGAGTGTTCCCGGCAGAGGTCATTCGGCTGAACACAACCGTGGACTAATTAGAGCCAGATGTAGGCAGTGCCGTCCATAGTGCTGGATGGACAGTGGTGGCATGCAAAAAAACTGAGCTCTAGTTCTCAACACTTATACAAAGTCCCATAAGTTGAGGTTCAAATTACTGCTCCGGTTGAGTAGAGTGTAGCCGTCAAAGCTGGAATCAGTAGCACGCAGGTGAGACGAAATGGAAGCAGATATACCCAGTCCGCTGGCAGTGTACTACGGGGACCAGCCTATCTGGATGCCAAGCCTGAATGTTTGCAACCGCGGCAGAGCTAGGGAGGCGCTCTTGTGCAGTATTGCAAACTGCATAACCTGGCCAAATTTCACGGGTGTACAAGAAACCATGGGGGATTTACAAAGAGATGTTCACCCGGAACAGCCGGAGGCCTGCCGGCAGCAAGATTCCAGAATTCTCCCTAAGAAGCCTTGAAAGCAGTGAAACGCTCCTATGTTGCAATAACACAGGAACTCATTCTGAGTGTTCCCGGCAGAGGTCATTCGGCTGAACACAACCGTGGACTAATTAGAGCCAGATGTAGGCAGTGCCGTCCATAGTGCTGGATGGACAGTGGTGGCGTGCCAAACAACTGAGCTCTAGTTCTCAACACTTTCACAGAGTGCCATAACTTGAGGTTCAACTAACTGCTCCGGTTGAGTAGAGTGTAGCCGTCAAAGCGGGAATCAGTAGCACTCAGGTGAGAAGAAAGGGAAGCACATATACCCAGTCCGCTGGCAGTGTCCTACGGGGACCAGACTATCTGGCTGCCACGCCTGAATATTTGCAACCGTGGCAGAGCTACGCAGGCACAATTGTGCAGCAATGCAAACTGCATAACCTGGCCAAATTTCACGGGTGTAGAAGAAACCACGGGGGATTTACAAGGAGATGTTCACCCGGAACAGTCGGAGGCCTGCCGGCACCAAGATTCCTGAATTCTTGCTAAGAAGCCTTGAAAGCAGTGAAATGCTCCTATGTTGCAATAACTCAGAAACTTATTCTGATTGTTCCCGGCAGAGGTCATTCGGATGAATACAACCATTTACTAATTACAGCCAGATGTAGGCAGTGCCGTCCATAGTGCTGGATGGAGAGGGGTGGCGTGTCAAACAACTGAGCTCTAGTTCTCAACACTTTCACACATAGCCATAAGTTGAGGTTCAACTTACTGCTCCGGTTTAGTAGAGTGTAGCTGTTAAAGCTGGAATCAGTAGAACTCAGGTGATAAGAACGGGCAGCAGATATACCCAGTCCGCTGGCAGTGTCCTAGGGGCACCAGACTATCTGGCTGCCACGCCTGAATATTTGCAACCGCGTCAGAGCTTGGTAGGCAGAATTGTGCAGCAATGCAAACGGCATAACCTCGAAAATTTCACGGGTGTACAAGAAACCACGGGGGATTTACAAGGAGATGTTCACCCGGAACAGCCGGAGGCCTGCCGGCAGCAAGATTCCGGTATTCTCCCTAAGAAGCCTTGAAAGCAGTGAAACGCTCCTAGGTTGCAATAACTCAGAAACTCATTCTGAGTGTTCCTGGCCGAGGTCATTCGGCTGAACACAACCGTGGACTAATTAGAGCCAGATGTAGGCAGTGCCCTCCATAGTGCTGGATGGACAGTGGGGGCGTGCCAAACAACTGAGCTCTAGTTCTCAACACTTTCACACATTGCCATAAGTTGAGGTTCAACTTACTGCTCCGGTTGAGTAGAGTGTAGCCGTCAAAGCTGGAATCAGTAGCACTCAGGTGAGAAGAAGGGGAAGCAGATATACCCAGTTTGCTGGCAGTGTCCTACGGGGACCAGCCTATCTGGCTGCCACGCCTGAATATTTGCAACCGGGGCAGAGCTAAGCAGGAGGAATTGTGCAGCAATGCAAACTGTATAACCTGGCCAAATTTCACGGGTTTACAACAAACCACGGGGGATTTACAAGGAGATATTCACCCGGAACAGCTGGAGGCCTGCGGACAGCAAGATTCCGGAATTCTTCCTAAGAAGCCTTGAAAGCAGTGAAACGCTCCTATATTGCAAGATCTCAGAACCTCATTCTGAGTGTTCCCGGCAGAGGTCATTCAGCTGAACACAACCATGGACTTATTAGAGCCAGATGTAGGCAGTGCCGTCCATAGTGCTGGATGGACAGTGGTGGCGTGCCAATCAACTGAGCTCTATTTCTCAACACTTTCACAAACTGCCATAAGTTGAGGTTCAACTTACTGCTCCGGTTGAGTAGAGTGTAGCCGTCAAAGCTGGAATCAGTAGTACTCAGGTGAGAAGAACGGGAAGCAGATATATCCAGTCCGCTGGCAGTGTCCTACGGGCACCAGCCTATCTGGCTGCCACGCCTGAATGTTTGCAACCGCGGCAGAGCATGGTAGGTGCAATTGTGCAGCAATGCAAACGGCATAACCTGGCCAAATATCACGGGTGTACAAGAAACCACGGGGGATTTACAAGGAGATGTTCACCCGGAACAGCCGGAGGCCTGCCGGCAGCAAGATTCCGGAATTCTCCATAAGAAGCCTTGAAAGCAGTGACACGCTCCTATGTTGCAATAACTCAGAAATTCATTCTGAGTGTTCCTGGCCGAGGTCATTCGGCTGAACACAACCGTGGACTAATTAGAGCCAGATGTAGGCAGTGCCCTCCATAGTGCTGGATGGACAGTGGGGGCGTGCCAAACAACTGAGCTCTAGTTCTCAACACTTTCACACATTGCCATAAGTTGAGGTTCAACTTACTGCTCTGGTTGAGTAGAGTGTAGCCGTCAAAGGTGGAATCAGTAGCACTCAGGTGAGAAGAACGGGAAACAGATATATCCAGTCCGCTGGCAGTGTGTTACGGGCACCAGCCTATCTGGCTGCCACGCCTGAATGTTTGCAACCCCGGCCGAGCTATTCAGGCGCAATTGTGCAGCAATGCAAACTGCATAACCTGGCCAAATTTTACGGGTGAACAAGAAACCACGGGGGATTTACAAGGAGATGTTCACCCGGAACAGCCGGAGGCCTCTGGCAGTAAGATTCGGGAATTCTTCCTAAGAAGCCTTTAAAGCAGTGAAACGCTCCTATGTTTCAGTAAGTCAGAACTTCTGTCTGAATGTTCTCGGCAGAGGTCATTTGGCTGAACACAACCGTGGACAAATTAGAGCCAGATGTAGGCAGTGCCGGACATAGTTCTGGATGGACAGTGGTGGCGTCTCAAACAACTAAGCTCTAGTTCTCACCACTTTCACAAAGTGCCATGAGTTGACATTCAACTTACTGCTCCGGTTAAGTAGAGTATAAGCGTCAAAGCTGGAATCAGTAGCACTCAGTTGAGAAGAACCGGTAGTAGATAAACCCAGTCCAATGACAGTGTCCCACGGGGACCAGCCTATCAGCCTCCCACGCCTGAATGTTTGCAAACTCGGCAGAGCTAGGCAGGCACAATTGTGCAGCAATGCAAACTGCATAACCTGGCCAAATTTCACGGGTGTACAAGAAAGCACGGGGGATTTACAAGGAGATATTCACCCAGAACAGCCGGAGGCCTGCCGGCAGCAAGATTCCGGAATTCTTCCTAAGAAGCCTGGAAAGCAGTGAAACACTCCTATGTTGCAATAACTCAGAAACTCATTCTGAGTGTTCCCGGCAGAGGTCATTCGGCTGAACACAACCGTGGACTAATTAGAGCCAGATGTATGCAGTGACTTCCATAGTGCTGGATGGAAAGTGGTGGCGTGCCAAACAACTGAGCTCTAGTTCTCAACACTTATACAAAGTCCCATAAGTAGAGGTTCAACTTACTGCTCCGGTTGAGTAGAGTGTAGCCATCAAAGCTGGAATCAGTAGCACTCAGGTGAGAAGAATGGGAAGCAGATATACCCAGTCCGCTGGCAGTATCCTACGGGGACCTACTTATCTGGCTCCCACGCCTGAATGTTTGCATACCCGGCAGAGCTAGGCAGGCACAATTATGCAGCAATGCAAACTGCATTACCTGGCCAAATGTCACGGGTGTAAAAGAAACCACGGGGGATTTACAAAGAGATGTTCACCCAGAACACCCGGAGGCCTGCCCGCAGCAAGATTCCGATATTCTTCCTAAGAAACCTTGAAAGCAGTGAAACGCTCCTATGTTGCAATAACTCAGAAACTCATTCTGAGTGTTCCCGGCAGAGGTCATTCGGCTGAACACAACCGTGGACTAATTAGAGCCAGATGTAGGCAGTGCCGTCCATAGTGCTGGATGGACAGTGGTGGTGTGTCAAACAACTGAGCTCTAGTTCCAAAACTTTCACACATTGCCATAAGTTGAGCTTCAACTTACTACTCCGGTTGAGTAGAGTGTAGCTGTCAAAGCTGGAAGCAGTAGCACTCAGGTGAGAAGAACGGGAAGCAGATATACCCAGTCCGCTGGCAGTGTCCTACGGGGACCAGCCTATATGGCTGCCACGCCTGAATGTTTGCAACCGCGGCAGGGCTAGGCAGGCGCAATTGTGCAGCAATGCAAACTGCATAACCTGGCCAAATTTCACGGGTGTACAAGAAACAACGGGGGATTTACAAGGAGATGTTCACCCGGAACAGCCGGAGGCCTGCCGTCAGCAAGATTCCGGAATTCTCCCTAAGAAGCCTTGAAAGCAGTGAAACGCTCCTATGTTGCAATAACTCAGAAACTCATTCTGAGTGTTCCTGGCAGATGTCATTCGGCTGAACACAACCGTGGACTAATTAGAGCCAGATTTAGGCAGTGCCATCCATAGTGCTGGATGGACAGTGGCGGCGTGTCAAACAACTGAGCTGTAGTTCTCAACACTTTCACACATTGCCATAAGTTGAGGTTCAACTTATTGCTCCGGTTGAGTAGAGCCTAGCCCTCAAAGCTGGAAGCAGTAGCACTCAGGTGAGAAGAACGGGAAGCAGATGTACCCAGTCCGCTGGCAGTGTCCTACCTGGACCAACCTATCTGGCTGCCACGCCTGAATGTGTGCAACTGCGTCAGAGCTAGGCAGGCGCAATTGTGCAGCAATGCAAACTACATAACCTGGCCAAATTTCACGGGTGTACAAGAAACCACGGGGGATTTACAAGAAGATGTTCATCAGGAAAAGCCGGAGGTCTGCCGGAAACAACATTGTGGAATTCTTCCTAAGAAGCCTTGAAAGCAGTGAAACGCTCCTAGGTTGCAATAACTCAGAACCTCATTCTGAGTGTTCCCAGCAGAGGTCATTCGGCTGATCACGACCGTGGACTAATTAGAGCCAGATGTAGGCAGTTCTGTCCATAGTGCTGGATGGACATTGGTGGAGTGCCAAACAACTGAGCTCTATTTCTCAACACTTTCACAGAGTTCCATAAGTTTAGGTTCAATTTACTGCTCTGGTTGAGTAGAGTGTAGGGGTCAAAGCTGGAATCTGTAGCACTCAGGTGAGAAGAACGGGAAGCAGATATACCCAGTCCGCTGGCAGTGTCCTAAGTGGACCAGCAATTCTGGCTGCCACGCCTGAGTGTTTGCAACCACCGTAGAGCTAGGCAGGCACAATTATGCATCAATGCAAACTGCATAACCTGGCCAAATTTCACGGTTGTACAAGAAACCACGGGGGATTTACAAGGTGATGTTCACCCAGAACAGACGCAGGCCTGCCGGCAGCAAGATTCCAGAATTCTTCCTAAGAATCTTGAATGCAGTGAAACGCTCCTATGTTGCAATAACTCAGAACCTCATTCTGAGTGTTCCCGGCAGAGGTCATTTGGCTGAACACAACCGTGGACTAATTAGAGCCAGATGTAGGCAGTGCCGTCCATAGTGCTGGATGGACAGTGGTGGCGTGCAAAACAACTGAGCTCTAGGTCTTAACACTTTCACACATTGCCATAATTTGCGGTTCAAATTTCTGCTCCGGTTGAGTAGAGTGTAGCCGTCAAAGCGGGAATCAGTAGCACGCAGGTGGGAAGAAAGGGAAGCAGATATACCCAGTCCGCTGGCAGTGTAATACGGGGACCAGCCTATCTGGCTGCCACGCCTGAATTTTTGCAACTGCGGCAGAGCTAGCCAGGCGCAACTGTGCAGAAATGCAAACTGCATAACCTGGCCAAATTATATGTGTATTCAAGAAACCACGGGGGATTTACAAGGAGATGTTCACCCGGAACAGCCGGAGGCCTGCCGGCAGCAAGATTCTGGAATTCTTCCTAAGAAGCCTTGAAAGCAGTGAAACGCTCCTATGTTGCAACAACTCAGAACCTCATTCTGAGTGTTCCCGGCAGAGGTCATTCGGCTGAACACAAACGTGGACTAAATAGAGCCAGATGTAGGCAGAGTCGTCCATAAAACTGGATGGACAGTGTGGCATGTCAAACAACTGAGCTCTAGATCTCAACACTTTCACAAAGTCCCATAAGTGGAGGTTCAACTTACTGCTCCGGTTGAGAAGAGTGTAGCCTTCAAAGCTGGAATCAGTAGCACTCAGGTGAGAAGAACTGGAAGCACATATACCCAGTCCGCTGGCAGTGTCTTACGGGGACCAGCCTATCTGGGTGCCAAGCCTGAATATTTGCAACCGCGGCTGAGCTAGGCCGGCGCAATTGTGCAGCAATGCAAACTGCATAACCTGGCCAAATTTCACGGGTGTACAAGAAACCACGGGGGATTTACCAGGAGATGTTCACCCGGAACAGCTGGAGGCCTGCCGGCAGCAACATTCCGGAATTCTTTCTAAGACTCCTTGAAAGCAGTGAAACGCTCCTATGTTGCAATAACTCAGAACCTCATATTGAGTGTTTCTGGAAGAGGTCATTCGGCTGAACATAACCGTGGACTAATTAGAGCCAGATGTAAGCAGTGCCGTCAATAGTGCTGGATGGACAGTGGTGGCGTGCCAAAAAACAGCTCTAGTTCTCAACACTTTCACAAAGTGCCATAATTTGAGGTTCAACTAACTGCTCCGGTTGAGTAGAGTGTAGCTGGTATCAGTAGCACTCAGGAGAGAAGAACGGGAAGCAGATAGATCCATTCCGCTGGGAGTGTCCTAAGGGGACCAGACTATCTGGCTGCCACGCCTGAATGTTTGCAACCGCGGCAGAGCTAGGCAGGCACAATTGTGCATCAATCCAAACTGCATAACCTGGTCAAATTTCACGGGTGGACAATAAACCACGGGGGATTTACAAGGAGATGTTAACCCGGAACCGCCGGAGGCCTGCCGGCACCAACATTCCGTGATTCTTCCTAACAAGTCTTGAAAGCAATGAAACGCTCCTATGTTGCAACAACTTAGAAACTCATTCTGAGAGTTCCCAGCAGAGGTCATTCGGCTGAACACAACCGTGGACTAATTAGAGCCAGATGTCGGCAGTGCCGTCCATAGTGCTGGATGGACTGTTGTGGTGTGCCAAACAACTGAGCTCTAGTTCTCAACACTTTCACACATTTCCATAAGTTGAGGTTCTACTTACTGCTCCGGTTGAGTAGAGTGTAGCCGTCAAAGCTGGAAGCAATAGCACTCAGGTGAGAAGAACAGAAAGCAGATATACCCAGTCCGCTGGCAGTGTCCTACGGGCACCATCCTATCTGGCTGCCACCCTTGAATATTTGCAACCGCGGCAGAGCTAGGCAGGCCCAATTGTGTAGCAATGCAACCTGTATAACCTGGCCAAATGTCATGGATGTACAAGAAACCACGTGCGATTTACAAGGAGATGTTCACCCGGAAAACCGGAGGCCTGCCAGCAGCAACATTCGGGAATTCTTCCTAAGAAGCCTTGAAAGCAGTGAAACGATCCTATGTTGCAACAACTCAGAACCTCATTCTGAGTGTTCCCGGCAGAGGTCATTTGGTTGAACACAACCGCGGACTAATTAGAGAAAGATGTAGGCAGTGCCGTCCATAGTGCTGGATGGACAGTGGAGGCTTCCAAAACAACTGAGCTCTAGTTCTCAACACTTTCACAAAGTGCCATAAGTTGAGGTTCAACTTACTGCTCCGGTTGAGTAGTGTGTAGCCGTTAAAGCTGTAATCAGTAGCACTCAGGTGAGCAGAACTGGAAGCAGATATACCCAGTCCGCTGGCAGTGTCCTACGGGTACCAGCAATTCTGGCTGCCACGCCTAAATGTTTGCAACCGCCGTAGAGTTAGGCAGGCAAATTATGCATCAACGCAAACTGCATAACCTGGCCAAATTTCACGGGTGTACAAGAAACCACGGGGGATTTACAAGGAGATGTTCACCCAGAACAGACGGAGGCCTGCCGGCAGCAAGATTCCGGAATTCTTCCTAAGAAGCCTTGAATGCAGTGAAACGCTCCTATGTTGCAATAACTCAGAACCTCATTCTGAGTGTTGCCGGCAGAGGTCATTCGGCTGAACACAACCGTGGACTAATTAGAGCCAGATGTATGCAGTGCCGTCCATAGTGCTGGATGGACAGTGGTGGCGTGCCAAACAACTGAGCTCTAGTTCTCAACACTTTCACACATTGCCATAAATTGAGGTTCAAATTACTGCTCCGGTTGAGTAGAGTGTAGCTGTCAAAGCTGGAATCAGTAGCACGCAGGTGAGAAGAAAGGGAAGCAGATATACTCAGTCCGCTGGCAGTGTATACGGGGACCAGCCTATCTGGCTGCCACGCTTGAATTTTGGCAACCGCGGCAGAGCTAGGCAGGCGCAATTGTGCAGAAATGCAAACTGCATAACCTGGCCAAATTCACGGGTGTACAAGAAACCACGGGGGATTTACAAGGAGATGTTCACCGGGAACACCCGGAGGCCTGCCGGCTGCAAGATTCCAGAATGCTCCCTAAGAAGCCTTGAAAGCAGTGAAACACTCTTATGTTGCAATAAACCAGAAACTCATTCTGAGTGTTCCCGGCAGAGGTCATTTGGCTGAACACAACCGTGGACTAATTAAGCCAGATGTAGGCCGTGCCGTCAATAGTGCTGGATGGACAGTGGGGGATTATCACACAACTGAGCTCTAGTTCTCAACACTTTCACACATTGCCATAAGTTGAGGTTCAAGTTACTGCTCCGGTTGAGTAGAGTGTAGCCGTCAAAGCTGGAATCAGTAGCACACAGGTGAGAAGAACGGGAAGCAGATATAACCAGTCCGCTGGCAGTGTCCTATGGGGACCAGCCTATCTGGCTGCCACGCCTGAATGTTTGCAACCCCGGCAGAGCTAGACAGGCGCAATTGTGCAGCAATGCAAACTGCATAACCTGGCCAAATTTCACGCGTGTACAAGATACCACGGGGGATTTACAAGGAGATGTTCAACCAGAACATCCGGAGGACTGCAGGGAGCAAGATTCCGGAATTCTTCCTAAGAAGCCTTGAAAGCAGTGAAACGCTCCTATGTTGAAATAACTCAGAAACTCATTCTGAGTGTTCCTGGCAGAGATCATTCGGCTGAACACAACCATGGACTAATTCGAGCCAGATGTAGGCAGTGCGGTACATAGTGCTGGATGGACATTGGTGGCGTGTCAAACAAGTGAGCTCTAGTTCTGAACACTTTCACACATTGCCATAAGTTGAGGTTCCAGTTACTGCTCCGGTTGAGTAGAGTGTAGCCGTCAAAGCTGGAATCAGTAGCACTCAAGTGAGAAGAAGGGGAAGCAGATATGCTCAGTTCGCTGGCAGTGTCCTACGGGGACCAGCCTATCTGGCTGCCACGCCTGAATGTTTGCAACCGCGGCAGAGCTAGGCAGGCGCAATTTTGCAGCAATGCAAACTGCATAACCTGGCCAAATTTCACGGGTGAACTGGAAACAACGGGGGATTTACAAGGAGATATTCACCTGGAACAGCTGGAGGCCTGCCGGCACCAACATTCGGTAATTCTTCCTAAGAAGCCTTGAAACCAGTGAAAAGCTCCTATGTTGCAACAACTCAAAACCTCATTCTGAATGTTCCCGGCAGAGGTCATTCGGCTGAACACAACCGTGGACTTATTAGAGCCAGATGTAGGCAGTGCCGTCCATAGTGCTGGATGGACAGTGGTGGCGTGTCAAACAACTGAGCTCTAGTTCTGAACACTTTCACACATTGCCATACGTTGAGGTTCAAGTAACTGCTCCGGTTGAGTAGAGTGTAGCCTTCAAAGCTGGAATCAGTAGCACTCAGGTGAGAAGAACGGGAAGCAGATATACCCAGTTCGCTGGCAGTGTCCTACGGGGACCAGCCTATCTGGCTGCCACGCCTGAATGTTTGCAACCGCGGCAGAGCTAGGCAGGCGCAATTGTGCAGCAATGCAAACTACATAACTTGGCCAAATTTCACGGGTGTACAAGAAACCACGGGGGATTTACAAGGAGATATTCACCCGGAACAGTCGGAGGCCTGCCGGCAGCAAGATTCCGGAATTCTTCCTAAGAAGCCTTGAAATCAGTGAAACGCTCCTATGTTGCAATAACTCAGAAACTCATTCTGAGTGTTCCCGGCAGAGTTCATTTGGATGAACACAACCGTAGACTAATTAGAGCCAGATGTAGGCAGTGCCGTCCATAGTGCTGGATGGAGAGGGGTGGCGTGTCAAACAACTGAGCTCTAGTTCTCAACACTTTCACACATTGCCATAAGTTGAGGTTCAACTTACTGTTCCGGTTGAGTGGAGAGCAGCTGTCACAGCGGGAATCAGTAGCACTCAGGTGAGAAGAACAGGAAGCATATATACCCAGTCTGCTGGCAGTATCCTACGGGGACCAGCCTATCTGGCTGCCACGCGGGAATGTTTGCAACCTCGGCAGAGCTAGGCAGGCGCAATTGTGCAGCAATTCAAACTGCATAACCTGGCCAAATTTCACGGGTGTACAAGAAACCACGGGGGATTTACCAGGAGATGTTCACCCGGAACAACTGGAGGCTTCCCGGCAGCAAGATTCCGGAATTCTTCCTAAGAAGCCTTGAAAGCAGTGAAACGCTCCTATGTTGCAATAACTCAGAACCTTATATTGAGTGTTCCCGGAAGAGGTCATTCGGCTGAACACAACCGTGGACTAATTAGAGCCAGATGTAGGCAGTGCCGTCAATAGTGCTGGATGGACAGTGGTGGCGTGCCAAACAAGTGAGCTCTAGTTCTCAACACTTTCACAAAATGCCATGAGTTGAGGTTCAACTTACTGCTCCTGTTGAATAGAGTGTAGCCGTCAAAGCTGGAATCAGTAGCACTCAGAAGAGAAGCACGGCAAGCAGATAGACCCATTCCGCTGGGAGAGTCCTACGGGGACCAGACTATCTGGCTGCCACGCCTGAATGTTTGCAAACACGGCAGAGCTAGGCAGGCGCAATTGTGCAGCAATGCAAACTGCATAACCTAGCCAATGTCACGGGTGTACAAGAAACCTTGGGGGATTTACAAGGAGATATTCACCCGGAACAGCCAGAGGCCTGCCGGCACCAACATTCGGAAATTCTTCCTAAGAAGCCTTGAAAGCAGTGAAACGCTCCTATGTTGCAACAACTCAGAACCTCATTCTGAGTGTTCCCGGCAGAGGTCATTCAGCTGAACACAACCGTGGACTTATTAGAGCCAGATGTAGGCAGTGCCGTCCATAGTGCTGGATGGACTCTGGTGGCGTGCCAAACAACTGAGCTCTAGTTCTCAACACTTTCACACATTGCCATAAGTTGAGGTTCAACTTACTGCTCCGCTTGAGTAGAGTGTAGCCGTCAAAGCTGGAATCAGTAGCACTCAGGTGAGAAGAACGTGAAGCAGATATACCCAGTCCGCTGGCAATGTCCTACGGGGACCAGCCTATCTGGCTGCCATGCCTGAATTTTTGCAACCGCGGCAGAGCTAGGCAGCTGCATTTGTGTAGCAATGCAAACTGAATAACCTGGTAAAATGTCACGGGTGTACAAGAAACCACGGGCGATTTACAAGGAGATGTTCACCCGGAAAACCGGAGGCCTGCCGGCAGCAACATTCCGGAATTCTTCCTAAGAAGCATTGAAAGAAGTGAAACGCTCCTATGTTGCAATAACTCAGAAGCTCATTCTGAGTGTTCCCGGCAGAGGTCATTCGGTTGAACACAACCGTGGACTTATTAGAGCCAGATCTAGGCAGTGCCGTCCATAGTGCTGAATGGAAAGTGGTGGCGTGTCAAACAACTGAGCTCTAGTTCTCAGCACTTTCACACATTGCCATAAGTTGAGGTTCACGTTACTGCTCCGGTTGAGTAGAGTGTAGCCTTCAAAGCTGGAATCAATAGCACTCAGGTGAGAAGAACATGAAGCAGATATACCCAGTCCGCTGGCAGTGTCCTACGGGCACCAGCCTATCTGGCTGCCACGCCTGAATGTTTACAACCCCGGCAGAGCTAGGCAGGCGCAATTGTGCAGCAATGCAAACTGCATAACCTGGCCAAATTTCACGGGTGTACAAGATACCACGGGGGATTTACAAGGAGATGTTCTCCCAGAACAGCCAGAGGCCTCCCAGGAGCAAGATTCCGGAATTCTTCCTAAGAAGCCTTGAAAGCAGTGAAACGCTCCTATGTTGCAATAACTCAGAAACTCATTCTGAGTGTTCCTGGCAGAGATCATTCGGCTGAACACAACCGTGGACTAATTCGAGCCAGATGTAGGCAGTGCCGTCCATAGTGCTGGATGGACAGTGGTGGCGAGTCAAGCAACTGAGCTCTAGTTCTGAACACTTTCACACATTGCCATAAGTTGAGGTTCAAGTTACTGCTCCGGTTGAGTAGAGTGTAGCCATCAAAGCTGGAATCAGTAGCACTCAGGTGAGAAGAACGGGAAGCAGATATACTCAGTTCGCTGGCAGTGTCCTACGGGGACCAGCCTATCTGGCTGCCACGCCTGAATGTTTGCAACCGCGGCAGAGCTAGGCAGGCGCAATTGTGCATCAATGCAAACTGCATAATCTGGCCAAATTTCACGGGTGTAAAGGAAACCACGGGGGATTTACAAGGAGATATTCACCCGGAACATCCGGAAGCCTGCCGGCACCAACATTCGGTAATTCTTCCTAAGAAGCCTTGAAAGCAGTGAAAGGCTCCTATGTTGCAACAACTCAGAACCTCAATCTGAGTGTTCCCGGCAGAGGTCATTCAGCTGAACACAACCGTGGACTTAAGAGCCAGATGTAGGCAGTGCTGTCCATAGTGCTGGATGGACTGTGGTGGCGTGCCAAAAATCTGAGCTCTAGTTCTAAACACTTTCACAAAGTGCCATAAGTTGAGGTTCAATTTACTGCTCCGGTTGAGTAGAGTGTAGCCGTCAAAGCTGGAATCAGTAGCACTCAGGTGAGAAGAAGGGGAAGCAGATATACCCAGTTCGCTGGCAGTGTCCTACAGTGACCAGACTCTCTGGCTGCCACACCTGAATGTTTGCAAGCGCGGAAGAGCTAAGCAGTAGGAATTGTGCAGCAATGCAAACTGCATAACCTGGCCAAATTTCACGGGTGTTCAACAAACCACGGGGGATTTACAAGGAGATATTCACCGGGAACAGCCGGAGGCCTGCCGACAGCAAGATTCCGGAATTCTTCCTAAGAAGCCTTGAAAGCAGTGAAACGCTCTTATGTTGCAACAACTCAGAACCTCAATCTGAGTGTTCCCGGCAGAGGTCATTCAGCTGAACACAACCGTGGACTTAATATCCAGATGTAGGCAGTGCTGTCCATAGTGCTGGATGGACTGTGGTGGTGTGCCAAAAATCTGATCTCTAGTTCTCAACACTTTCACAAAGTGCCATAAGTTGAGGTTCAACTTACTGCTCCGCTTGAGTAGAGTGTAGCCGTCAAAGCTGGAATCAGTAGCACTCAGGGGAGAAGCACGGGAAGCAGATTGACCCATTCCGCTGGGAGAGTCCTACGGGGACCAGCCTATCTGGCTGCCTCGCCTGAATGTTTGCGAACGCGGCAGAGCTAGGCGGGCACAATTATGCAGGAATGCAAACTGCATAACCTGGCCAAATGTCACGGGTGTACAAGAAACCACGGGGGATTTACAAGGAGATATTCACCCGGAAAAGCCGGAGGCCTGCCGGCAGCAAGTTTCCGGAATTATCCGTAAGAAGCCTTGAAAGCAGTGAAACGCTCCTATGTTGCAATAACTCAGAAACTCATTCTGAGTGTTCCTGGCAGGGGTCATTCGCCTGAACACAACCGTGGAATAATTCGCCCCAGATGTAGGCAGTGCCGTCCATAGTGCTGGATGGACAGTGGTGGTATGTCAAACAATTGAGCTCTAGTTCTGAACCCTTTCACACATTGCCATAAGTTGAGGTTCAACTTACTGCTCCGGTTGAGTAGAGTGTAGCCGTCAAAGCTGGAATCAGTAGCACTCAGGTGAGAAGAACGTGAAGCAGATATACCCAGTCCGCTGGCAGTGTTCTACGGGGACCAGCCTATCTGGCTGCCATGCCTGAATGTTTGCAACCGCGGCAGAGCTAGGCAGGTGCAATTGTGTAGCAATGCAAACTGAATAACCTGGTCAAATGTCACGGGTGTACAAAAAACCACGGGCAATTTACAAGGAGATGTTCATCCGGAAAACCGGAGGCTTCCCGGCAGCAAGATTCCGGAATTCTTCCTAAGAAGCCTTGAAAGCAGTGAAACTCTCCTATGTTGCAATAACTCAGAACCTTATATTGAGTGTTCCCGGAAGAGGTCATTCGGCTGAACACAACCGTGGAGTAATTAGAGCCAGATGTAGGCAGTGCCGTCAATAGTGCTGGATGGAGAGTGGTGGCGTGCCAAACAAGTGAGCTCTAGTTCTCAACACTTTCACAAAGTGCCATGAGTTGAGGTTCAACTTACTGCTCCGGTTGAGTAGAGTGTAGCCGTCAAAGCTGGAATCAGTAGCACTCAGGAGAGAAGCACGGGAAGCAGATAGACCCATTCCGCTGGGAGAGTCCTACGGGGACCAGCCTATCTGGCTGCCACGCCTGAATGTTTGCAAACGCGGCAGAGCTAGGCAGGCGCAATTGTGCAGCAATGCAAACTGCATAACCTAGCCAATGTCATGGGTGTACAAGAAACCTTGGGGGATTTACAAGGAGATATTCACCCGGAACAGCCAGAGGCCTGCCGGCACCAACATTCGGTAATTCTTCCTAAGAAGCCTTGAAAGCAGTGAATAGCTCCTATGTTGCAACAACTCAGAACCTCATTCTGAGTGTTCCCGGCAGAGGTCATTCGGCTGAACACAACCGTGGACTAATTAGAGCCAGATGTAGGCAGTGCCGTCCATAGTGCTGGATGGACTGTGGTGGCGTGGCAAACAACTGAGCTCTAGTTCTCAACACTTTTACACATTGCCATAAGTTGAGGTTCAACTTACTGCTCCGGTTGAGTAGAGTGCAGCCGTCAAAGCTGGAATCAGTAGCCCTCAGGTGAGAAGAAGGGGAAGCAGATATACCCAGTTCGCTGGCAGTGTCCTACGGGGACCAGCCTATCTGGCTGCCACGTCTGAATGTTTGCAACCGCGGCAGAGTTTGGCAGGCCTAATTGTGCAGCAATGCAAACTGCATAACCTGGCCAAATTTCACCGGTGTACAAGAAACCACGGGGGATTTACCAAGAGATGTTCACCCGGAACAGCTGGAGGCTTGCCGGCAGCAAGATTCCGGAAAGCTTCCTAAGAAGCCTTGAAAGCAGTGAAACGCTCCTATGTTGCAATAACTCAGAAACTCATTCTGAGGGTTCTTGGCCGAGGTCATTCGGCTGAACACAACCGTGGACTAATTAGAGCCAGATGTAGGCAGTGCCGTCAATAGTGCTGGATGGACAGTGGTGGCGTGCCAAACAAGTGAGCTCTAGTTCTCAACACTTTCACAAAGTGCCATGAGTTTAGGTTCAACTTACTGCTCCGGTTGAGTAGAGTGTAGCCGTCAAAGCTGGAATCAGTAGCACTCAGGAGAAAAGCACGGGAAGCAGATAGACCCATTCCGCTGGGAGAGTCCTACGGGGACCAGCCTATCTGGCTGCCACGCCTGAATGTTTGCAAACGCGGCAGAGCTAGGCAGGCGCAATTGTGCAGCAATGCAAACTGCATAACCTGACCAAATGTCACGGGTGTACAAGAAACCACGGGGGATTTACAAGGAGATATTCACCGGAACAGCCGGAGGCCTGCCGGCACCAACATTCGGTAATTCTTCCTAAGAAGCCTTGAAAGCAGTGAAAAGCTCCTATGTTGCAACAACTCAGAACTTCATTCTGAGTGTTGCCGGCAGTGGTCATTCGGCTGAACACAACCGTGGACTAATTAGAGCCAGATGTAGGCAGTGCCGTCCATAGTGCTGGATGGACTATGGTGGAGTGCCAAACAACTGAGCTCTAGTTCTCAACACTTTTACACATTGCCATAAGTTGAGGTTCAACTTACTGCTCCGGTTGAGTAGAGTGTAGCCGTCAAATCTGGAATCAGTAGCCCTCAGGTGAGAAGAAGGGGAAGCAGATATACCCAGTTCGCTGGCAGTGTCCTACGGGGACCAGCCTATCTGGCTGCCACGCCTGAATGTTTGCAACCGCGGCAGATCTAAGCAGGAGCAATTGTGCAGCAATGCAAACTGCATAACCTGGCCAAATTTCACGGCTGTACAAGAAACCACGGGGGATTTACAAGGAGATATTCACCCGGAACAGCCAGAGGCCTGCCGACAGCAAGATTCGGGAATTCTTCCTAAGAAGCCTTGAAAGCAGTGAAACGCTCCTATGTTGCAACAACTCAGAACCTCATTCTGAGTGTTCCCGGCAGAGGTCATTCAGCTGAACACAACCGTGGTCTTATTAGAGCCAGATGTAGGCAGTGCCGTCCATAGTGCTGGATGGACTGTGGTGGTGTGCCAAACAACTGAGCTCTAGTTCTCAACACTTTCACAAAGTGCCATAAGTTGAGTTTCAACTTACTCCTCCGCTTGAGTAGAGTGTAGCCGTCAAAGCTGGAATCAGTAGCACTCAGGTGAGAAGAACGTGAAGCAGATATACCCAGTCCGCTGGCAGTGTTCTACGGGGACCAGCCTATCTGGCTGCCGTGCCTGAATGTTTGCAACCGCGGCAGAGCTAGGCAGGTGCAATTGTGTAGCAATGCAAACTGAATAACCTGGTCAAATGTCACGGGTGTACAAAAAACCACGGGCGATTTACAAGGAGATGTTCACCCGGAAAACCGGAGGCCTGCCGGCAGCAAAATTCCGGAATTCTTCCTAAGAAGACTTGAAAGCAGTGAAACGCTCCTATGTTGCAATAACTCAGAACTTCATTCTCAGTGTTCCCGGCAGAGGTCATTCGGTTGAACACAACCGTGGACTTATTAGAGCCAGATGTAGGCAGTGCCGTCAATAGTGCTGGATGAACTGAGGTGGCGTGCCAAACAACTGAGCTCTAGTTCTCAACACTTTCACAAAGTGCCATAAGGTGAGGTTCTACTTACTGCTCCGGTTCAGTAGAATTTAGCCGTCAAAGCTGGAACAAGTAGCACTCATGTGAGAATAACGGGAAGCAGATATACCCAGTCTTCTGGCAGTCTCCTAGGGGGACCAACCTATCTGGCTGCCACGCCTGAATGTTTTCAACCGCGGCAGAGCTAGGCAGGGCAATTGTGCAGCAATGCAAACTGCATAACCTGGCCAAATGTCACGGGTGTACAAGAAACCACGGGGGATTTACGAGGAGATGTTCACCCAGAACATCCGGAGGCCTGCGGGCAGCAAGATTCCAGAATTCTCACTAAGAAACCTTGAAAGCAGTGAAACGCTCCTATGTTGCAATAACTCAGAAACTCATTCTGAGTGTTCCCAGCAGAGGTCATTCGGCTGAACATAACCGTGGACTAATTAAGCCAGATCAAGGCAGTGCCGTCCATAGTGCTGGATGGACTGTGGTGGCGTGTCAAACAACTGAGCTCAAGTTCCAAAACTTTCACACATTGCCATAAGTTGAGCTTCAACTTACTGCTCCGGCTGAGTAGAATGTAGCCTTCAAAGCTGGAATAAGTAGCACTCAGGTGAGAAGAACGGGAAGCAGATATACCCACTCCGCTGGCAGTGTCCTACGGGGACCAGCCTATCTGGCTGCCACGTCTGAATGTTTGCAACCGCGGCAGAGTTTGGCAGGCCTAATTGTGCAGCAATGCAAACTGCATAACCTGGCCAAATTTCACGGGTGTACAAGAAACCACGAGGGATTAACCAGGAGATGTTCACCCGGAACAGCTGGAGGCTTGCCGGGAGCAAGATTCCGGAATTCTTCCTAAGAAGCCTTGAAAGCAGTGAAACGCTCCTATGTTTCAATAACTCAGAACCTCATTCTGAGTGTTCCCGGCAAAGGTCATTCGGCTAAACACAACCGTGGACTAATTAGTGCCAGATGTAGGCAGTGCCGTCCATAGTGCTGGATGGACAGTGGTGGCGTGCCAAACAACTGAGCTGTAGTTCTCAACACTTTCACACATTGCCATAAGTTGAGGTTCAACTTACTGCTCCGGTTGAGTAGACTGTAGCCGTCAAAGATGGAATGAGTAGCACTCAGGTGAGAAGAAGGGGAAGCAGATATACCCAGTTCGCTGGCAGTGTCCTACGGGGACCAGCCTATCGGGCTGCCAGGCTTGAATGTTTGCAAGCGCGGCAGAGCTAAGCAGGAGGAATTGTGCAGCAATGCAAACTGCATAACCTGACCAAATTTCACGGGTGTTCAACAAACCACGTGGGATTTACAAGGAGATATTCACCCGGAACAGCCGGAGGCCTGCCGACAGCAAGATTCCGGAATTCTTCCTAAGAAGCCTTGAAAGCATTGAAAGGCTCCTATGGTGCAACAACTCAGAACCTCAATCTGAGTGTTCCCGGCAGAGGTCATTGAGCTGAACACAACCGTGGACTTAAGAGCCAGATGTAGGCAGTGCAGTCCATAGTGCTGGATGGACTGTGGTGGCGTGCCAAAAATCTGAGATCTAGTTCTCAACACTTTTACAAAGTGCCATAAGTTGAGGTTCAAGCTACTGCTCCGGTTGAGTAGAGTGTAGCCGTCAAAGCTGGAATCAATAGCCCTCAGGTGAGAAGAAAGGGAAGCAGATATACCCAGTCCGCTGGCAGTGTCCTACTGGCACCAGCCTATCTGGCTGCCACGCCTGAATGTTTACAACCCCAGCAGAGCTAGGCAGGCGCAATTGTGCAGCAATGCAAACTGCATAACCTGGCCAAATTTCACGGGTGTACAAGATACCACGGGGGATTTACAAGGAGATGTTCACCCAGAACAGCCGGAGGCCTGCCGGGAGCAAGATTCTGGAATTCTTCGTAAGAAGCCTTGAAAGCAGTGAAACTCTCCTATGTTGAAATAACTCAGAAACTCATTCTGAGTGTTCCTGGCAGAGATCATTCGGCTGAACACAACCGTTGACTAATTCGAGCCAGATGTAGGCTGTGCCGTCCATAGTGCTGGATGGACAGTGGTGGCGTGTCAAACAAGTGAGTTCTAGTTCTGAACATTTTCACACATTGCCATAAGTTGAGGTTCAAGTTACTGCTCCGGTTGAGTACAGTGTAGCCTTCAAAGCTGGAATCAGTAGCACTCAGGTGAGAAGAACGGGAAGCAGATATACTCAGTTCGCTGGCAGTGTCCTACGGTGACCAGCCTATCTGGCTGCCACGCCTGAATGTTTGCAACTGCGGCAGAGCTAGGCAGGCGCAATTGTGCAGCAATGCAAACTGCATAACCTTGCCAAATTTCACGGGTGTACAGGAAACCACGGGGGATTTACAAGGAGATATTCACCCGAAACAGTCGGAAGCCTCCCGACACCAACTTTCGGTAATACTTCCCAAGAAGCCTTCAAAGCAGTGAAAAGCTCCTATGTTGCAACAACTCAGAACCTGATTCTGAGTGTTCCCAGCAGAGGTCATTCGGCTAAACACAACCGTGGACTAATTAGTGCCAGATGTAGGCAGGGCCGTCCATAGTGCTGGATGGACAATGGTGGCGTGCCAAACAACTGAGCTCTAGTTCTCAACACTTTCACAAAGTGCCATAAGTTGAGTTTCAACTTACTCCTCCGCTTGAGTAGAGTGTAGCCGTCAAAGCTGGAATCAGTAGCACTCAGGTGAGAAGAACGTGAAGCAGATATACCCAGTCCGCTGGCAGTGTTCTACGGGGACCAGCCTATCTGGCTGCCGTGCCTGAATGTTTGCAACCGCGGCAGAGCTAGGCAGGTGCAATTGTGTAGCAATGCAAACTGAATAACCTGGTCAAATGTCACGGGTGTACAAAAAACCACGGGCGATTTACAAGGAGATGTTCACCCGGAAAACCGGAGGCCTGCCGGCAGCAAAATTCCGGAATTCTTCCTAAGAAGACTTGAAAGCAGTGAAAAGCTCCTATGTTGCAATAACTCAGAACTTCATTCTCAGTGTTCCCGGCAGAGGTCATTCGGTTGAACACAACCGTGGACTTATTAGAGCCAGATGTAGGCAGTGCCGTCAATAGTGCTGGATGAACTGAGGTGGCGTGCCAAACAACTGAGCTCTAGTTCTCAACACTTTCACAAAGTGCCATAAGGTGAGGTTCTACTTACTGCTCCGGTTCAGTAGAATTTAGCCGTCAAAGCTGGAACAAGTAGCACTCATGTGAGAATAACGGGAAGCAGATATACCCAGTCTTCTGGCAGTCTCCTAGGGGGACCAACCTATCTGGCTGCCACGCCTGAATGTTTTCAACCGCGGCAGAGCTAGGCAGGGCAATTGTGCAGCAATGCAAACTGCATAACCTGGCCAAATGTCACGGGTGTACAAGAAACCACGGGGGATTTACGAGGAGATGTTCACCCAGAACATCCGGAGGCCTGCGGGCAGCAAGATTCCAGAATTCTCACTAAGAAACCTTGAAAGCAGTGAAACGCTCCTATGTTGCAATAACTCAGAAACTCATTCTGAGTGTTCCCAGCAGAGGTCATTCGGCTGAACATAACCGTGGACTAATTAAGTCAGATCAAGGCAGTGCCGTCCATAGTGCTGGATGGACTGTGGTGGCGTGTCAAACAACTGAGCTCAAGTTCCAAAACTTTCACACATTGCCATAAGTTGAGCTTCAACTTACTGCTCCGGCTGAGTAGAATGTAGCCTTCAAAGCTGGAATAAGTAGCACTCAGGTGAGAAGAACGGGAAGCAGATATACCCACTCCGCTGGCAGTGTCCTACGGGGACCAGCCTATCTGGCTGCCACGTCTGAATGTTTGCAACCGCGGCAGAGTTTGGCAGGCCTAATTGTGCAGCAATGCAAACTGCATAACCTGGCCAAATTTCACGGGTGTACAAGAAACCACGAGGGATTAACCAGGAGATGTTCACCCGGAACAGCTGGAGGCTTGCCGGGAGCAAGATTCCGGAATTCTTCCTAAGAAGCCTTGAAAGCAGTGAAACGCTCCTATGTTTCAATAACTCAGAACCTCATTCTGAGTGTTCCCCGCAAAGGTCATTCGGCTAAACACAACCGTGGACTAATTAGTGCCAGATGTAGGCAGTGCCGTCCATAGTGCTGGATGGACAGTGGTGGCGTGCCAAACAACTGAGCTGTAGTTCTCAACACTTTCACACATTGCCATAAGTTGAGGTTCAACTTACTGCTCCGGTTGAGTAGACTGTAGCCGTCAAAGATGGAATGAGTAGCACTCAGGTGAGAAGAAGGGGAAGCAGATATACCCAGTTCGCTGGCAGTGTCCTACGGGGACCAGCCTATCGGGCTGCCAGGCTTGAATGTTTGCAAGCGCGGCAGAGCTAAGCAGGAGGAATTGTGCAGCAATGCAAACTGCATAACCTGACCAAATTTCACGGGTGTTCAACAAACCACGTGGGATTTACAAGGAGATATTCACCCGGAACAGCCGGAGGCCTGCCGACAGCAAGATTCCGGAATTCTTCCTAAGAAGCCTTGAAAGCATTGAAAGGCTCCTATGGTGCAACAACTCAGAACCTCAATCTGAGTGTTCCCGGCAGAGGTCATTGAGCTGAACACAACCGTGGACTTAAGAGCCAGATGTAGGCAGTGCAGTCCATAGTGCTGGATGGACTGTGGTGGCGTGCCAAAAATCTGAGATCTAGTTCTCAACACTTTTACAAAGTGCCATAAGTTGAGGTTCAAGCTACTGCTCCGGTTGAGTAGAGTGTAGCCGTCAAAGCTGGAATCAATAGCCCTCAGGTGAGAAGAAAGGGAAGCAGATATACCCAGTCCGCTGGCAGTGTCCTACTGGCACCAGCCTATCTGGCTGCCACGCCTGAATGTTTACAACCCCAGCAGAGCTAGGCAGGCGCAATTGTGCAGCAATGCAAACTGCATAACCTGGCCAAATTTCACGGGTGTACAAGATACCACGGGGGATTTACAAGGAGATGTTCACCCAGAACAGCCGGAGGCCTGCCGGGAGCAAGATTCTGGAATTCTTCGTAAGAAGCCTTGAAAGCAGTGAAACTCTCCTATGTTGAAATAACTCAGAAACTCATTCTGAGTGTTCCTGGCAGAGATCATTCGGCTGAACACAACCGTTGACTAATTCGAGCCAGATGTAGGCTGTGCCGTCCATAGTGCTGGATGGACAGTGGTGGCGTGTCAAACAAGTGAGTTCTAGTTCTGAACATTTTCACACATTGCCATAAGTTGAGGTTCAAGTTACTGCTCCGGTTGAGTAGAGTGTAGCCTTCAAAGCTGGAATCAGTAGCACTCAGGTGAGAAGAACGGGAAGCAGATATACTCAGTTCGCTGGCAGTGTCCTACGGTGACCAGCCTATCTGGCTGCCACGCCTGAATGTTTGCAACTGCGGCAGAGCTAGGCAGGCGCAATTGTGCAGCAATGCAAACTGCATAACCTTGCCAAATTTCACGGGTGTACAGGAAACCACGGGGGATTTACAAGGAGATATTCACCCGAAACAGTCGGAAGCCTCCCGACACCAACTTTCGGTAATACTTCCCAAGAAGCCTTCAAAGCAGTGAAAAGCTCCTATGTTGCAACAACTCAGAACCTGATTCTGAGTGTTCCCAGCAGAGGTCATTCGGCTAAACACAACCGTGGACTAATTAGTGCCAGATGTAGGCAGGGCCGTCCATAGTGCTGGATGGACAATGGTGGCGTGCCAAACAACTGAGCTCTAGTTCTCAACACTTTCACAAAGTGCCATAAGTTGAGTTTCAACTTACTCCTCCGCTTGAGTAGAGTGTAGCCGTCAAAGCTGGAATCAGTAGCACTCAGGTGAGAAGAACGTGAAGCAGATATACCCAGTCCGCTGGCAGTGTTCTACGGGGACCAGCCTATCTGGCTGCCGTGCCTGAATGTTTGCAACCGCGGCAGAGCTAGGCAGGTGCAATTGTGTAGCAATGCAAACTGAATAACCTGGTCAAATGTCACGGGTGTACAAAAAACCACGGGCGATTTACAAGGAGATGTTCACCCGGAAAACCGGAGGCCTGCCGGCAGCAAAATTCCGGAATTCTTCCTAAGAAGACTTGAAAGCAGTGAAACGCTCCTATGTTGCAATAACTCAGAACTTCATTCTCAGTGTTCCCGGCAGAGGTCATTCGGTTGAACACAACCGTGGACTTATTAGAGCCAGATGTAGGCAGTGCCGTCAATAGTGCTGGATGAACTGAGGTGGCGTGCCAAAAAACTGAGCTCTAGTTCTCAACACTTTCACAAAGTGCCATAAGGTGAGGTTCTACTTACTGCTCCGGTTCAGTAGAATTTAGCCGTCAAAGCTGGAACAAGTAGCACTCATGTGAGAATAACGGGAAGCAGATATACCCAGTCTTCTGGCAGTCTCCTAGGGGGACCAACCTATCTGGCTGCCACGCCTGAATGTTTTCAACCGCGGCAGAGCTAGGCAGGGCAATTGTGCAGCAATGCAAACTGCATAACCTGGCCAAATGTCACGGGTGTACAAGAAACCACGGGGGATTTACGAGGAGATGTTCACCCAGAACATCCGGAGGCCTGCGGGCAGCAAGATTCCAGAATTCTCACTAAGAAACCTTGAAAGCAGTGAAACGCTCCTATGTTGCAATAACTCAGAAACTCATTCTGAGTGTTCCCAGCAGAGGTCATTCGGCTGAACATAACCGTGGACTAATTAAGCCAGATCAAGGCAGTGCCGTCCATAGTGCTGGATGGACTGTGGTGGCGTGTCAAACAACTGAGCTCAAGTTCCAAAACTTTCACACATTGCCATAAGTTGAGCTTCAACTTACTGCTCCGGCTGAGTAGAATGTAGCCTTCAAAGCTGGAATAAGTAGCACTCAGGTGAGAAGAACGGGAAGCAGATATACCCACTCCGCTGGCAGTGTCCTACGGGGACCAGCCTATCTGGCTGCCACGTCTGAATGTTTGCAACCGCGGCAGAGTTTGGCAGGCCTAATTGTGCAGCAATGCAAACTGCATAACCTGGCCAAATTTCACGGGTGTACAAGAAACCACGAGGGATTAACCAGGAGATGTTCACCCGGAACAGCTGGAGGCTTGCCGGGAGCAAGATTCCGGAATTCTTCCTAAGAAGCCTTGAAAGCAGTGAAACGCTCCTATGTTTCAATAACTCAGAACCTCATTCTGAGTGTTCCCGGCAAAGGTCATTCGGCTAAACACAACCGTGGACTAATTAGTGCCAGATGTAGGCAGTGCCGTCCATAGTGCTGGATGGACAGTGGTGGCGTGCCAAACAACTGAGCTGTAGTTCTCAACACTTTCACACATTGCCATAAGTTGAGGTTCAACTTACTGCTCCGGTTGAGTAGACTGTAGCCGTCAAAGATGGAATGAGTAGCACTCAGGTGAGAAGAAGGGGAAGCAGATATACCCAGTTCGCTGGCAGTGTCCTACGGGGACCAGCCTATCGGGCTGCCAGGCTTGAATGTTTGCAAGCGCGGCAGAGCTAAGCAGGAGGAATTGTGCAGCAATGCAAACTGCATAACCTGACCAAATTTCACGGGTGTTCAACAAACCACGTGGGATTTACAAGGAGATATTCACCCGGAACAGCCGGAGGCCTGCCGACAGCAAGATTCCGGAATTCTTCCTAAGAAGCCTTGAAAGCATTGAAAGGCTCCTATGGTGCAACAACTCAGAACCTCAATCTGAGTGTTCCCGGCAGAGGTCATTGAGCTGAACACAACCGTGGACTTAAGAGCCAGATGTAGGCAGTGCAGTCCATAGTGCTGGATGGACTGTGGTGGCGTGCCAAAAATCTGAGATCTAGTTCTCAACACTTTTACAAAGTGCCATAAGTTGAGGTTCAAGCTACTGCTCCGGTTGAGTAGAGTGTAGCCGTCAAAGCTGGAATCAATAGCCCTCAGGTGAGAAGAAAGGGAAGCAGATATACCCAGTCCGCTGGCAGTGTCCTACTGGCACCAGCCTATCTGGCTGCCACGCCTGAATGTTTACAACCCCAGCAGAGCTAGGCAGGCGCAATTGTGCAGCAATGCAAACTGCATAACCTGGCCAAATTTCACGGGTGTACAAGATACCACGGGGGATTTACAAGGAGATGTTCACCCAGAACAGCCGGAGGCCTGCCGGGAGCAAGATTCTGGAATTCTTCGTAAGAAGCCTTGAAAGCAGTGAAACTCTCCTATGTTGAAATAACTCAGAAACTCATTCTGAGTGTTCCTGGCAGAGATCATTCGGCTGAACACAACCGTTGACTAATTCGAGCCAGATGTAGGCTGTGCCGTCCATAGTGCTGGATGGACAGTGGTGGCGTGTCAAACAAGTGAGTTCTAGTTCTGAACATTTTCACACATTGCCATAAGTTGAGGTTCAAGTTACTGCTCCGGTTGAGTAGAGTGTAGCCTTCAAAGCTGGAATCAGTAGCACTCAGGTGAGAAGAACGGGAAGCAGATATACTCAGTTCGCTGGCAGTGTCCTACGGTGACCAGCCTATCTGGCTGCCACGCCTGAATGTTTGCAACCGCGGCAGAGCTAGGCAGGCGCAATTGTGCAGCAATGCAAACTGCATAACCTTGCCAAATTTCACGGGTGTACAGGAAACCACGGGGGATTTACAAGGAGATATTCACCCGAAACAGTCGGAAGCCTCCCGACACCAACTTTCGGTAATACTTCCCAAGAAGCCTTCAAAGCAGTGAAAAGCTCCTATGTTGCAACAACTCAGAACCTGATTCTGAGTGTTCCCAGCAGAGGTCATTCGGCTAAACACAACCGTGGACTAATTAGTGCCAGATGTAGGCAGGGCCGTCCATAGTGCTGGATGGACAATGGTGGCGTGCCAAACAACTGAGCTCTAGTTCTCAACACTTTCACACATTGCCATAAGTTGAGGTTCAACTTACTGCTCCGCTTGAGGAGAGTGTAGCCTTTAAAGCTGGAATCAGTAGCACTCAGGTGAGAAGAAGGGGAAGCAGATATAACCAGTTCGCTGGCAGTGTCCTACGGGGACCAGCCTATCTGGCTGCCACGCCTGAATGTTTGCAACGGCGGCAGAGCTAAGCAGGAGGAATTGTGCAGCAATGCAAACTGCATAACCTAGCCAAATTTCACGGGTGTTCAACAAACCACGGGGGATTTACAAGGAGATATCCACCCGGAACAGCTGGAGGCCTGCTGACAGCAAGATTCCGGAATTCTTCCTAAGAAGCCTTGAAAGCAGTGAAACGCTCCTATGTTGCAACAACTCAGAACCTCAATCTGAGTGTTCCCGGCAGAGGTCATTCAGCTGAACACAACCATGGACTTAAGAGCCAGATGTAGACAGTGATGTTTGTAGTGCTGGATGGACTGTGGTGGCGTGCCAAACAACTGAGCTCTAGTTCTCAACACTTTCACAAAGTGCCATAAGTTGACATTCAACTTACTGCTCCGCTTGAGGAGAGTGTAGCCGTCAAAGCTGTAGTCAGTAGCACTCAGGTGAGAAGAACAGGAAGCAGATATACACAGTCCGCTGGCAGTGTCCTATGGGGACCAGCCTATTTGGCTGCCACGCCTGAATGTTTGCAACCGCAGCAGGGCTAGGCAGGCGCCATTGTGCAGCAATGCAAACTGCATAACCTGGCCAAATGTCACCGATGTACAAGAAACCATGGGGGATTTACAAGGAGATATTCACCCGGAACAGCCCGAGGCCTGCCGGCACCAACATTCGGTAATTCTTCCTAAGAAGCCTTGAAAGCAGTGAAAAGCTCCTATGTTGCAACAACTCAGAACCTCATTCTGAGTGTTCCCAGCAGAGGTCATTCGGCTGAACACAACCGTGGACTAATTAAGCCAGATCTAGGCAGTGCCGTCCATAGTGCCGAATGGAAAGTGGTGGCGTGTCAAACAACTGAGCTCTAGTTCTCAACACTTTCACACATTGCCATAAGTTGAGGTTCAAGTTACTGCTCCGGTAGAGTAGAGTGTAGCCGTCAAAGCTGGAATCAATAGCCCTCAGGTGAGAAGAACGGGAAGCAGATATACCCAGTCCGCTGGCAGTGTCCTACGGGCACCAGCCTATGTGGCTGCCACGCCTGAATGTTTGCAACCGCGGCAGAGCTAGGCAGGCGCAATTGTGCAGCAATGCAAACTGCATAACCTGGCCAAATTTCACGGGTGAACTGGAAAAAACGGGGGATTTACAAGGAGATATTCACCCGGAACAGCCGGAGGCCTGCCGGCACCAACATTCGGTAATTCTTCCTAAGAAGCCTTGAAACCAGTGAAAAGCTCCTATGTTGTAACAACTCAAAACCTCATTCTGAATGTTCCCGGCAGAGGTCATTCGGCTGAACACAACCGTGGACTTATTAGAGCCAGATGTAGGCAGTGCCGTCCATAGTGCTGGATGGACAGTGGTGACATGTCAAACAACTGAGCTCTAGTTCTGAACACTTTCACACATTGCCATACGTTGAGGTTCAAGTAACTGCTCCGGTTGAGTAGAGTGTAGCCTTCAAAGCTGGAATCAGTAGCACTCAGGTGAGAAGAACGGGAAGCAGATATACCCAGTTCGCTGGCAGTGTCCAAAGGGGACCAGGCTATCTGGCTGCCACGCCTGAATGTTTGCAACCGCGGCAGAGCTAGGCAGGCGCAATTGTGCAGCAATGCAAACTACAAAACTTGGCCAAATTTCACGGGTGTACAAGAAACCACGGGGGATTTACAAGGAGATATTCACCCGGAACAGTCGGAGGCCTGCCGGCAGCAAGATTCCGGAATTCTTCCTAAGAAGCCTTGAAAGCAGTGAAACGCTCCTATGTTGCGATAACTCAGAAACTCATTCTGAGTGTTCCCGGCAGAGTTCATTCGGATGAACACAACCGTGGACTAAGTAGAGCCAGATGTAGGCAGTGCCGTCCATAGTGCTGGATGGAGAGGGGTGGCGTGTCAAACAACTGAGCTCTAGTTCTCAACACTTTCACACATTGCCATAAGTTGAGGTTCAACTTACTGTTCCGGTTGAGTAGAGTGTAGCCGTCAAAGCTGGAAGCAATAGCACTCAGGTGAGAAGAACGGAAAGCAGATATACCCAGTCCGCTGGCAGTGTCCTACGGGCACCAGCCTATCTGGCTGCCACCCTTGAATGTTTGCAACCGCGGCAGAGCTAGGCAGGCGCAATTGTGTAGCAATGCAACCTGTATAACCTGGCCAAATGTCACGGGTGTACAAGAAACCACGTGCAATTTACGAGGAGATGTTCACCCGGAAAACCGGAGGCCTGCCAGCAGCAACATTCGGGAATTCTTCCTAAGAAGCCTTGAAAGCAGTGAAACACTCCTATGTTGCAATATCTCAGAAACTCATTCTGAGTGTTCCCGGCAGAGGTCATTCGGCTGAAAACAACCGTGGACTAATTCGAGCCAGATGTAGGCATTGCCTTCCATAGTGCTGGATGAAATGTGGTGGCATGACAAACAACTGAGCTCTAGTTCTCAACACTTTCACACATTGCCATAAGTTGAGGTTCAAGTTACTGCTCCGGTTGAGTAGAGTGTAGCCGTCACAGCTAGGACCAGTAGCACTCAGTTGAGAACTGGAAGCAGATATACCCAATCCGCTGGCAGTGTCCTATGGGGACCAGCCTATCTGGCTGCCACGCCTGAATGTTTGCAACCGCGGCAGAGCTAGGCAGGCGCAATTGTGCCGCAATGCAAACTGCATAACCTGGCCAAAGTTCACGGATGTACAGGAAACCACGGGGGATTTACAAGGAGATATTCACCCGAAACAGCCGGAATCCTGCTGGCACCAACATTCGGTAATTCTTCCTAAGAAGCCTTGAAAGCAGTGAAAAGCTCCTATGTTGAAATAACTCAGAAACTCATTCTGAGTGTTCCCGGCAGAGGTCATTCGGCTAAACACAACCGTGGACTAATTAGTGCCAGATGTAGGCAGTGCCGTCCATAGTGCTGGATGGACAGTGGTGGCGTGCCAAACAACTGAGCTCTAGTTCTCAACACTTTCACACATTGCCATAAGTTGAGGTTCAACTGACTGCTCCGGTTGAGTAGAGTGTAGCCTTTAAAGCTGGAATCAGTAGCACTCAGGTGAGAAGAAAGGGAAGCAGATATAACCAGTTCGCTGGCAGTGTCCTACGGGGACCAGCCTATCTGGCTGCCACGCCTAAATGTTTGCAACCGCGGCAGAGCTAAGCAGGAGGAATTGTGCAGCAATGAAACTGCATTACCTGGCCAAATTTTACGGGTGTTCAACAAACCACGGGAGATTTACAAGGAGATATTAACCCGGAACAGCCGGAGGCCTGCCGACAGCAAGATTCCAGAATTCTTCCTAAGAAGCCTTGAAAGCAGTGAAACGCTCCTATGTTGCAAGAACTCAGAACCTCATTCTGAGTGTTCCCTGCAGAGGTCATTCAGCTGAACACAACCGTGGTCTTATTAGAGCCAGATGTAGGCAGTGCCGTCCATAGTGCTGGATGGACTGTGGTGGTGTGCCAAACAACTGAGCTCTAGTTCTCAACACTTTCACAAAGTGCCATAAGTTGAGTTTGAACTTACTGCTCCGCTTGAGTACAGTGTAGCCGTCAAAGCTGGAATCAGTAGCAGTCAGGTGAGAAGAACGTGAAGCAGATATACCCAGTCCGCTGGCAGTGTTCTACGGGGACCAGCCTATCTGGCTGCCATGCCTGAATGTTTGCAACCGCGGCATAGCTAGGCAGGTGCAATTGTGTAGCAATGCAAACTGAATAACCTGGTCAAATGTCACGGGTGTACAAAAAACCACGGGCGATTTACAAGGAGATGTTCACCCGGAAAACCGGAGGCCTGCCGGCAGCAAAATTCCGGAATTCTTCCTAAGAAGCCTTGAAAGCAGTGAAACGCTCCTATGTTGCAATAACTCAGAACCTCATTCTCAGTGTTCCCGGCAGAGGTCATTTGGTTGAACCCAACCGTGGACTTATTAGAGCCAGATGTAGGCAGTGCCGTCAATAGTGCTGGATGAACTGAGGTGGCGTGCCAAACAACTGAGCTCTAGTTCTCAACACTTTCACAAAGTGCCATGAGTTGAGGTTCAACTTACTGCTCCGGTTGAGTAGAGTGTAGCCGTCAAAGCTGGAATCAATAGCCCTCAGGTGAGAAGAACAGGAAGCAGATATGCCCAGTCTGCTGGCAGTGTCCTACGGGAACCAGCCTATCTGGCTGCCACGCCTGAATGTTTACAACCCCGGCAGAGCTAGGCAGGCGCAATTGTGCAGCAATGCAAACTGCATAACCTGGCCAAATTTCACGGGTGTACAGGAAACCACGGGGGATTTACAAGGAGATATTGATCCGGAACAGCCGGAAGCCTGTCGGCACCAACATTCGGTAATTCTTCCTAAGAAGCCTTGAAAGCAGTGAAAAGCTCCTATGTTGC
Organism: Dipodomys merriami; assembly: GCF_024711535.1. Lineage (NCBI taxonomy): Eukaryota > Metazoa > Chordata > Mammalia > Rodentia > Heteromyidae > Dipodomys > Dipodomys merriami. The sequence goes on along the minus strand of NW_027205404.1, from coordinate 913,031 downwards.
AAGAACTCCGAACCTCATTCTGAGTGTTCCCGGCAGAGGTCATTCGGCTAAACACAACCGTGGACTAATTCGAGCCAGATGTAGGCAGTGCCGTCCTTAGTGCTGGTTGGACAGTGGTGGCGTGACAAACAACTGAGCTGTAGTTCTCAACACTTTCAGACATTGCCATAAGTTGAGGTTCAACTTACTGCTCCTGTTGAGTAGAGTGTAGCCGTCAAAGATGGAATCAGAAGCACTCAGGTGAGAAGAAGGGGAAGCAGATATACCCAGTTCGCTGGCAGTGTCCTACGGGGACCAGCCTATCGGGCTGCCAGGCTTGAATGTTTGCAAGCGCGGCAGAGCTAAGCAGGAGGAAATGTGCAGCAATGCAAACTGCATAACCTGGCCAAATTTCACGGGTGTTCAACAAACCATGGGGGATTTACAAGGAGATATTCACCGGGAACAGCCGGATGCCTGCCGACAGCAAGATTCCAGAATTCTCCCTAAGAAGGCTTGAAAGCAGTTAAAAGCTCCTATGTTGCAATAACTCAGAAACTCTTTCTGAGTGTTCCCAGCAGAGGTCATTCGGCTGAACACAACCGTGGACTAATTAAGCCAGATCAAGGCAGTGCCGTCCGTAGTGCTGGATGGACTGTGGTGGCGTGTCAAACAACTGAGCTCAAGTTCCAAAACTTTCACACATTGCCATAAGTTGAGCTTCAACTTACTGCTCCGGTTGAGTAGAATGTAGCCTTCAAAGCTGGAATAAGCAGCACTCAGGTGAGAAGAACGGGAAGCAGATATACCCACTCCTCTGGCAGTGTCCTACGGGGACCAGCCTATCTGGCTGCCACGTCTGAATGTTTGCAACCGCGGCAGAGTTTGGCAGGCCTAATTGTGCAGCAATGCAAACTGCATAACCTGGCCAAATTTCACCGGTTTACAAGAAACCACGGGGGATTTACCAGGAGATGTTCACCCGGAACAGCTGGAGGCTTGCCGGCAGCAAGATTCCGGAATTCTTCCTAAGAAGCCTTGAAAGCAGTGAAACGCTCCTATGTTGCAATAACTCAGAACCTCATATTGAGTGTTCCCGGAAGAGGTCATTCAGCTGAACACAACGGTGGACTAATTAGAGCCAGATGTAGGCAGTGCCGTCAATAGTGCTGGATGGAGAGTGGTGGCGTGCCAAACAAGTGAGCTCTAGTTCTCAACACTTTCACAAAGTGCCATGAGTTGAGGTTCAACTTACTGCTCGGGTTGAGTAGAGTGTAGACGTCAAAGCTGGAATCAGTAGCACTCAGGAGAGAAGCACGGGAAGCAGATAGACCAATTCCGCTGGGAGAGTCCTACGGGGACCAGCCTATCTGGCTGCCACGCCTGAATGTTTGCAAACGCGGCAGAGCTAGGCAGGCGCAATTGTGCAGCAATGCAAACTGCATAACCTGGCCAAATGTCACGGGTGTACAAGAAACCACGGGGGATTTACAAGGAGATATTCACCCGGAACAGCCGGAGGCCTGCCGGCACGAACATTCGGTAATTCTTCCTAAGAAGCCTTGAAAGCAGTGAAACGCTCTTATGTTGCAACAACTCAGAACCTCATTCTGAGTGTTCCCCGCAGAGGTCATTCAGCTGAACACAACCGTGGTCTTATTAGAGCCAGATGTAGGCAGTGCCGTCCATAGTGCTGGATGGACTGTGGTGGCGTGCCAAACAACTGAGCTCTAGTTCTCAACACTTTCACAAAGTGCCATAAGTTGAGTTTCAACTTACTGCTCCGCTTGAGTAGAGTGTAGCCGTCAAAGCTGGAATCAGTAGCAGTCAGGTGAGAAGAACGTGAAGCAGATATACCCAGTCCGCTGGCAGTGTTCTACGGGGACCAGCCTATCTGGCTGCCATGCCTGAATGTTTGCAACCGCGGCAGAGCTAGGCAGGTGCAATTGTGTAGCAATGCAAACTGAATAACCTGGTCAAATGTCACGGGTGTACAAAAAACCACGGGCAATTTACAAGGAGATGTTCACCCGGAAAACCGGAGGCTTCCCGGCAGCAAGATTCCGGAATTCTTCCTAAGAAGCCTTGAAAGCAGTGAAACGCTCCTATGTTGCAATAACTCAGAACCTTATATTGAGTGTTCCCGGAAGAGGTCATTCGACTGAACACAACCGTGGACTAATTAGAGCCAGATGTAGGCAGTGCCGTCAATAGTGCTGGATGGACAGTGGTGGCGTGCCAAACAAGTGAGCTCTAGTTCTCAACACTTTCACAAAGTGCCATGAGTTGAGGTTCAACTTACTGCTCCGGTTGAGTAGAGTGTAGCCGTCAAAGCTGGAATCAGTAGCCCTCAGGTGAGAAGAAGGGGAAGCAGATATACCCAGTTCGCTGGCAGTGTCCTACGGGGACCAGCCTATCTGGTTGCCACGTCTGAATGTTTGCAACCGCGGCAGAGTTTGGCAGGCCTAATTGTGCAGCAATGCAAACTGCATAACCTGGCCAAATTTCACCGGTGTACAAGAAACCCCGGGGGATTTACAAGGAGATGTTCACCCGGAACAGCCGAAGGCCTGCTGGCAGCAAGATTCCAGAATCCTCCCTAAGAAGCATTGAAAGCAGTGAAACGCTCCTATGTTGCAATAACTCAGAAACTCATTCTGAGTGTTCCTGGCCGAGGTCATTCGGCTGAACACAACCGTGGACTAATTAGAGCCAGATGTAGGCAGTGCCCTCCATAGTGCTGGATGGACAGTGGGGGCGTGCCAAACAACTGAGCTCTAGTTCTCAACACTTTCACACATTGCCATGAGTTGAGGTTCAACTTACTGCTCCGGTTGAGTAGAGTGTAGCCGTCAAAGCTGGAATCAGTAGCACTTCGGTGAGAAGAACGGGCAGCAGATATACCCAGACGGCTGGCAGTGTCCTACGGGCACCAGCCTATCTGGCTGCCACGCCTGAATGTTTGCAACCGTGGCAGAGCTTGGTAGGCGCACTTGTGCAGCAATGCAAACGGCATAACCTGGCCAAATTTCACAGGTGTACAAGAAACCACGGGGGATTTACAAGGAGATGTTCACCCGGAACAGACGGAGGCCTGCCAACTGCAATATTCCAGAATTCTCACTAAGAAGCCTTGAAAGCAGTGAAACGCTCCTATGTTGCAATAACTCAGAAACTCATTCTGATGGTTCCCGGCAGAGGTCATTTGGATGAACACAACCGTTTACTAATTAGAGCAAGATGTAGGCAGTGCCGTCCATACTGCTGGATGGAGAGGGGTGGCGTGTCAAACAACTGAGCTCTAGTTCTCAACACTTTCACACGTTGCCATAAGTTGAGGTTCAACTTACTGCTCCGGTTGAATAGAGTGTAGCCGTCAAAGCTGGAATTAGTAGCACTCAGTTGTGAAGAACGGGAAGCAGATATACCCAGTCCGCTGGCAGTGTCCTACGTGGACCAGCCTGATTGGCTGCCATGCCTGAATGTTTGCAACCGCAGCAGAGCTAGGCAGTCGCAATTGTGCAGCAATGCAAACGGCATAACCTGGCCAAATTTCACGGGTGTACAAGAAACCACGGGGGATTTATAAGGAGATGTTCACCCGGAACAGCCGAAGGCCTGCCGGCAGCAAGATTCCAGAATTCTCCCTAAGAAGCCTTGAAAGCAGTGAAACGCTCCTATGTTGCTATAACTCAGAAACTCATTCTGAGTGTTCCTGGCCGAGGTCATTCGGCTGAACACAACCGTTTACTAATTAGAGCCAGATGTAGGCAGTGCCCTCCATAGTGCTGGATGGACAGTGGTGGCGTACCTAACAACTGAGCTCTATTTCTCAACACTTTCACACATTGCCATGAGTTGAGGTTCAACTTACTGCTCCTGTTGAGTAGAGTGCAGCCGTCAAAGCTGGAATCAGTAGCACTCAGGTGAGAAGAAGGGGAAGCAGATATACCCAGTTCGCTGGCAGTGTCCTACGGGGACCAACCTATCTGGCTGCCTTGCATGAATGTTTGCAACCAGGGCAGAGCTAAGCAGGAGGAATTGTGCAGCAAGGCAAACTGCATAACCTGGCCAAATTTCACGGGTGTACAAGAAACCACGGGGGATTTACCAGGAGATGTTCACCCGGAACAGCTGGAGGCCTGCCCGCAGCAAGATTCCGGAATTTTTCCTAAGAAGCCTTGAAAGCAGTGAAACGCTCCTATGTTGCAATAACTCAGAACCTCATATTGAGTGTTCCTGGAAGAGGTCATTCGGCTGAACACAACCGTGGACTAATTAGAGCCAGATGTAGGCAGTGCCGTCCATAGTGCTGGATGGACAGTGGTGGCTTGCCAAACAACTGAGCTCTAGTTCTCAACACTTTCACACATTGCTATAAGTTGAGGTTCATCTTACTGCTCCGGTTGAGTAGAGTGTAGCCGTCAAAGCTGGAATCAGTAGCTCTCAGGTGAGAAGAACGGGAAGCAGATATACCCAGTCCGCTGACAGTGTCCTACGGGCACCAGTCTATCTGGCTGCCACGCCTGAATGTTTGCAGCCCCGGCAGAGCTAGGCAGGCGCAATTGTGCAGCAATGCAAACTGCATAACTTGGCCAAATTTCACGGGTGTACAAGAAACCACGGGGGATTTACAAGGAGATGTTCACTTAGAACACCCGGAGGCCTGCGGGCAGCAAGATTCCAGAATGCTCCCTAAGAAGCCTTGAAAGCAGTGAAACACTCCTATGTTGCAATATCTCAGAAACTCATTCTGAGTGTTCCCGGCAGAGGTCATTCGGCTGAACACAACCGTGGACTAATTAGAGCCAGATGCAGCAGTGCCATCCATAGTGCTGGATGGACAGTGGTGGCGTGTCAAACAACTGAGCTCTAGATCTCAACACTTTCACAAAGTCCCATAAGTGGAGGTTCAACTTACAGCTCCGGTTGAGTAGAGTGTAGCCGTCAAAGCTGGAATCTGTAGCACTGAGGTGTAAAGAACGGGAAGCAGATATACCCAGTCCGCTGGCAGTGTCTTACGTGGACCAGACTGTCTGGCTGCCACGTCTGAATATTTGCAACCGCAGCAGAGCTAGGCAGGCGCAATTGTGCAGCAATGCAAACTGCATAACCTGGCCAAATTTCTCGGGTGTACAAATAACCACGGGGATTTACAAGGAGATGTTCACCCGGAACAGACGGAGGCCTGCCGGCCGCAAGATTACGGAATTCTCCCTAAGAAGCCTTGAAAACAGTGAAAGGCTCCTATGTTGCAATAACTCAGAACCTCATTCTGAGTGTTCCCGGCAGAGGTTATTCGGCTGAACACAACCGTGGACTAATTAGAGCCAGATGTAGGCAGTGCCGTCCATAGTGCCGGATGGAGAGTGGTGGCGTCCCACACAACTGAGCTCTAGTTCTCAACACTTTCACACACTGCCATAAGTTGAGGTTCAAGTTACTGCTCCGGTTGAGTAGAGTGTAGCCGTCAAAGCTGGAATCAGTAGCTCTCAGGTGAGAAGAACGGGAAGCAGATATACCCTGTCCGCTGGCAGTGTCCTACGTGGACCAGCCTATCTGGCTGCCACGCCTGAATGTTTGCAACCGCGGCAGAGCTAGGCAGGCGCAATTGTGCAGCAATGCAAACTGCATAACTTGGCCAAATGTACGGGTGTACAAGAAACCACGGGGGATTTACAAGGAGATATTCACCCGGAACAGCCGGACCCCTGCCGGCAGCAAGATTCCGGAATTCTACCTAAGAAGCCTTGAAAGCAGTGAAATGCTCCTATGTTACAACAACTCAAAACCTCATTCTGAATGTTCCCGGCAGAGGTCATTCGGCTGAACACAACCGTGGACTAATTCGAGCCAGATGTAGGCAGTGCCGTCCATAGTGCTGGATGGACAGTGGTGGCGTGCCAAACAACTGAGCTCTAGTTCTCAACACTTTCACATATTGCTATAACTTGAGGTTCATCTTACTGCTCCGGTTGAGTAGAATGTAGCCTTCAAAGCTGGAATAAGCAGCACTCAGGTGAGAAGAACGGGAAGCAGATATACCCACTCCTCTGGCAGTGTCCTACGGGGACCAGCCTATCTGGCTGCCACGTCTGAATGTTTGCAACCGCGGCAGAGTTTGGCAGGCCTAATTGTGCAGCAATGCAAACTGCATAACCTGGCCAAATTTCACCGGTTTACAAGAAACCACGGGGGATTTACCAGGAGATGTTCACCCGGAACAGCTGGAGGCTTGCCGGCAGCAAGATTCCGGAATTCTTCCTAAGAAGCCTTGAAAGCAGTGAAACGCTCCTATGTTGCAATAACTCAGAACCTCATATTGAGTGTTCCCGGAAGAGGTCATTCAGCTGAACACAACGGTGGACTAATTAGAGCCAGATGTAGGCAGTGCCGTCAATAGTGCTGGATGGAGAGTGGTGGCGTGCCAAACAAGTGAGCTCTAGTTCTCAACACTTTCACAAAGTGCCATGAGTTGAGGTTCAACTTACTGCTCGGGTTGAGTAGAGTGTAGACGTCAAAGCTGGAATCAGTAGCACTCAGGAGAGAAGCACGGGAAGCAGATAGACCAATTCCGCTGGGAGAGTCCTACGGGGACCAGCCTATCTGGCTGCCACGCCTGAATGTTTGCAAACGCGGCAGAGCTAGGCAGGCGCAATTGTGCAGCAATGCAAACTGCATAACCTGGCCAAATGTCACGGGTGTACAAGAAACCACAGGGGATTTACAAGGAGATATTCACCCGGAACAGCCGGAGGCCTGCCGGCACGAACATTCGGTAATTCTTCCTAAGAAGCCTTGAAAGCAGTGAAACGCTCTTATGTTGCAACAACTCAGAACCTCATTCTGAGTGTTCCCCGCAGAGGTCATTCAGCTGAACACAACCGTGGTCTTATTAGAGCCAGATGTAGGCAGTGCCGTCCATAGTGCTGGATGGACTGGGTGGCGTGCCAAACAACTGAGCTCTAGTTCTCAACACTTTCACAAAGTGCCATAAGTTGAGTTTCAACTTACTGCTCCGCTTGAGTAGAGTGTAGCCGTCAAAGCTGGAATCAGTAGCAGTCAGGTGAGAAGAACGTGAAGCAGATATACCCAGTCCGCTGGCAGTGTTCTACGGGGACCAGCCTATCTGGCTGCCATGCCTGAATGTTTGCAACCGCGGCAGAGCTAGGCAGGTGCAATTGTGTAGCAATGCAAACTGAATAACCTGGTCAAATGTCACGGGTGTACAAAAAACCACGGGCAATTTACAAGGAGATGTTCACCCGGAAAACCGGAGGCTTCCCGGCAGCAAGATTCCGGAATTCTTCCTAAGAAGCCTTGAAAGCAGTGAAACGCTCCTATGTTGCAATAACTCAGAACCTTATATTGAGTGTTCCCGGAAGAGGTCATTCGACTGAACACAACCGTGGACTAATTAGAGCCAGATGTAGGCAGTGCCGTCAATAGTGCTGGATGGACAGTGGTGGCGTGCCAAACAAGTGAGCTCTAGTTCTCAACACTTTCACAAAGTGCCATGAGTTGAGGTTCAACTTACTGCTCCGGTTGAGTAGAGTGTAGCCGTCAAAGCTGGAATCAGTAGCCCTCAGGTGAGAAGAAGGGGAAGCAGATATACCCAGTTCGCTGGCAGTGTCCTACGGGGACCAGCCTATCTGGTTGCCACGTCTGAATGTTTGCAACCGCGGCAGAGTTTGGCAGGCCTAATTGTGCAGCAATGCAAACTGCATAACCTGGCCAAATTTCACCGGTGTACAAGAAACCCCGGGGGATTTACAAGGAGATGTTCACCCGGAACAGCCGAAGGCCTGCTGGCAGCAAGATTCCAGAATCCTCCCTAAGAAGCATTGAAAGCAGTGAAACGCTCCTATGTTGCAATAACTCAGAAACTCATTCTGAGTGTTCCTGGCCGAGGTCATTCGGCTGAACACAACCGTGGACTAATTAGAGCCAGATGTAGGCAGTGCCCTCCATAGTGCTGGATGGACAGTGGGGGCGTGCCAAACAACTGAGCTCTAGTTCTCAACACTTTCACACATTGCCATGAGTTGAGGTTCAACTTACTGCTCCGGTTGAGTAGAGTGTAGCCGTCAAAGCTGGAATCAGTAGCACTTCGGTGAGAAGAACGGGCAGCAGATATACCCAGACGGCTGGCAGTGTCCTACGGGCACCAGCCTATCTGGCTGCCACGCCTGAATGTTTGCAACCGTGGCAGAGCTTGGTAGGCGCACTTGTGCAGCAATGCAAACGGCATAACCTGGCCAAATTTCACAGGTGTACAAGAAACCACGGGGGATTTACAAGGAGATGTTCACCCGGAACAGACAGAGGCCTGCCAACTGCAATATTCCAGAATTCTCACTAAGAAGCCTTGAAAGCAGTGAAACGCTCCTATGTTTCAATAACTCAGAAACTCATTCTGATGGTTCCCGGCAGAGGTCATTTGGATGAACACAACCGTTTACTAATTAGAGCAAGATGTAGGCAGTGCCGTCCATACTGCTGGATGGAGAGGGGTGGCGTGTCAAACAACTGAGCTCTAGTTCTCAACACTTTCACACGTTGCCATAAGTTGAGGTTCAACTTACTGCTCCGGTTGAATAGAGTGTAGCCGTCAAAGGTGGAATTAGTAGCACTCAGTTGTGAAGAACGGGAAGCAGATATACCCAGTCCGCTGGCAGTGTCCTACGTGGACCAGCCTGATTGGCTGCCATGCCTGAATGTTTGCAACCGCAGCAGAGCTAGGCAGTCGCAATTGTGCAGCAATGCAAACGGCATAACCTGGCCAAATTTCACGGGTGTACAAGAAACCACGGGGGATTTATAAGGAGATGTTCACCCGGAACAGCCGAAGGCCTGCCGGCAGCAAGATTCCAGAATTCTCCCTAAGAAGCCTTGAAAGCAGTGAAACGCTCCTATGTTGCTATAACTCAGAAACTCATTCTGAGTGTTCCTGGCCGAGGTCATTCGGCTGAACACAACCGTTTACTAATTAGAGCCAGATGTAGGCAGTGCCCTCCATAGTGCTGGATGGACAGTGGTGGAGTACCTAACAACTGAGCTCTATTTCTCAACACTTTCACACATTGCCATGAGTTGAGGTTCAACTTACTGCTCCTGTTGAGTAGAGTGCAGCCGTCAAAGCTGGAATCAGTAGCACTCAGGTGAGAAGAAGGGGAAGCAGATATACCCAGTTCGCTGGCAGTGTCCTACGGGGACCAACCTATCTGGCTGCCTTGCATGAATGTTTGCAACCAGGGCAGAGCTAAGCAGGAGGAATTGTGCAGCAAGGCAAACTGCATAACCTGGCCAAATTTCACGGGTGTACAAGAAACCACGGGGGATTTACCAGGAGATGTTCACCCGGAACAGCTGGAGGCCTGCCCGCAGCAAGATTCCGGATATTTTCCTAAGAAGCCTTGAAAGCAGTGAAACGCTCCTATGTTGCAATAACTCAGAACCTCATATTGAGTGTTCCTGGAAGAGGTCATTCGGCTGAACACAACCGTGGACTAATTAGAGCCAGATGTAGGCAGTGCCGTCCATAGTGCTGGATGGACAGTGGTGGCTTGCCAAACAACTGAGCTCTAGTTCTCAACACTTTCACACATTGCTATAAGTTGAGGTTCATCTTACTGCTCCGGTTGAGTAGAGTGTAGCCGTCAAAGCTGGAATCAGTAGCTCTCAGGTGAGAAGAACGGGAAGCAGATATACCCAGTCCGCTGACAGTGTCCTACGGGCACCAGTCTATCTGGCTGCCACGCCTGAATGTTTGCAGCCCCGGCAGAGCTAGGCAGGCGCAATTGTGCAGCAATGCAAACTGCATAACTTGGCCAAATTTCACGGGTGTACAAGAAACCACGGGGGATTTACAAGGAGATGTTCACTTAGAACACCCGGAGGCCTGCGGGCAGCAAGATTCCAGAATGCTCCCTAAGAAGCCTTGAAAGCAGTGAAACACTCCTATGTTGCAATAACTCAGAAACTCATTCTGAGTGTTCCCGGCAGAGGTCATTCGGCTGAACACAACCGTGGACTAATTAGAGCCAGATGCAGCAGTGCCATCCATAGTGCTGGATGGACAGTGGTGGCGTGTCAAACAACTGAGCTCTAGATCTCAACACTTTCACAAAGTCCCATAAGTGGAGGTTCAACTTACAGCTCCGGTTGAGTAGAGTGTAGCCGTCAAAGCTGGAATCTGTAGCACTGAGGTGTAAAGAACGGGAAGCAGATATACCCAGTCCGCTGGCAGTGTCTTACGTGGACCAGACTGTCTGGCTGCCACGTCTGAATATTTGCAACCGCAGCAGAGCTAGGCAGGCGCAATTGTGCAGCAATGCAAACTGCATAACCTGGCCAAATTTCTCGGGTGTACAAATAACCACGGGGATTTACAAGGAGATGTTCACCCGGAACAGACGGAGGCCTGCCGGCCGCAAGATTACGGAATTCTCCCTAAGAAGCCTTGAAAACAGTGAAAGGCTCCTATGTTGCAATAACTCAGAACCTCATTCTGAGTGTTCCCGGCAGAGGTTATTCGGCTGAACACAACCGTGGACTAATTAGAGCCAGATGTAGGCAGTGCCGTCCATAGTGCTGGATGGAGAGTGGTGGCGTCCCACACAACTGAGCTCTAGTTCTCAACACTTTCACACACTGCCATAAGTTGAGGTTCAAGTTACTGCTCCGGTTGAGTAGAGTGTAGCCGTCAAAGCTGGAATCAGTAGCTCTCAGGTGAGAAGAACGGGAAGCAGATATACCCTGTCCGCTGGCAGTGTCCTACGTGGACCAGCCTATCTGGCTGCCACGCCTGAATGTTTGCAACCGCGGCAGAGCTAGGCAGGCGCAATTGTGCAGCAATGCAAACTGCATAACTTGGCCAAATGTACGGGTGTACAAGAAACCACGGGGGATTTACAAGGAGATATTCACCCGGAACAGCCGGACCCCTGCCGGCAGCAAGATTCCGGAATTCTACCTAAGAAGCCTTGAAAGCAGTGAAATGCTCCTATGTTACAACAACTCAAAACCTCATTCTGAATGTTCCCGGCAGAGGTCATTCGGCTGAACACAACCGTGGACTAATTCGAGCCAGATGTAGGCAGTGCCGTCCATAGTGCTGGATGGACAGTGGTGGCGTGCCAAACAACTGAGCTCTAGTTCTCAACACTTTCACATATTGCTATAACTTGAGGTTCATCTTACTGCTCCGGTTGAGTAGAATGTAGCCTTCAAAGCTGGAATAAGCAGCACTCAGGTGAGAAGAACGGGAAGCAGATATACCCACTCCTCTGGCAGTGTCCTACGGGGACCAGCCTATCTGGCTGCCACGTCTGAATGTTTGCAACTGCGGCAGAGTTTGGCAGGCCTAATTGTGCAGCAATGCAAACTGCATAACCTGGCCAAATTTCACCGGTTTACAAGAAACCACGGGGGATTTACCAGGAGATGTTCACCCGGAACAGCTGGAGGCTTGCCGGCAGCAAGATTCCGGAATTCTTCCTAAGAAGCCTTGAAAGCAGTGAAACGCTCCTATGTTGCAATAACTCAGAACCTCATATTGAGTGTTCCCGGAAGAGGTCATTCAGCTGAACACAACGGTGGACTAATTAGAGCCAGATGTAGGCAGTGCCGTCAATAGTGCTGGATGGAGAGTGGTGGCGTGCCAAACAAGTGAGCTCTAGTTCTCAACACTTTCACAAAGTGCCATGAGTTGAGGTTCAACTTACTGCTCGGGTTGAGTAGAGTGTAGACGTCAAAGCTGGAATCAGTAGCACTCAGGAGAGAAGCACGGGAAGCAGATAGACCAATTCCGCTGGGAGAGTCCTACGGGGACCAGCCTATCTGGCTGCCACGCCTGAATGTTTGCAAACGCGGCAGAGCTAGGCAGGCGCAATTGTGCAGCAATGCAAACTGCATAACCTGGCCAAATGTCACGGGTGTACAAGAAACCACGGGGGATTTACAAGGAGATATTCACCCGGAACAGCCGGAGGCCTGCCGGCACGAACATTCGGTAATTCTTCCTAAGAAGCCTTGAAAGCAGTGAAACGCTCTTATGTTGCAACAACTCAGAACCTCATTCTGAGTGTTCCCCGCAGAGGTCATTCAGCTGAACACAACCGTGGTCTTATTAGAGCCAGATGTAGGCAGTGCCGTCCATAGTGCTGGATGGACTGTGGTGGCGTGCCAAACAACTGAGCTCTAGTTCTCAACACTTTCACAAAGTGCCATAAGTTGAGTTTCAACTTACTGCTCCGCTTGAGTAGAGTGTAGCCGTCAAAGCTGGAATCAGTAGCAGTCAGGTGAGAAGAACGTGAAGCAGATATACCCAGTCCGCTGGCAGTGTTCTACGGGGACCAGCCTATCTGGCTGCCATGCCTGAATGTTTGCAACCGCGGCAGAGCTAGGCAGGTGCAATTGTGTAGCAATGCAAACTGAATAACCTGGTCAAATGTCACGGGTGTACAAAAAACCACGGGCAATTTACAAGGAGATGTTCACCCGGAAAACCGGAGGCTTCCCGGCAGCAAGATTCCGGAATTCTTCCTAAGAAGCCTTGAAAGCAGTGAAACGCTCCTATGTTGCAATAACTCAGAACCTTATATTGAGTGTTCCCGGAAGAGGTCATTCGACTGAACACAACCGTGGACTAATTAGAGCCAGATGTAGGCAGTGCCGTCAATAGTGCTGGATGGACAGTGGTGGCGTGCCAAACAAGTGAGCTCTAGTTCTCAACACTTTCACAAAGTGCCATGAGTTGAGGTTCAACTTACTGCTCCGGTTGAGTAGAGTGTAGCCGTCAAAGCTGGAATCAGTAGCCCTCAGGTGAGAAGAAGGGGAAGCAGATATACCCAGTTCGCTGGCAGTGTCCTACGGGGACCAGCCTATCTGGTTGCCACGTCTGAATGTTTGCAACCGCGGCAGAGTTTGGCAGGCCTAATTGTGCAGCAATGCAAACTGCATAACCTGGCCAAATTTCACCGGTGTACAAGAAACCCCGGGGGATTTACAAGGAGATGTTCACCCGGAACAACCGAAGGCCTGCTGGCAGCAAGATTCCAGAATCCTCCCTAAGAAGCATTGAAAGCAGTGAAACGCTCCTATGTTGCAATAACTCAGAAACTCATTCTGAGTGTTCCTGGCCGAGGTCATTCGGCTGAACACAACCGTGGACTAATTAGAGCCAGATGTAGGCAGTGCCCTCCATAGTGCTGGATGGACAGTGGGGGCGTGCCAAACAACTGAGCTCTAGTTCTCAACACTTTCACACATTGCCATGAGTTGAGGTTCAACTTACTGCTCCGGTTGAGTAGAGTGTAGCCGTCAAAGCTGGAATCAGTAGCACTTCGGTGAGAAGAACGGGCAGCAGATATACCCAGACGGCTGGCAGTGTCCTACGGGCACCAGCCTATCTGGCTGCCACGCCTGAATGTTTGCAACCGTGGCAGAGCTTGGTAGGCGCACTTGTGCAGCAATGCAAACGGCATAACCTGGCCAAATTTCACAGGTGTACAAGAAACCACGGGGGATTTACAAGGAGATGTTCACCCGGAACAGACGGAGGCCTGCCAACTGCAATATTCCAGAATTCTCACTAAGAAGCCTTGAAAGCAGTGAAACGCTCCTATGTTTCAATAACTCAGAAACTCATTCTGATGGTTCCCGGCAGAGGTCATTTGGATGAACACAACCGTTTACTAATTAGAGCAAGATGTAGGCAGTGCCGTCCATACTGCTGGATGGAGAGGGGTGGCGTGTCAAACAACTGAGCTCTAGTTCTCAACACTTTCACACGTTGCCATAAGTTGAGGTTCAACTTACTGCTCCGGTTGAATAGAGTGTAGCCGTCAAAGGTGGAATTAGTAGCACTCAGTTGTGAAGAACGGGAAGCAGATATACCCAGTCCGCTGGCAGTGTCCTACGTGGACCAGCCTGATTGGCTGCCATGCCTGAATGTTTGCAACCGCAGCAGAGCTAGGCAGTCGCAATTGTGCAGCAATGCAAACGGCATAACCTGGCCAAATTTCACGGGTGTACAAGAAACCACGGGGGATTTATAAGGAGATGTTCACCCGGAACAGCCGAAGGCCTGCCGGCAGCAAGATTCCAGAATTCTCCCTAAGAAGCCTTGAAAGCAGTGAAACGCTCCTATGTTGCTATAACTCAGAAACTCATTCTGAGTGTTCCTGGCCGAGGTCATTCGGCTGAACACAACCGTTTACTAATTAGAGCCAGATGTAGGCAGTGCCCTCCATAGTGCTGGATGGACAGTGGTGGCGTACCTAACAACTGAGCTCTATTTCTCAACACTTTCACACATTGCCATGAGTTGAGGTTCAACTTACTGCTCCTGTTGAGTAGAGTGCAGCCGTCAAAGCTGGAATCAGTAGCACTCAGGTGAGAAGAAGGGGAAGCAGATATACCCAGTTCGCTGGCAGTGTCCTACGGGGACCAACCTATCTGGCTGCCTTGCATGAATGTTTGCAACCAGGGCAGAGCTAAGCAGGAGGAATTGTGCAGCAAGGCAAACTGCATAACCTGGCCAAATTTCACGGGTGTACAAGAAACCACGGGGGATTTACCAGGAGATGTTCACCCGGAACAGCTGGAGGCCTGCCCGCAGCAAGATTCCGGAATTTTTCCTAAGAAGCCTTGAAAGCAGTGAAACGCTCCTATGTTGCAATAACTCAGAACCTCATATTGAGTGTTCCTGGAAGAGGTCATTCGGCTGAACACAACCTTGGACTAATTAGAGCCAGATGTAGGCAGTGCCGTCCATAGTGCTGGATGGACAGTGGTGGCTTGCCAAACAACTGAGCTCTAGTTCTCAACACTTTCACACATTGCTATAAGTTGAGGTTCATCTTACTGCTCCGGTTGAGTAGAGTGTAGCCGTCAAAGCTGGAATCAGTAGCTCTCAGGTGAGAAGAAAGGGAAGCAGATATACCCAGTCCGCTGACAGTGTCCTACGGGCACCAGTCTATCTGGCTGCCACGCCTGAATGTTTGCAGCCCCGGCAGAGCTAGGCAGGCGCAATTGTGCAGCAATGCAAACTGCATAACTTGGCCAAATTTCACGGGTGTACAAGAAACCACGGGGGATTTACAAGGAGATGTTCACTTAGAACACCCGGAGGCCTGCGGGCAGCAAGATTCCAGAATGCTCCCTAAGAAGCCTTGAAAGCAGTGAAACACTCCTATGTTGCAATAACTCAGAAACTCATTCTGAGTGTTCCCGGCAGAGGTCATTCGGCTGAACACAACCGTGGACTAATTAGAGCCAGATGCAGCAGTGCCATCCATAGTGCTGGATGGACAGTGGTGGCGTGTCAAACAACTGAGCTCTAGATCTCAACACTTTCACAAAGTCCCATAAGTGGAGGTTCAACTTACAGCTCCGGTTGAGTAGAGTGTAGCCGTCAAAGCTGGAATCTGTAGCACTGAGGTGTAAAGAACGGGAAGCAGATATACCCAGTCCGCTGGCAGTGTCTTACGTGGACCAGACTGTCTGGCTGCCACGCCTGAATGTTTGCAACCGCGGCAGAGCTAGGCAGGCGCAATTGTGCAGCAATGCAAACTGCATAACTTGGCCAAATGTACGGGTGTACAAGAAACCACGGGGGATTTACAAGGAGATATTCACCCGGAACAGCCGGACCCCTGCCGGCAGCAAGATTCCGGAATTCTACCTAAGAAGCCTTGAAAGCAGTGAAATGTTCCTATGTTGCAACAACTCAAAACCTCATTCTGAATGTTCCCGGCAGAGGTCATTCGGCTGAACACAACCGTGGACTAATTCGAGCCAGATGTAGGCAGTGCCGTCCATAGTGCTGGATGGACAGTGGTGGCGTGCCAAACAACTGAGCTCTAGTTCTCAACACTTTCACATATTGCTATAACTTGAGGTTCATCTTACTGCTCCGGTTGAGTAGAGTGTAGCCGTCAATGCTGGAATCAGTAGCACTCAGGTGTAAAGAACTGGAAGCAGACATACCCAGTCCGCTGGCAGTGTCTTACGTGGACCAGACTGTCTCGCTGCCACGCCTGAATGTTTGCAACCGCAGCAGAGCTAGGCAGGCGCAATTGTGCAGCAATGCAAACTGCATAACCTGGCCAAATTTCCCGGGTGTACAAGAAACCAAGGGGGATTTACAAGGAAATGTCCACCCGGAAGAGACAGAGGCCTGCCGGCAGCAAGATTACGGAATTCTCCCTAAGAAGCCTTGAAAACAGTGAATGGCTCCTATGTTGCAATAACTCAGAACTTCATTCTGAGTGTTCACGGCAGAGGTCATTCGGCTGAACACAACCGTGGACTAATTAGAACCAGATGTAGGCAGTGCCATCCATAGTGCTGGATGGACAGTGGTGGCGTCCCACACAACTGAGATCTAGTTCTCAACACTTTCACACACTGCCATAAGTTGAGGTTCAACTTACTGCTCCGGTTGAGTAGAGTGTAGCCGTCAAAGCTGGAATCAGTAGCTCTCAGGTGAGAAGAACGGGAAGCAGATATACCCAGTCCGCTGGCAGTGTCCTACGGGCACCAGTCTATCTGGCTGCCACGCCTGAATGTTTGCAACCCCGGCAGAGCTAGGCAGGCGCAATTGTGCAGCAATGCAAACTGCATAACTTGGCCAAATTTCACGGGTGTAGAAGAAACCACGGGGGATTTACAAGGAGATATTCACCCGGAACAGCCGGAGGCCTTCCGGCAGCAAGATTCTGGAATTCTTCCTAAGAAGCCTTGAAAGCAGTGAAATGCTCCTATGTTGCAATAACTCAGAACCTCATTCTGATTCTTCCCGGCAGAGGTCATTCGGCTGAACACAACCGTGGACTAATTAGAGCCATATGTAGGCAGTGACGTCCATAGTGGTGGATGGACAGTGGTGGCGTGCCAAAAAACTGAGCTCTAGTTCTCAAAACTTTCACACATTGCCATAAGTTGAGGTTCAACTTACTGCTCCGTTTGAGTAGAGTGTGGCCGTCAAAGCTGGAATCAGTAGCACTCAGGTGTGAACAACGGGAAGCAGATGTACCCAGTCCGCTGGCAGTGTCCTACGTGGACCAGCCTATCTGGCTGGCACGCCTGAATGTTTGCAACGGCGGCAGAGCTAGGCAGGCGCAATTGTGCAGCAATGCAAACTACATAACCTGGCCAAATTTCACGGTTGTACAAGAAACCACGGGGGATTTACAAGGAGATGTTCTTCAGGAAAAGCCGGAGGTCTGCCGGCAACAACATTGCAGAATTGTATATAAGAAGCCTTGAAAGCAGTGAAACGCTCCTAGGTTGCAATAACTCAGAACCTCATTCTGAGTGTTCCCAGCAGAGGTCATTCTGCTGATCACAACCGTGGACTAATTAGAGCCAGATGTAGGCAGTGCCGTCCATAGTGCTGGATGGACAGTGGTGGCGTGCCAAACAACTGAGCTCTAGTTCTCAACACTTTCACAGAGTTCCATAAGTTTAGGTTCAACTTACTGCTCTGGTTGAGTAGAGTGTTGCCGTCAAAGCTGGAATCAGTAGCACTAAGGTGAGAAGAACGGGAAGCACATATACCCAGTCCGCTGGCAGTGTCCTACTGTGACCAGCCTATCCGGCTGCTAAGCCTGAATGTTTGCAACCGCGGCAGAGCTAGGCAGGCGCAATTGTGCAGCAATGCAAACGGCATAAGCTGGCCAAATTATACGTCTGTTCAAGAAACCACGGGGGATTTACAAGGAGATGTTCACCCGGAACAGCCGGAGGCCTGCCAGCAGCAACATTCTGGAATTCTTCCTAAGAAGCCTTGAAAGCAGTGAAACGATCCTATGTTGCAACAACTCAGAACCTCATTCTGAGTGTTCCCGGCAGAGGTCATTTGGCTGAACACAACTGAGGACTAATTACAGCCAGATGAAGGCAGTGCCGTCCATAGTGCTGGATGGAGAGTGGTGGCATGCCAAACAACTGAGCTCTAGTTCCCAAGACTTTCACACATTGCCATAAGTTGAGGTTCAACTTCCTGCTCCGGTTGAGTAGAGTGTGGCCGTCAAAGGTGGCATCAGTAGCATTCAGGTGTGAACAAGGGGAAGCAGATAAACCCAGTCCGCTGGCAGTGTCCTACGTGGACGAGCCTGTCTGGCTGCCACGCCTGAATGTTTGCAACCGCAGCAGAGCTAGGCAGGCGCAATTGTGCATCAATGCAAACTGCATAACCTGGCCAAATTTCTCGGGTGTACAAGAAACCACGGGGGATTTACAAGGAGATGTTCACCCGGAACAGACGGAGGCCTGCCGACTGCAATATTCCAGAATTCTCCCTAAGAAGCCTTGAAAGTAGTGAAACGCTCCTATGTTGCAATAACTCAGAAACTCATTCTGATGGTTCCCGGCAGAGGTCATTTGGATGAACACAACCGTTTACTAATTAGAGCCAGATGTAGGCAGTGCCGTCCATACTGCTGGATGGAGAGGGGTGGCGTGTCAAACAACTGAGCTCTAGTTCTCAACACTTTCACACGTTGCCATAAGTTGAGGTTCAACATACTGCTCCGGTTGAGTAGAGTGTAGCCGTCAAAGCTGGAACCAGTAGCACTCAGGTGAGAAGAACGGGAAGCAGTTATACCCAGTCCGCTGGCACTGTCCTACGGGCACCAGCCTATCTGGCTGCCACGCCTGAATGTTTGCAACCGCGGCAGAGCTAGGCAGGCGCAATTGTGTAGCAATAAAACCTGCATAACCTGGCCAAATTTCACGGGTGTACAAGAAACCACGGGGGATTTACAAAGAGATGTTCAACAAGAACATCCGGAGGTCTGCCTGCAACAACATTGCGGAATTCTTCCTAAGAAGCCTTGAAAGCAGTGAAACGCTCCTATGTTGCAATAACTCATAAACTCATTCTGAGTGTTCCCGGCAGAGGTCATTCGGCTGAACACAACCGTGGACTAATTAGAGCCAGATGTAGGCAGTGCCGTCCATAGTGCTGGATGGACAGTGGTGGCGTGCCAAACAACTGAGCTCTAGTTCTCAACACTTATACAAAGTCCCATAAGTTGAGGTTCAAATTACTGCTCCGGTTGAGTAGAGTGTAGCTGTCAAACTGGAATCAGTAGCACGCAGGTGAGACGAAAGGGAAGCAGATATACCCAGTTTGCTGGCAGTGTACTACGGGGACCAGCCTATCTGGCTGCCACGCCTGAATGTTTGCAACCGCGGCAGAGCTAGGGAGGCGCTCTTGTGCAGTATTGCAAACTGCATAACCTGGCCAAATTTCACGGGTGTACAAGAAACCATGGGGGATTTACAAAGAGATGTTCACCCGGAACAGCCGGAGGCCTGCCGGCAGTAAGATTCCAGAATTCTCCCTAAGAAGCCTTGAAAGCAGTGAAACGCTCCTATGTTGCAATAACTCAGGAACTCATTCTGAGTGTTCCCGGCAGAGGTCATTAGGCTGAACACAACCGTGGACTAATTAGAGCCAGATGTAGGCAGTGCCGTCCATAGTGCTGGATGGACAGTGGTGGCGTGCCAAACAACTGAGCTCTAGTTCTCAACACTTTCACAGAGTGCCATAACTTGAGGTTCAACTAACTGCTCCGGTTGAGTAGAGTGTAGCCGTCAAAGCGGGAATCAGTAGAAATCAGGTGAGAAGAAAGGGAAGCACATATACCCAGTCCGCTGGCAGTGTCCTACGGGGACCAGACTATCTGGCTGCCACGCCTGAATATTTGCAATCGTGGCAGAGCTACGCAGGCACAATTGTGCAGCAATGCAAACTGCATAACCTGGCCAAATTTCACGGGTGTAGAAGAAACCACGGGGGATTTACAAGGAGATGTTCACCCGGAACAGTCGGAGGCCTGCCGGCACCAAGATTCCTGAATTCTTGCTAAGAAGCCTTGAAAGCAGTGAAATGCTCCTATGTTGCAATAACTCAGAAACTTATTCTGATTGTTCCCGGCAGAGGTCATTCGGATGAATACAACCATTTACTAATTACAGCCAGATGTAGGCAGTGCCGTCCATAGTGCTGGATGGAGAGGGGTGGCGTGTCAAACAACTGAGCTCTAGTTCTCAACACTTTCACACATAGCCATAAGTTGAGGTTCAACTTACTGCTCCGGTTTAGTAGAGTGTAGCTGTTAAAGCTGGAATCAGTAGAACTCAGGTGATAAGAACGGGCAGCAGATATACCCAGTCCGCTGGCAGTGTCCTACGGGCACCAGACTATCTGGCTGCCACCCCTGAATGTTTGCAACCGCGTCAGAGCTTGGTAGGCGGAATTGTGCAGCAATGCAAACGGCATAACCTGGAAAATTTCACGGGTGTACAAGAAACCACGGGGGATTTACAAGGAGATGTTCACCCGGAACAGCCGGAGGCCTGCCGGCAGCAAGATTCCGGTATTCTCCCTAAGAAGCCTTGAAAGCAGTGAAACGCTCCTAGGTTGCAATAACTCAGAAACTCATTCTGAGTGTTCCTGGCCGAGGTCATTCGGCTGAACACAACCGTGGACTAATTAGAGCCAGATGTAGGCAGTGCCCTCCATAGTGCTGGATGGACAGTGGGGGCGTGCCAAACAACTGAGCTCTAGTTCTCAACACTTTCACACATTGCCATAAGTTGAGGTTCAACTTACTGCTCCGGTTGAGTAGAGTGTAGCCGTCAAAGCTGGAATCAGTAGCACTCAGGTGAGAAGAAGGGGAAGCAGATATACCCAGTTTGCTGGCAGTGTCCTACGGGGACCAGCCTATCTGGCTGCCACGCCTGAATGTTTGCAACCGGGGCAGAGCTAAGCAGGAGGAATTGTGCAGCAATGCAAACTGTATAACCTGGAAAAATTTCACGGGTTTACAACAAACCACGGGGGATTTACACGGAGATATTCACCCGGAACAGCCGGAGGCCTGCCGACAGCAAGATTCCGGAATTCTTCCTAAGAAGCCTTGAAAGCAGTGAAACGCTCCTATATTGCAAGAACTCAGAACCTCATTCTGAGTGTTCCCGGCAGAGGTCATTCAGCTGAACACAACCATGGACTTATTAGAGCCAGATGTAGGCAGTGCCGTCCATAGTGCTGGATGGACAGTGGTGGCGTGCCAATCAACTGAGCTCTATTTCTCAACACTTTCACAAACTGCCATAAGTTGAGGTTCAACTTACTGCTCCGGTTGAGTAGAGTGTAGCCGTCAAAGCTGGAATCAGTAGCACTCAGGTGAGAAGAACGGGAAGCACATATACCTAGTCCGCAGGCAGTGTCCTACTGTGACCAGCCTATCTGGCTGCCACGCCTGAATGTTTGCAACCGCGGCCGAGGTAGGCAGGCCCAATTGTGCAGCAATGCAAATGGCATAACCTGGCCAAATTATACATCTGTTCAAGAAACAACGGGGGATTTACAAGGAGATGTTCACCCGGAACAGCCGGAGGCCTCTCGCAGTAAGATTCGGGAATTCTTCCTAAGAAGCCTTTAAAGCAGTGAAACGCTCCTATGTTTCAGTAAGTCAGAACTTCTGTCTGAATGTTCTGGGGAGAGGTCATTTGGCTGAACACAACCGTGGACTAATTAGAGCCAGATGTAGGCAGTGCCGGACACAGTTCTGGATGGACAGTGGTGGCGTCTCAAACAACTAAGCTCTACTTCTCACCACTTTCACAAAGTGCCATGAGTTGACATTCAACTTGCTGCTCCGGTTAAGTAGAGTATAAGCGTCAAAGCTGGAATCAGTAGCACTCAGTTGAGAAGAACCGGTAGCAGATAAACCCAGTCCGCTGGCAGTGTCCTACGGGGACCTACTTATCTGGCTGCCACGCCTGAATGTTTGCAAACGCGGCAGAGCTAGGCAGGCACAATTATGCAGCAATGCAAACTGCATTACCTAGCCAAATGTCACCGGTGTACAAGAAACCACGGGGATTTACAAGGAGATGTTCACCCAGAACACCCGGAGGCCTGCCCGCAGCAAGATTCCGATATTCTTCCTAAGAAACCTTGAAAGCAGTGAAACGCTCCTATGTTGCAATAACTCATAACCTCATTCTGAGTGTTCCCGGCAGAGGTCATTCGGCTGAACACAACCGTGGACTAATTAGAGCCAGATGTAGGCAGTGCCGTCCATAGAGCTGGATGGACAGTGGTGGCGTGCCAAACAACTGAGCTCTAGTTCTCAACACTTATACAAAGTCCCATAAGTTGAGGTTCAAATTACTGCTCCGGTTGAGTAGAGTGTAGCCGTCAAAGCTGGAATCAGTAGCACGCAGGTGAGACGAAAGGGAAGCAGATATACCCAGTCCGCTGGCAGTGTACTACGGGGACCAGCCTATCTGGCTGCCATGCCTGAATGTTTGCAACCGCGGCAGAGCTAGGGAGGCGCTCTTGTGCAGTATTGCAAACTGCATAACCTGGCCAAATTTCACGGGTGTACAAGAAACCATGGGGGATTTACAAAGAGATGTTCACCCGGAACAGCCGGAGGCCTGCCGGCAGCAAGATTCCAGAATTCTCCCTAAGAAGCCTTGAAAGCAGTGAAACGCTCCTATGTTGCAATAACTCAGGAACTCATTCTGAGTGTTCCCGGCAGAGGTCATTCGGCTGAACACAACCGTGGACTAATTAGAGCCAGATGTAGGCAGTGCCGTCCATAGTGCTGGATGGACAGTGGTGGCGTGCCAAACAACTGAGCTCTAGTTCTCAACACTTTCACAGAGTGCCATAACTTGAGGTTCAACTAACTGCTCCGGTTGAGTAGAGTGTAGCCGTCAAAGCGGGAATCAGTAGCACTCAGGTGAGAAGAAAGGGAAGCACATATACCCAGTCCGCTGGCAGTGTCCTACGGGGACCAGCCTATCTGGCTGCCACGCCTGAATGTTTGCAACCGCGGCAGAGCTAGGCAGGCGCAATTGTGCAGCAATGCAAACTGCATAACCTGGCCAAATTATACGTCTGTTCAAGTAACAACGGGGGATTTTCAAGGAGATGTTCACCCGGAACAGCCAGAGGCCTGCCGCCAGCAAGATTCCGGAATTCTCCCTAAGAAACCTTGAAAGCAGTGAAACGCTCCTATGTTGCAATAACTCAGACACTCATTCTGAGTGTTCCTGGCCGAGGTCATTCTGCTGAACACAACCGTGGACTAATTAGATCCAGATGTAGGCAGTGCCGTCCATATTTCTGGATGGACAGTGGTGGCTGCCAAACAACTGAGCTCTAGTTCTCAACACTTTCACAAAGTGCCATAAGTTGGGATTCAACTTACTGCTCCCGTTGAGTAGAGTGTATCTGTCAAAGCTGGAATCAGTAGCACTAAGGTGAGAAGAACGGGAAGCAGATATATCCAGTCCGCTGGCAGTGTCCTACGGGCACCAGCCTATCTGGCTGCCACGCCTGAATGTTTGCCACCGCGGCAGAGCATGGTAGGTGCAATTGTGCAGCAATGCAAACGGCATAACCTGGCCAAATATCACGGGTGTACAAGAAACCACGGGGGATTTACAAGGAGATGTTCACCCGGAACAGCCGGAGGCCTGCCGGCAGCAAGATTCCGGAATTCTCCATAAGAAGCCTTGAAAGCAGTGACACGCTCCTATGTTGCAATAACTCAGAAATTCATTCTGAGTGTTCCTGGCCGAGGTCATTCGGCTGAACACAACCGTGGACTAATTAGAGCCAGATGTAGGCAGTGCCGTCCATATTGCTGGATGGAGAGGGGTGGCGTGTCAAACAACTGAGCTCTAGTTCTCAACACTTTCACACGTTGCCATAAGTTGAGGTTCAACATACTGCTCCGGTTGAGTAGAGTGTACCTGTCAAAGCTGGAATAAGTAGCACTCAGGTGAGAAGAACGGGAAACAGATATATCCAGTCCGCTGGCAGTGTGTTACGGGCACCAGCCTATCTGGCTGCCACGCCTGAATGTTTGCAACCCCGGCCGAGCTATTCAGGCGCAATTGTGCAGCAATGCAAACTGCATAACCTGGCCAAATTTTACGGGTGAACAAGAAACCACGGGGGATTTACAAGGAGATGTTCACCCGGAACAGCCGGAGGCCTCTGGCAGTAAGATTCGGGAATTCTTCCTAAGAAGCCTTTAAAGCAGTGAAACGCTCCTATGTTTCAGTACGTCAGAACTTCTGTCTGAATGTTCTCGGCAGAGGTCATTTGGCTCTACACAACCGTGGACAAATTAGAGCCAGATGTAGGCAGTGCCGGACATAGTTCTGGATGGACAGTGGTGGCGTCTCAAACAACTAAGCTCTAGTTCTCACCACTTTCACAAAGTGCCATGAGTTGACATTCAACTTACTGCTCCGGTTAAGTAGAGTATAAGCGTCAAAGCTGGAATCAGTAGCACTCAGTTGAGAAGAACCGGTAGTAGATAAACCCAGTCCAATGACAGTGTCCCACGGGGACCAGCCTATCAGCCTCCCACGCCTGAATGTTTGCAAACTCGGCAGAGCTAGGCAGGCACAATTGTGCAGCAATGCAAACTGCATAACCTGGCCAAATTTCACGGGTGTACAAGAAAGCACGGGGGATTTACAAGGAGATATTCACCCAGAACAGCCGGAGGCCTGCCGGCAGCAAGATTCCGGAATTCTTCCTAAGAAGCCTGGAAAGCAGTGAAACACTCCTATGTTGCAATAACTCAGAAACTCATTCTGAGTGTTCCCGGCAGAGGTCATTCGGCTGAACACAACCGTGGACTAATTAGAGCCAGATGTATGCAGTGACTTCCATAGTGCTGGATGGAAAGTGGTGGCGTGCCAAACAACTGAGCTCTAGTTCTCAACACTTATACAAAGTCCCATAAGTAGAGGTTCAACTTACTGCTCCGGTTGAGTAGAGTGTAGCCATCAAAGCTGGAATCAGTAGCACTCAGGTGAGAAGAATGGGAAGCAGATATACCCAGTCCGCTGGCAGTATCCTACGGGGACCTACTTATCTGGCTCCCACGCCTGAATGTTTGCATACCCGGCAGAGCTAGGCAGGCACAATTATGCAGCAATGCAAACTGCATTACCTGGCCAAATGTCACGGGTGTAAAAGAAACCACCGGGGATTTACAAGGAGATGTTCACCCAGAACACCCGGAGGCCTGCCCGCAGCAAATTCCGATATTCTTCCTAAGAAACCTTGAAAGCAGTGAAACGCTCCTATGTTGCAATAACTCAGAAACTCATTCTGAGTGTTCCCGGCAGAGGTCATTCGGCTGAACACAACCGTGGACTAATTAGAGCCAGATGTAGGCAGTGCCGTCCATAGTGCTGGATGGACAGTGGTGGTGTGTCAAACAACTGAGCTCTAGTTCCAAAACTTTCACACATTGCCATAAGTTGAGCTTCAACTTACTACTCCGGTTGAGTAGAGTGTAGCTGTCAAAGCTGGAAGCAGTAGCACTCAGGTGAGAAGAACGGGAAGCAGATATACCCAGTCCGCTGGCAGTGTCCTACGGGGACCAGCCTATCTGGCTGCCACGCCTGAATGTTTGCAACCGCGGCAGGGCTAGGCAGGCGCAATTGTGCAGCAATGCAAACTGCATAAACTGGCCAAATTTCACGGGTGTACAAGAAACAACGGGGGATTTACAAGGAGATGTTCACCCGGAACAGCCGGAGGCCTGCCGTCAGCAAGATTCCGGAATTCTCCCTAAGAAGCCTTGAAAGCAGTGAAACGCTCCTATGTTGCAATAACTCAGAAACTCATTCTGAGTGTTCCTGGCAGATGTCATTCGGCTGAACACAACCGTGGACTAATTAGAGCCAGATTTAGGCAGTGCCATCCATAGTGCTGGATGGACAGTGGCGGCGTGTCAAACAACTGAGCTGTAGTTCTCAACACTTTCACACATTGCCATAAGTTGAGGTTCAACTTATTGCTCCGGTTGAGTAGAGCGTAGCCCTCAAAGCTGGAAGCAGTAGCACTCAGGTGAGAAGAACGGGAAGCAGATGTACCCAGTCCGCTGGCAGTGTCCTACCTGGACCAACCTATCTGGCTGCCACGCCTGAATGTGTGCAACTGCGTCAGAGCTAGGCAGGCGCAATTGTGCAGCAATGCAAACTACATAACCTGGCCAAATTTCACGGGTGTACAAGAAACCACGGGGGATTTACAAGAAGATGTTCATCAGGAAAAGCCGGAGGTCTGCCGGAAACAACATTGTGGAATTCTTCCTAAGAAGCCTTGAAAGCAGTGAAACGCTCCTAGGTTGCAATAACTCAGAACCTCATTCTGAGTGTTCCCAGCAGAGGTCATTCGGCTGATCACGACCATGGACTAATTAGAGCCAGATGTAGGCAGTTCCGTCCATAGTGCTGGATGGACATTGGTGGAGTGCCAAACAACTGAGCTCTATTTCTCAACACTTTCACAGAGTTCCATAAGTTTAGGTTCAATTTACTGCTCTGGTTGAGTAGAGTGTAGGGGTCAAAGCTGGAATCTGTAGCACTCAGGTGAGAAGAACGGGAAGCAGATATACCCAGTCCGCTGGCAGTGTCCTAAGTGGACCAGCAATTCTGGCTGCCACGCCTGAGTGTTTGCAACCACCGTAGAGCTAGGCAGGCACAATTATGCATCAATGCAAACTGCATAACCTGGCCAAATTTCACGGTTGTACAAGAAACCACGGGGGATTTACAAGGTGATGTTCACCCAGAACAGACGCAGGCCTGCCGGCAGCAAGATTCCAGAATTCTTCCTAAGAATCTTGAATGCAGTGAAACGCTCCTATGTTGCAATAACTCAGAACCTCATTCTGAGTGTTCCCGGCATAGGTCATTTGGCTGAACACAACCGTGGACTAATTAGAGCCAGATGTAGGCAGTGCCGTCCATAGTGCTGGATGGACAGTGGTGGCGTGCAAAACAACTGAGCTCTAGGTCTTAACACTTTCACACATTGCCATAATTTGCGGTTCAAATTTCTGCTCCGGTTGAGTAGAGTGTAGCCGTCAAAGCGGGAATCAGTAGCACGCAGGTGGGAAGAAAGGGAAGCAGATATACCCAGTCCGCTGGCAGTGTAATACGGGGACCAGCCTATCTGGCTGCCACGCCTGAATTTTTGCAACTGCGGCAGAGCTAGGCAGGCGCAACTGTGCAGAAATGCAAACTGCATAACCTGGCCAAATTATATGTGTATTCAAGAAACCACGGGGGATTTACAAGGAGATGTTCACCCGGAACAGCCGGAGGCCTGCCGGCAGCAAGATTCTGGAATTCTTCCTAAGAAGCCTTGAAAGCAGTGAAACGCTCTTATGTTGCAACAACTCAGAACCTCATTCTGAGTGTTCCCGGCAGAGGTCATTCGGCTGAACACAAACGTGGACTAAATAGAGCCAGATGTAGGCAGAGTCGTCCATAAAACTGGATGGACAGTGTGGCATGTAAAACAACTGAGCTCTAGATCTCAACACTTTCACAAAGTCCCATAAGTGGAGGTTCAACTTACTGCTCAGGTTGAGAAGAGTGTAGCCGTCAAAGCTGGAATCAGTAGCACTCAGGTGAGAAGAACTGGAAGCACATATACCCAGTCCGCTGGCAGTGTCTTACGGGGACCAGCCTATCTGGGTGCCAAGCCTGAATATTTGCAACCGCGGCTGAGCTAGGCCGGCGCAATTGTGCAGCAATGCAAACTGCATAACCTGGCCAAATTTCACGGGTGTACAAGAAACCACGGGGGATTTACCAGGAGATGTTCACCCGGAACAGCTGGAGGCCTGCCGGCAGCAACATTCCGGAATTCTTTCTAAGACTCCTTGAAAGCAGTGAAACGCTCCTATGTTGCAATAACTCAGAACCTCATATTGAGTGTTTCTGGAAGAGGTCATTCGGCTGAACATAACCGTGGACTAATTAGAGCCAGATGTAAGCAGTGCCGTCAATAGTGCTGGATGGACAGTGGTGGCGTGCCAAAAAACAGCTCTAGTTCTCAACACTTTCACAAAGTGCCATAATTTGAGGTTCAACTAACTGCTCCGGTTGAGTAGAGTGTAGCTGGTATCAGTAGCACTCAGGAGAGAAGAACGGGAAGCAGATAGATCCATTCCGCTGGGAGTGTCCTAAGGGGACCAGACTATCTGGCTGCCACGCCTGAATGTTTGCAAACGCGGCAGAGCTAGGCAGGCACAATTAAACAGCAATGCAAACTGCATTACCTGGCCAAATTTCACGGGTGTACAAGAAACCACGGGGGATTTACAAGGAGATGTTCACCCAGAGCACCCGGAGGCCTGCCCGTAGCAAGATTCCGATATTCATCCTAAGAAACCTTGAAAGCAGTGAAACGCTCCTATGTTGCAATAACTCATAACTTCATTCTGAGTGTTCCCGGCAGAGGTCATTCGGCTGAACACAACCATGGACTACTTAGAGCCAGATGTAGGCAGTGTCGTCCATAGTGCTGGACAGTGGTGGCGTGCCAAACAACTGAGCTCTAGTTCTTAACACTTTCACAAAGTGCCATAAGTTGAGGTTCAACTTACTGCTCTGGTAGAGTAGAGTGTACCCGTCAAAGCTGGAATCAGTAGCACTCAGGAGAGAACAACGGGAAGTAGATGTACCCAGTCCGCTGGCAGTGTCCTACGTGGACCAGCCTATATGGCTGCCACGCCTGAATGTTTGCAACCGCGGCAGAGCTAGGCAGGCGCAATTGTGCAGCAATGCAAACTACATAACCTGGCCAAATTTCACGGGTGTACAAGAAACCACGGGGGATTTACAAGGACATGATCTTCAGGAAAAGCCGGAGGCCTGCCGGAAGCAAGATTCCAGAATGCTCCCTAAGAAGTCTTGAAAGCAGTGAAACGCTCCTAGGTTGCAATAATTCAGAACCTCATTCTGAGTGTTCCCAGCAGAGGTCATTCCGCTGAACACAACCGTGGACTAATTAGAGCCAGATGTAGGCAGTGCCGTCCATAGTGCTGGATGGACAGTGGTGGCGTACCTAACAACTGAGCTCTAGTTCTCAAAACTTTCACACATTGCCATAAGTTGAGGTTCAAATTACTGCTCCGGTTGAGTAGAGTGTACCCGTCAAATCTGGAATCATTAGCACTCAGGAGAGAATAACGGGAAGTAGATGTACCCAGTCCGCTGGCAGTGTCCTACGTGGACCAGCCTATATGGCTGCCACGCCTGAATGTTTGCAACCGCGGCAGAGCTAGGCAGGCGCAATTGTGCAGCAATGCAAACTGCATAACCTGGCCAAATTTTACGTGTGTACAAGAAACCACAGGTGATTTACAAGGAGATGTTCACCCGGAACACCCGGAGGCCTGCCGGAAGCAAGATTCCAGAATGCTCCCTAAGAAGTCTTGAAAGCAGTGAAACACTCCTATGTTGCAATAACTCAGAAACTCATTCTGAGTGTTCCCGGCAGAGGTCATTCGGCTGAACACAACCGTGGACTAATTAGAGCCAGATGTAGGCAGTGCCGTCCATAGTGCTGGATGGACAGTGGTGGCATGTCAAACAACTGAGCTCTAGATCTCAACACTTTCACAAAGTCCCATAAGTGGAGGTTCAACTTATTGCTCCGGTTGAGAAGAGTGTAGCCGTCAAAGCTGGAATCAGTAGCACTCAGGTGAGAAGAACGGGAAGCACATATACCCAGTCCGCTGGCAGTGTCCTACGGGGACCAGCCTATCTGGGTGCCACGCCTGAATGTTTGCAACCGCGGCTGAGCTAGGCCGGCGCAATTTTGCAGCAATGCAAACTGCATAAACTGGCCAATTTCACGGATGTACAAGAAACCACGACGGATTTACAAGGAGATGTTCACCCGGAACACCCATAGGCCTGCCGGCAGCAACATTATGGAATTCTCCCTAAGAAGCCTTGAAAACAGTGAAAGGCTCCTAAGTTGCAATAACTCAGAAACTCATTCAGATTGTTCCCGGCAGAGGTCATTCGGATGAACACAAGCGTTTACTAATTAGAGCCAGATGTAGGCAGTGCCGTCCATAGTGCTGGATAGAGAGGGGTGGTGTGCCAAACAACTGAAGTCTAGTTCTCAACACTTTCACAATGTGCCATAAGTTGAGGTTCAACTTAGTACTCCGGTTGAGTAGAGTGTAGCCGTCAAAGCTGGAATCAGTAGCACTCAGGTGAGAAGGACGGGAAGCAGATATACCCAGTCCGCTGGCAGTGTCCTACGGGCACCAGCCTATCTTGCTGCCACGCCTGAATGTTTGCAACCGCGGCAGAGCTAGGCAGGAGCAATTGTGCAGCAATGCAAACTGCATAACCTGGCCAAATTTCACGGGTGTACAAGAAACCACGGGGGATTAACAGGGAGATGTTCACCCAGAACAGACGGAGGCCTGCCGGCAGCAAGATTCCAGAATTCTCCCTAAGAAGCCTTGAAAGCAGTGAAACGCTCCTATGTTGCAATAACTCAGAAACTCATTCTGATTGTTCCCGGCAGAGGTCATTCGGATGAACACAACTGTGGACTTATTAGAGCCAGATGTAGTCATTGCCGTCCATTGTGCTGGATGGAGTGGGGTGGCGTGTCAAACAACTGAGCTCTAGTTCTCAACACTTTCACAAAGTGCCATAAGGTGAGGTTCAACTTACTGCTCCGGTTCAGTATAGTGTAGCCGTCAAAGCTGGAATCAGTAGCACTCAGGTGAGAAGAAATGGAAGCAGATATACCCAGTCCGCTGGCAGTGTCCTACGGGGACCAGCCTATCTGGCCGCCACGCCTGAATATTTGCAACCGCGGCAGCGCTAGGCAGGGGCAATTGTGCAGCAATGCAAACTGCATAACCTGGCCAAATTTCACGGGTGTACAAGAAAACACAGGGGATTTACAAGGAGATGTTCACCCGGAACAGCCGGAGGCCTGCCGGCAGAAAGATTCCAGAATGCTCCCTATGAAGCCTTGAAAGCAGTGAAACACTCCTATGTTGCAATAACTCAGAAACTCATTCTGAGTGTTCCCAGCAGAGGTCATTCTGCTGAACACAACCGTGGACTAATTAGAGCCAGATGTAGGCAGTGCCGTCCATAGTGCTGGATGGACAGTGGTGGCGTGTCAAACAACTGAGCTCTAGATCTCAACACTTTCACAAAGTCCCATAATTGGAGGTTCAACTTACTGCTCCGGTTAAGTAGAGTGTAGCCATCAAATTAGGAATCAGTAGCACTCAGGTGAGAAGAACGGGAAGCACATAAACCCAGTCCGCTGGCAGTGTCCTACGGGGACCATCCTATCTGGCTGCTACGCCTGAATGTTTGCAACCGCGGCTGAGCTAGGCAGGCGCAATTGTGCAGCAATGCAAACTGCATAAACAGGCCAAATTTCACGGATGTACAAGAAACCACGGGGATTTACAAGGAGATATTCACCCGGAACAGCCGGAGGCCTGCCGGCAGCAAGATTACGGAATTCTCCCTAAGAAGCCTTGAAAACAGTGAAAGGCTCCTATGTTGCAATAACTCAGAACCTCATTCTGAGTGTTCCCGGCAGAGGTCATTCGGCTGAACACAACCATGGACTAATTAGAGCCAGATGTAGGCAGTGCTGTCCATAGTGCTGGATGGACAGTGGTGGCGTCCCACACAACTGAGCTCTAGTTCTCAACACTTTCACACACTGCCATAAGTTGAGGTTCAACTTACTGCTCCGGTTGAGTAGAGTGTAGCCGTCAAAGCTGGAATGAGTAACACTCAGGTGTGAAGAACGGGAAGCAGATATACCCAGTCCACTGGCAGTGTCCTACGTGGACCAGCCTATCTGGCTGCCACGCCTGAATGTTTGCAAGCGCAGCAGAGCTAGGCAGTCGCAATTGTGCATCAATGCAAACTGCATAACCTGGCCAAATTTCTCGGGTGTACAAGAAACCCCGGGGGATTTACAAGGAGATGTTCACCCGGAACAGCTGAAGGCCTGCCGGCAGCAAGATTCCAGAATTCTCCCTAAGAAGCATTGAAAGCAGTGAAACGCTCCTATGTTGCAATAACTCAGAACCTCATATTGAGTGTTCCTGGAAGAGGTCATTCGGCTGAACACAACCGTGGACTAATTAGAGCCAGATGTAGTCAGTGCCCTCCATAGTGCTGGATGGACAGTGGGGGCGTGCCAAACAACTGAGCTCTAGTTCTCAACACTTTCACACATTGCCATGAGTTGAGGTTCAACTTACTGCTCCGGTTGAGTAGAGTGTAGCCGTCAAAGCTGGAATCAGTAGCACTCCGGTGAGAGGAACGGGCAGCAGATATACCCAGACGGCTGGCAGTGTCCTACGGGCACCAGCCTATCTGGCTGCCACGCCTGAATGTTTGCAACCGTGGCAGAGCTTGGTAGGCGCACTTGTGCAGCAATGCAAACGGCATAACCTGGCCAAATTTCACAGGTGTACAAGAAACCACGGGGGATTTACAAGGAGATGTTCACCCGGAACAGACGGAGGCCTGCCAACTGCAATATTCCAGAATTCTCCCTAAGAAGCCTTGAAAGCAGTGAAACGCTCCTATGTTGCAATAACTCAGAAACTCATTCTGATGGTTCCCGGCAGAGGTCATTTGGACGAACACAACCGTTTACTAATTAGAGCCAGATGTAGGCAGTGCCGTCCATACTGCTGGATGGAGAGGGGTGGCGTGTCAAACAACTGAGCTCTCGTTCTCAACACTTTCACACGTTGCCATAAGTTGAGGTTCAACTTACTGCTCCGGTTGAATAGAGTGTAGCCGTCAAACCTGGAATTAGTAGCACTCAGGTGTGAAGAACGGGAAGCAGATATACCCAGTCCGCTGGCAGTGTCCTACGTGGACCAGCCTGATTGGCTGCCATGCCTGAATGTTTGCAACCACAGCAGAGCTAAGCAGTCGCAATTGTGCAGCAATGCAAACGGCATAACCTGGCCAAATTTCACGGGTGTACAAGAAACCACGGGGGATTTATAAGGAGATGTTCACCCGGAACAGCCGAAGGCCTGCCGGCAGCAAGATTCCAGAATTCTCCCTAAGAAGCCTTGAAAGCAGTGAAACGCTCCTATGTTGCTATAACTCAGAAACTCATTCTGAGTGTTCCTGGCCGAGGTCATTCGGCTGAACACAACCGTTTACTAATTAGAGCCAGATGTAGGCAGTGCCCTCCATAGTGCTGGATGGACAGTGGTGGCGTACCTAACAACTGAGCTCTAGTTCTCAACACTTTCACACATTGCCATGAGTTGAGGTTCAACTTACTGCTCCGGTTGAGTAGAGTGCAGCCGTCAAAGCTGGAATCAGTAGCACTCAGGTGAGAAGAAGGGGAAGCAGATATACCCAGTTCGCTGGCAGTGTCCTACGGGGACCAACCTATCTGGCTGCCTTGCATGAATGTTTGCAACCAGGGCAGAGCTAAGCAGGAGGAATTGTGCAGCAAGGCAAACTGCATAACCTGGCCAAATTTCACGGGTGTACAAGAAACCACGGGGGATTTACCAGGAGATGTTCACCCGGAACAGCTGGAGGCCTGCCCGCAGCAAGATTCCGGAATTTTTCCTAAGAAGCCTTGAAAGCAGTGAAACGCTCCTATGTTGCAATAACTCAGAACCTCATATTGAGTGTTCCTG
Source organism: Dipodomys merriami (assembly GCF_024711535.1). Taxonomy (NCBI): domain Eukaryota; kingdom Metazoa; phylum Chordata; class Mammalia; order Rodentia; family Heteromyidae; genus Dipodomys; species Dipodomys merriami. The sequence goes on along the minus strand of NW_027205404.1, from coordinate 879,504 downwards.
GAAGAGGTCATTCGACTGAACACAACCGTGGACTAATTAGAGCCAGATGTAGGCAGTGCCGTCCATAGTGCTGGATGGACAGTGGTGGCTTGCCAAACAACTGAGCTCTAGTTCTCAACACTTTCACACATTGCTATAACTTGAGGTTCATCTTACTGCTCCGGTTGAGTAGAGTGTAGCCGTCAATGCTGGAATCAGTAGCACTCAGGTATAAAGAACGGGAAGCAGACATACCCAGTCCGCTGGCTGTGTCTTACGTGGACCAGACTGTCTGGCTGCCACGCCTGAATGTTTGCAACCGCAGCAGAGCTAGGCAGGCGCAATTGTGCAGCAATGCAAACTGCATAACCTGGCCAAATTTCCCGGGTGTACAAGAAACCAAGGGGGATTTACAAGGAGATGTCCACCCGGAAAAGACGGAGGCCTGCGGGCAGCAAGATTCCAGAATGCTCCCTAAGAAGCCTTGAAAGCAGTGAAAAACTCCTATGTTGCAATAACTCAGAAACTCATTCTGAGTGTTCCCGGCAGAGGTCATTCGGCTGAACACAACCGTGGACTAATTAGAGCCAGATATAGCAGTGCCATCCATAGTGCTGGATGGACAGTGGTGGCGTGTCAAACAACTGAGCTCTAGATCTCAACACTTTCACAAAGTCCCATAAGTGGAGGTTCAACTTACAGCTCCGGTTGAGTAGAGTGTAGCCGTCAAAGCTGGAATCAGTAGCACTCAGGTGAGAAGAACGGGAAGCACATATACCCAGTGCGCTGGCAGTGTCCTTTGGGGACCAGCCTATCTGGCTGCCACGCCTGAATGTTTGCAACCGTGGCTGAGCTAGGCAGGCGGAATTGTGCAGCAATGCAAACTGCATAAACTCGCCAAATTTCACAGATGTACAAGAGACCACGGGGGATTTACAAGGAGATGTTCACCCGGAACAGCCGGAGGCCTGCTGGCAGCAAGATTACGGAATTCTTCCTAAGAAGCCTTGAAAACAATGAAAGGCTCCTATGTTGTAATAACTCAGAACCTCATTCTGAGTGTTCCCGGCAGAGGTCATTCGGCTGAACACAACCATGGACTAATTAGAGCCAGATGTAGGCAGTGCCTTCCATAGTGCTGGATGGACAGTGGTGGCGTGCCAAACAACTGAGCTCTCGTTCTCAACACTTTCACACATTGCTATAACTTGAGGTTCAACTTACTGCTCCGGTTGAGTAGAGTGTAGCCGTCAAAGCTGGAATCTGTAGCACTCAGGTGTAAAGAACGGGAAGCAGATATACCCAGTCCGCTGGCAGTGTCTTACGTGGACCAGACTGTCTGGCTGCCACGTCTGAATATTTGCAACCGCAGCAGAGCTAGGCAGGCGCAATTGTGCAGCAATGCAAACTGCATAACCTGGCCAAATTTCTCGGGTGTACAAGAAACCACGGGGGATTTACAAGGAGATGTTCAGCCGGAACAGACGGAGGCCTGCCGGCCGCAAGATTACAGAATTCTCCCTAAGAAGCCTTGAAAACAGTGAAAGGCTCCTATGTTGCAATAACTCAGAACCTCATTCTGAGTGTTCCCGGCAGAGGTCATTCGGCTGAACACAACCGTGGACTAATTAGAGCCAGATGTAGGCAGTGCCGTCCATACTGCTGGATGGAGAGGGGTGGCGTGTCAAACAACTGAGCTCTAGTTCTCAACACTTTCACACGTTGCCATAAGTTGAGGTTCAACATACTGCTCCGGTTGAGTAGAGTGTAGCCGTCAAAGCTGGAACCAGTAGCACTCAGGTGAGAAGAACGGGAAGCAGTTATACCCAGTCCGCTGGCACTGTCCTACGGGCACCAGCCTATCTGGCTGCCACGCCTGAATGTTTGCAACCGCGGCAGAGCTAGGCAGGCGCAATTGTGTAGCAATAAAACCTGCATAACCTGGCCAAATTTCACGGGTGTACAAGAAACCACGGGGGATTTACAAAGAGATGTTCAACAAGAACATCCGGAGGTCTGCCTGCAACAACATTGCGGAATTCTTCCTAAGAAGCCTTGAAAGCAGTGAAACGCTCCTATGTTGCAATAACTCATAAACTCATTCTGAGTGTTCCCGGCAGAGGTCATTCGGCTGAACACAACCGTGGACTAATTAGAGCCAGATGTAGGCAGTGCCGTCCATAGTGCTGGATGGACAGTGGTGGCGTGCCAAACAACTGAGCTCTAGTTCTCAACACTTATACAAAGTCCCATAAGTTGAGGTTCAAATTACTGCTCCGGTTGAGTAGAGTGTAGCTGTCAAACTGGAATCAGTAGCACGCAGGTGAGACGAAAGGGAAGCAGATATACCCAGTTTGCTGGCAGTGTACTACGGGGACCAGCCTATCTGGCTGCCACGCCTGAATGTTTGCAACCGCGGCAGAGCTAGGGAGGCGCTCTTGTGCAGTATTGCAAACTGCATAACCTGGCCAAATTTCACGGGTGTACAAGAAACCATGGGGGATTTACAAAGAGATGTTCACCCGGAACAGCCGGAGGCCTGCCGGCAGTAAGATTCCAGAATTCTCCCTAAGAAGCCTTGAAAGCAGTGAAACGCTCCTATGTTGCAATAACTCAGGAACTCATTCTGAGTGTTCCCGGCAGAGGTCATTAGGCTGAACACAACCGTGGACTAATTAGAGCCAGATGTAGGCAGTGCCGTCCATAGTGCTGGATGGACAGTGGTGGCGTGCCAAACAACTGAGCTCTAGTTCTCAACACTTTCACAGAGTGCCATAACTTGAGGTTCAACTAACTGCTCCGGTTGAGTAGAGTGTAGCCGTCAAAGCGGGAATCAGTAGAAATCAGGTGAGAAGAAAGGGAAGCACATATACCCAGTCCGCTGGCAGTGTCCTACGGGGACCAGACTATCTGGCTGCCACGCCTGAATATTTGCAATCGTGGCAGAGCTACGCAGGCACAATTGTGCAGCAATGCAAACTGCATAACCTGGCCAAATTTCACGGGTGTAGAAGAAACCACGGGGGATTTACAAGGAGATGTTCACCCGGAACAGTCGGAGGCCTGCCGGCACCAAGATTCCTGAATTCTTGCTAAGAAGCCTTGAAAGCAGTGAAATGCTCCTATGTTGCAATAACTCAGAAACTTATTCTGATTGTTCCCGGCAGAGGTCATTCGGATGAATACAACCATTTACTAATTACAGCCAGATGTAGGCAGTGCCGTCCATAGTGCTGGATGGAGAGGGGTGGCGTGTCAAACAACTGAGCTCTAGTTCTCAACACTTTCACACATAGCCATAAGTTGAGGTTCAACTTACTGCTCCGGTTTAGTAGAGTGTAGCTGTTAAAGCTGGAATCAGTAGAACTCAGGTGATAAGAACGGGCAGCAGATATACCCAGTCCGCTGGCAGTGTCCTACGGGCACCAGACTATCTGGCTGCCACCCCTGAATGTTTGCAACCGCGTCAGAGCTTGGTAGGCGGAATTGTGCAGCAATGCAAACGGCATAACCTGGAAAATTTCACGGGTGTACAAGAAACCACGGGGGATTTACAAGGAGATGTTCACCCGGAACAGCCGGAGGCCTGCCGGCAGCAAGATTCCGGTATTCTCCCTAAGAAGCCTTGAAAGCAGTGAAACGCTCCTAGGTTGCAATAACTCAGAAACTCATTCTGAGTGTTCCTGGCCGAGGTCATTCGGCTGAACACAACCGTGGACTAATTAGAGCCAGATGTAGGCAGTGCCCTCCATAGTGCTGGATGGACAGTGGGGGCGTGCCAAACAACTGAGCTCTAGTTCTCAACACTTTCACACATTGCCATAAGTTGAGGTTCAACTTACTGCTCCGGTTGAGTAGAGTGTAGCCGTCAAAGCTGGAATCAGTAGCACTCAGGTGAGAAGAAGGGGAAGCAGATATACCCAGTTTGCTGGCAGTGTCCTACGGGGACCAGCCTATCTGGCTGCCACGCCTGAATGTTTGCAACCGGGGCAGAGCTAAGCAGGAGGAATTGTGCAGCAATGCAAACTGTATAACCTGGAAAAATTTCACGGGTTTACAACAAACCACGGGGGATTTACACGGAGATATTCACCCGGAACAGCCGGAGGCCTGCCGACAGCAAGATTCCGGAATTCTTCCTAAGAAGCCTTGAAAGCAGTGAAACGCTCCTATATTGCAAGAACTCAGAACCTCATTCTGAGTGTTCCCGGCAGAGGTCATTCAGCTGAACACAACCATGGACTTATTAGAGCCAGATGTAGGCAGTGCCGTCCATAGTGCTGGATGGACAGTGGTGGCGTGCCAATCAACTGAGCTCTATTTCTCAACACTTTCACAAACTGCCATAAGTTGAGGTTCAACTTACTGCTCCGGTTGAGTAGAGTGTAGCCGTCAAAGCTGGAATCAGTAGCACTCAGGTGAGAAGAACGGGAAGCACATATACCTAGTCCGCAGGCAGTGTCCTACTGTGACCAGCCTATCTGGCTGCCACGCCTGAATGTTTGCAACCGCGGCCGAGGTAGGCAGGCCCAATTGTGCAGCAATGCAAATGGCATAACCTGGCCAAATTATACATCTGTTCAAGAAACAACGGGGGATTTACAAGGAGATGTTCACCCGGAACAGCCGGAGGCCTCTCGCAGTAAGATTCGGGAATTCTTCCTAAGAAGCCTTTAAAGCAGTGAAACGCTCCTATGTTTCAGTAAGTCAGAACTTCTGTCTGAATGTTCTGGGGAGAGGTCATTTGGCTGAACACAACCGTGGACTAATTAGAGCCAGATGTAGGCAGTGCCGGACACAGTTCTGGATGGACAGTGGTGGCGTCTCAAACAACTAAGCTCTACTTCTCACCACTTTCACAAAGTGCCATGAGTTGACATTCAACTTGCTGCTCCGGTTAAGTAGAGTATAAGCGTCAAAGCTGGAATCAGTAGCACTCAGTTGAGAAGAACCGGTAGCAGATAAACCCAGTCCGCTGGCAGTGTCCTACGGGGACCTACTTATCTGGCTGCCACGCCTGAATGTTTGCAAACGCGGCAGAGCTAGGCAGGCACAATTATGCACCAATGCAAACTGCATTACCTAGCCAAATGTCACCGGTGTACAAGAAACCACGGGGATTTACAAGGAGATGTTCACCCAGAACACCCGGAGGCCTGCCCGCAGCAAGATTCCGATATTCTTCCTAAGAAACCTTGAAAGCAGTGAAACGCTCCTATGTTGCAATAACTCATAACCTCATTCTGAGTGTTCCCGGCAGAGGTCATTCGGCTGAACACAACCGTGGACTAATTAGAGCCAGATGTAGGCAGTGCCGTCCATAGAGCTGGATGGACAGTGGTGGCGTGCCAAACAACTGAGCTCTAGTTCTCAACACTTATACAAAGTCCCATAAGTTGAGGTTCAAATTACTGCTCCGGTTGAGTAGAGTGTAGCCGTCAAAGCTGGAATCAGTAGCACGCAGGTGAGACGAAAGGGAAGCAGATATACCCAGTCCGCTGGCAGTGTACTACGGGGACCAGCCTATCTGGCTGCCATGCCTGAATGTTTGCAACCGCGGCAGAGCTAGGGAGGCGCTCTTGTGCAGTATTGCAAACTGCATAACCTGGCCAAATTTCACGGGTGTACAAGAAACCATGGGGGATTTACAAAGAGATGTTCACCCGGAACAGCCGGAGGCCTGCCGGCAGCAAGATTCCAGAATTCTCCCTAAGAAGCCTTGAAAGCAGTGAAACGCTCCTATGTTGCAATAACTCAGGAACTCATTCTGAGTGTTCCCGGCAGAGGTCATTCGGCTGAACACAACCGTGGACTAATTAGAGCCAGATGTAGGCAGTGCCGTCCATAGTGCTGGATGGACAGTGGTGGCGTGCCAAACAACTGAGCTCTAGTTCTCAACACTTTCACAGAGTGCCATAACTTGAGGTTCAACTAACTGCTCCGGTTGAGTAGAGTGTAGCCGTCAAAGCGGGAATCAGTAGCACTCAGGTGAGAAGAAAGGGAAGCACATATACCCAGTCCGCTGGCAGTGTCCTACGGGGACCAGCCTATCTGGCTGCCACGCCTGAATGTTTGCAACCGCGGCAGAGCTAGGCAGGCGCAATTGTGCAGCAATGCAAACTGCATAACCTGGCCAAATTATACGGCTGTTCAAGTAACAACGGGGGATTTTCAAGGAGATGTTCACCCGGAACAGCCAGAGGCCTGCCGCCAGCAAGATTCCGGAATTCTCCCTAAGAAACCTTGAAAGCAGTGAAACGCTCCTATGTTGCAATAACTCAGACACTCATTCTGAGTGTTCCTGGCCGAGGTCATTCTGCTGAACACAACCGTGGACTAATTAGATCCAGATGTAGGCAGTGCCGTCCATATTTCTGGATGGACAGTGGTGGCTGCCAAACAACTGAGCTCTAGTTCTCAACACTTTCACAAAGTGCCATAAGTTGGGATTCAACTTACTGCTCCCGTTGAGTAGAGTGTATCTGTCAAAGCTGGAATCAGTAGCACTAAGGTGAGAAGAACGGGAAGCAGATATATCCAGTCCGCTGGCAGTGTCCTACGGGCACCAGCCTATCTGGCTGCCACGCCTGAATGTTTGCCACCGCGGCAGAGCATGGTAGGTGCAATTGTGCAGCAATGCAAACGGCATAACCTGGCCAAATATCACGGGTGTACAAGAAACCACGGGGGATTTACAAGGAGATGTTCACCCGGAACAGCCGGAGGCCTGCCGGCAGCAAGATTCCGGAATTCTCCATAAGAAGCCTTGAAAGCAGTGACACGCTCCTATGTTGCAATAACTCAGAAATTCATTCTGAGTGTTCCTGGCCGAGGTCATTCGGCTGAACACAACCGTGGACTAATTAGAGCCAGATGTAGGCAGTGCCGTCCATATTGCTGGATGGAGAGGGGTGGCGTGTCAAACAACTGAGCTCTAGTTCTCAACACTTTCACACGTTGCCATAAGTTGAGGTTCAACATACTGCTCCGGTTGAGTAGAGTGTACCTGTCAAAGCTGGAATAAGTAGCACTCAGGTGAGAAGAACGGGAAACAGATATATCCAGTCCGCTGGCAGTGTGTTACGGGCACCAGCCTATCTGGCTGCCACGCCTGAATGTTTGCAACCCCGGCCGAGCTATTCAGGCGCAATTGTGCAGCAATGCAAACTGCATAACCTGGCCAAATTTTACGGGTGAACAAGAAACCACGGGGGATTTACAAGGAGATGTTCACCCGGAACAGCCGGAGGCCTCTGGCAGTAAGATTCGGGAATTCTTCCTAAGAAGCCTTTAAAGCAGTGAAACGCTCCTATGTTTCAGTACGTCAGAACTTCTGTCTGAATGTTCTCGGCAGAGGTCATTTGGCTCTACACAACCGTGGACAAATTAGAGCCAGATGTAGGCAGTGCCGGACATAGTTCTGGATGGACAGTGGTGGCGTCTCAAACAACTAAGCTCTAGTTCTCACCACTTTCACAAAGTGCCATGAGTTGACATTCAACTTACTGCTCCGGTTAAGTAGAGTATAAGCGTCAAAGCTGGAATCAGTAGCACTCAGTTGAGAAGAACCGGTAGTAGATAAACCCAGTCCAATGACAGTGTCCCACGGGGACCAGCCTATCAGCCTCCCACGCCTGAATGTTTGCAAACTCGGCAGAGCTAGGCAGGCACAATTGTGCAGCAATGCAAACTGCATAACCTGGCCAAATTTCACGGGTGTACAAGAAAGCACGGGGGATTTACAAGGAGATATTCACCCAGAACAGCCGGAGGCCTGCCGGCAGCAAGATTCCGGAATTCTTCCTAAGAAGCCTGGAAAGCAGTGAAACACTCCTATGTTGCAATAACTCAGAAACTCATTCTGAGTGTTCCCGGCAGAGGTCATTCGGCTGAACACAACCGTGGACTAATTAGAGCCAGATGTATGCAGTGACTTCCATAGTGCTGGATGGAAAGTGGTGGCGTGCCAAACAACTGAGCTCTAGTTCTCAACACTTATACAAAGTCCCATAAGTAGAGGTTCAACTTACTGCTCCGGTTGAGTAGAGTGTAGCCATCAAAGCTGGAATCAGTAGCACTCAGGTGAGAAGAATGGGAAGCAGATATACCCAGTCCGCTGGCAGTATCCTACGGGGACCTACTTATCTGGCTCCCACGCCTGAATGTTTGCATACCCGGCAGAGCTAGGCAGGCACAATTATGCAGCAATGCAAACTGCATTACCTGGCCAAATGTCACGGGTGTAAAAGAAACCACCGGGGATTTACAAGGAGATGTTCACCCAGAACACCCGGAGGCCTGCCCGCAGCAAATTCCGATATTCTTCCTAAGAAACCTTGAAAGCAGTGAAACGCTCCTATGTTGCAATAACTCAGAAACTCATTCTGAGTGTTCCCGGCAGAGGTCATTCGGCTGAACACAACCGTGGACTAATTAGAGCCAGATGTAGGCAGTGCCGTCCATAGTGCTGGATGGACAGTGGTGGTGTGTCAAACAACTGAGCTCTAGTTCCAAAACTTTCACACATTGCCATAAGTTGAGCTTCAACTTACTACTCCGGTTGAGTAGAGTGTAGCTGTCAAAGCTGGAAGCAGTAGCACTCAGGTGAGAAGAACGGGAAGCAGATATACCCAGTCCGCTGGCAGTGTCCTACGGGGACCAGCCTATCTGGCTGCCACGCCTGAATGTTTGCAACCGCGGCAGGGCTAGGCAGGCGCAATTGTGCAGCAATGCAAACTGCATAAACTGGCCAAATTTCACGGGTGTACAAGAAACAACGGGGGATTTACAAGGAGATGTTCACCCGGAACAGCCGGAGGCCTGCCGTCAGCAAGATTCCGGAATTCTCCCTAAGAAGCCTTGAAAGCAGTGAAACGCTCCTATGTTGCAATAACTCAGAAACTCATTCTGAGTGTTCCTGGCAGATGTCATTCGGCTGAACACAACCGTGGACTAATTAGAGCCAGATTTAGGCAGTGCCATCCATAGTGCTGGATGGACAGTGGCGGCGTGTCAAACAACTGAGCTGTAGTTCTCAACACTTTCACACATTGCCATAAGTTGAGGTTCAACTTATTGCTCCGGTTGAGTAGAGCGTAGCCCTCAAAGCTGGAAGCAGTAGCACTCAGGTGAGAAGAACGGGAAGCAGATGTACCCAGTCCGCTGGCAGTGTCCTACCTGGACCAACCTATCTGGCTGCCACGCCTGAATGTGTGCAACTGCGTCAGAGCTAGGCAGGCGCAATTGTGCAGCAATGCAAACTACATAACCTGGCCAAATTTCACGGGTGTACAAGAAACCACGGGTGATTTACAAGAAGATGTTCATCAGGAAAAGCCGGAGGTCTGCCGGAAACAACATTGTGGAATTCTTCCTAAGAAGCCTTGAAAGCAGTGAAACGCTCCTAGGTTGCAATAACTCAGAACCTCATTCTGAGTGTTCCCAGCAGAGGTCATTCGGCTGATCACGACCATGGACTAATTAGAGCCAGATGTAGGCAGTTCCGTCCATAGTGCTGGATGGACATTGGTGGAGTGCCAAACAACTGAGCTCTATTTCTCAACACTTTCACAGAGTTCCATAAGTTTAGGTTCAATTTACTGCTCTGGTTGAGTAGAGTGTAGGGGTCAAAGCTGGAATCTGTAGCACTCAGGTGAGAAGAACGGGAAGCAGATATACCCAGTCCGCTGGCAGTGTCCTAAGTGGACCAGCAATTCTGGCTGCCACGCCTGAGTGTTTGCAACCACCGTAGAGCTAGGCAGGCACAATTATGCATCAATGCAAACTGCATAACCTGGCCAAATTTCACGGTTGTACAAGAAACCACGGGGGATTTACAAGGTGATGTTCACCCAGAACAGACGCAGGCCTGCCGGCAGCAAGATTCCAGAATTCTTCCTAAGAATCTTGAATGCAGTGAAACGCTCCTATGTTGCAATAACTCAGAACCTCATTCTGAGTGTTCCCGGCATAGGTCATTTGGCTGAACACAACCGTGGACTAATTAGAGCCAGATGTAGGCAGTGCCGTCCATAGTGCTGGATGGACAGTGGTGGCGTGCAAAACAACTGAGCTCTAGGTCTTAACACTTTCACACATTGCCATAATTTGCGGTTCAAATTTCTGCTCCGGTTGAGTAGAGTGTAGCCGTCAAAGCGGGAATCAGTAGCACGCAGGTGGGAAGAAAGGGAAGCAGATATACCCAGTCCGCTGGCAGTGTAATACGGGGACCAGCCTATCTGGCTGCCACGCCTGAATTTTTGCAACTGCGGCAGAGCTAGGCAGGCGCAACTGTGCAGAAATGCAAACTGCATAACCTGGCCAAATTATATGTGTATTCAAGAAACCACGGGGGATTTACAAGGAGATGTTCACCCGGAACAGCCGGAGGCCTGCCGGCAGCAAGATTCTGGAATTCTTCCTAAGAAGCCTTGAAAGCAGTGAAACGCTCTTATGTTGCAACAACTCAGAACCTCATTCTGAGTGTTCCCGGCAGAGGTCATTCGGCTGAACACAAACGTGGACTAAATAGAGCCAGATGTAGGCAGAGTCGTCCATAAAACTGGATGGACAGTGTGGCATGTAAAACAACTGAGCTCTAGATCTCAACACTTTCACAAAGTCCCATAAGTGGAGGTTCAACTTACTGCTCAGGTTGAGAAGAGTGTAGCCGTCAAAGCTGGAATCAGTAGCACTCAGGTGAGAAGAACTGGAAGCACATATACCCAGTCCGCTGGCAGTGTCTTACGGGGACCAGCCTATCTGGGTGCCAAGCCTGAATATTTGCAACCGCGGCTGAGCTAGGCCGGCGCAATTGTGCAGCAATGCAAACTGCATAACCTGGCCAAATTTCACGGGTGTACAAGAAACCACGGGGGATTTACCAGGAGATGTTCACCCGGAACAGCTGGAGGCCTGCCGGCAGCAACATTCCGGAATTCTTTCTAAGACTCCTTGAAAGCAGTGAAACGCTCCTATGTTGCAATAACTCAGAACCTCATATTGAGTGTTTCTGGAAGAGGTCATTCGGCTGAACATAACCGTGGACTAATTAGAGCCAGATGTAAGCAGTGCCGTCAATAGTGCTGGATGGACAGTGGTGGCGTGCCAAAAAACAGCTCTAGTTCTCAACACTTTCACAAAGTGCCATAATTTGAGGTTCAACTAACTGCTCCGGTTGAGTAGAGTGTAGCTGGTATCAGTAGCACTCAGGAGAGAAGAACGGGAAGCAGATAGATCCATTCCGCTGGGAGTGTCCTAAGGGGACCAGACTATCTGGCTGCCACGCCTGAATGTTTGCAAACGCGGCAGAGCTAGGCAGGCACAATTAAGCAGCAATGCAAACTGCATTACCTGGCCAAATTTCACGGGTGTACAAGAAACCACGGGGGATTTACAAGGAGATGTTCACCCAGAGCACCCGGAGGCCTGCCCGTAGCAAGATTCCGATATTCATCCTAAGAAACCTTGAAAGCAGTGAAACGCTCCTATGTTGCAATAACTCATAACTTCATTCTGAGTGTTCCCGGCAGAGGTCATTCGGCTGAACACAACCATGGACTACTTAGAGCCAGATGTAGGCAGTGTCGTCCATAGTGCTGGACAGTGGTGGCGTGCCAAACAACTGAGCTCTAGTTCTTAACACTTTCACAAAGTGCCATAAGTTGAGGTTCAACTTACTGCTCTGGTAGAGTAGAGTGTACCCGTCAAAGCTGGAATCAGTAGCACTCAGGAGAGAACAACGGGAAGTAGATGTACCCAGTCCGCTGGCAGTGTCCTACGTGGACCAGCCTATATGGCTGCCACGCCTGAATGTTTGCAACCGCGGCAGAGCTAGGCAGGCGCAATTGTGCAGCAATGCAAACTACATAACCTGGCCAAATTTCACGGGTGTACAAGAAACCACGGGGGATTTACAAGGACATGATCTTCAGGAAAAGCCGGAGGCCTGCCGGAAGCAAGATTCCAGAATGCTCCCTAAGAAGTCTTGAAAGCAGTGAAACGCTCCTAGGTTGCAATAATTCAGAACCTCATTCTGAGTGTTCCCAGCAGAGGTCATTCCGCTGAACACAACCGTGGACTAATTAGAGCCAGATGTAGGCAGTGCCGTCCATAGTGCTGGATGGACAGTGGTGGCGTACCTAACAACTGAGCTCTAGTTCTCAAAACTTTCACACATTGCCATAAGTTGAGGTTCAAATTACTGCTCCGGTTGAGTAGAGTGTACCCGTCAAATCTGGAATCATTAGCACTCAGGAGAGAAGAACGGGAAGTAGATGTACCCAGTCCGCTGGCAGTGTCCTACGTGGACCAGCCTATATGGCTGCCACGCCTGAATGTTTGCAACCGCGGCAGAGCTAGGCAGGCGCAATTGTGCAGCAATGCAAACTGCATAACCTGGCCAAATTTTACGTGTGTACAAGAAACCACAGGTGATTTACAAGGAGATGTTCACCCGGAACACCCGGAGGCCTGCCGGAAGCAAGATTCCAGAATGCTCCCTAAGAAGTCTTGAAAGCAGTGAAACACTCCTATGTTGCAATAACTCAGAAACTCATTCTGAGTGTTCCCGGCAGAGGTCATTCGGCTGAACACAACCGTGGACTAATTAGAGCCAGAAGTAGGCAGTGCCGTCCATAGTGCTGGATGGACAGTGGTGGCATGTCAAACAACTGAGCTCTAGATCTCAACACTTTCACAAAGTCCCATAAGTGGAGGTTCAACTTATTGCTCCGGTTGAGAAGAGTGTAGCCGTCAAAGCTGGAATCAGTAGCACTCAGGTGAGAAGAACGGGAAGCACATATACCCAGTCCGCTGGCAGTGTCCTACGGGGACCAGCCTATCTGGGTGCCACGCCTGAATGTTTGCAACCGCGGCTGAGCTAGGCCGGCGCAATTTTGCAGCAATGCAAACTGCATAAACTGGCCAATTTCACGGATGTACAAGAAACCACGACGGATTTACAAGGAGATGTTCACCCGGAACACCCATAGGCCTGCCGGCAGCAACATTATGGAATTCTCCCTAAGAAGCCTTGAAAACAGTGAAAGGCTCCTAAGTTGCAATAACTCAGAAACTCATTCAGATTGTTCCCGGCAGAGGTCATTCGGATGAACACAAGCGTTTACTAATTAGAGCCAGATGTAGGCAGTGCCGTCCATAGTGCTGGATAGAGAGGGGTGGTGTGCCAAACAACTGAAGTCTAGTTCTCAACACTTTCACAATGTGCCATAAGTTGAGGTTCAACTTAGTACTCCGGTTGAGTAGAGTGTAGCCGTCAAAGCTGGAATCAGTAGCACTCAGGTGAGAAGGACGGGAAGCAGATATACCCAGTCCGCTGGCAGTGTCCTACGGGCACCAGCCTATCTTGCTGCCACGCCTGAATGTTTGCAACCGCGGCAGAGCTAGGCAGGAGCAATTGTGCAGCAATGCAAACTGCATAACCTGGCCAAATTTCACGGGTGTACAAGAAACCACGGGGGATTAACAGGGAGATGTTCACCCAGAACAGACGGAGGCCTGCCGGCAGCAAGATTCCAGAATTCTCCCTAAGAAGCCTTGAAAGCAGTGAAACGCTCCTATGTTGCAATAACTCAGAAACTCATTCTGATTGTTCCCGGCAGAGGTCATTCGGATGAACACAACTGTGGACTTATTAGAGCCAGATGTAGTCATTGCCGTCCATTGTGCTGGATGGAGTGGGGTGGCGTGTCAAACAACTGAGCTCTAGTTCTCAACACTTTCACAAAGTGCCATAAGGTGAGGTTCAACTTACTGCTCCGGTTCAGTATAGTGTAGCCGTCAAAGCTGGAATCAGTAGCACTCAGGTGAGAAGAAATGGAAGCAGATATACCCAGTCCGCTGGCAGTGTCCTACGGGGACCAGCCTATCTGGCCGCCACGCCTGAATATTTGCAACCGCGGCAGCGCTAGGCAGGGGCAATTGTGCAGCAATGCAAACTGCATAACCTGGCCAAATTTCACGGGTGTACAAGAAAACACAGGGGATTTACAAGGAGATGTTCACCCGGAACAGCCGGAGGCCTGCCGGCAGAAAGATTCCAGAATGCTCCCTATGAAGCCTTGAAAGCAGTGAAACACTCCTATGTTGCAATAACTCAGAAACTCATTCTGAGTGTTCCCAGCAGAGGTCATTCTGCTGAACACAACCGTGGACTAATTAGAGCCAGATGTAGGCAGTGCCGTCCATAGTGCTGGATGGACAGTGGTGGCGTGTCAAACAACTGAGCTCTAGATCTCAACACTTTCACAAAGTCCCATAATTGGAGGTTCAACTTACTGCTCCGGTTAAGTAGAGTGTAGCCATCAAATTAGGAATCAGTAGCACTCAGGTGAGAAGAACGGGAAGCACATAAACCCAGTCCGCTGGCAGTGTCCTACGGGGACCATCCTATCTGGCTGCTACGCCTGAATGTTTGCAACCGCGGCTGAGCTAGGCAGGCGCAATTGTGCAGCAATGCAAACTGCATAAACAGGCCAAATTTCACGGATGTACAAGAAACCACGGGGATTTACAAGGAGATATTCACCCGGAACAGCCGGAGGCCTGCCGGCAGCAAGATTACAGAATTCTCCCTAAGAAGCCTTGAAAACAGTGAAAGGCTCCTATGTTGCAATAACTCAGAACCTCATTCTGAGTGTTCCCGGCAGAGGTCATTCGGCTGAACACAACCATGGACTAATTAGAGCCAGATGTAGGCAGTGCTGTCCATAGTGCTGGATGGACAGTGGTGGCGTCCCACACAACTGAGCTCTAGTTCTCAACACTTTCACACACTGCCATAAGTTGAGGTTCAACTTACTGCTCCGGTTGAGTAGAGTGTAGCCGTCAAAGCTGGAATGAGTAACACTCAGGTGTGAAGAACGGGAAGCAGATATACCCAGTCCACTGGCAGTGTCCTACGTGGACCAGCCTATCTGGCTGCCACGCCTGAATGTTTGCAAGCGCAGCAGAGCTAGGCAGTCGCAATTGTGCATCAATGCAAACTGCATAACCTGGCCAAATTTCTCGGGTGTACAAGAAACCCCGGGGGATTTACAAGGAGATGTTCACCCGGAACAGCTGAAGGCCTGCCGGCAGCAAGATTCCAGAATTCTCCCTAAGAAGCATTGAAAGCAGTGAAACGCTCCTATGTTGCAATAACTCAGAACCTCATATTGAGTGTTCCTGGAAGAGGTCATTCGGCTGAACACAACCGTGGACTAATTAGAGCCAGATGTAGTCAGTGCCCTCCATAGTGCTGGATGGACAGTGGGGGCGTGCCAAACAACTGAGCTCTAGTTCTCAACACTTTCACACATTGCCATGAGTTGAGGTTCAACTTACTGCTCCGGTTGAGTAGAGTGTAGCCGTCAAAGCTGGAATCAGTAGCACTCCGGTGAGAGGAACGGGCAGCAGATATACCCAGACGGCTGGCAGTGTCCTACGGGCACCAGCCTATCTGGCTGCCACGCCTGAATGTTTGCAACCGTGGCAGAGCTTGGTAGGCGCACTTGTGCAGCAATGCAAACGGCATAACCTGGCCAAATTTCACAGGTGTACAAGAAACCACGGGGGATTTACAAGGAGATGTTCACCCGGAACAGACGGAGGCCTGCCAACTGCAATATTCCAGAATTCTCCCTAAGAAGCCTTGAAAGCAGTGAAACGCTCCTATGTTGCAATAACTCAGAAACTCATTCTGATGGTTCCCGGCAGAGGTCATTTGGACGAACACAACCGTTTACTAATTAGAGCCAGATGTAGGCAGTGCCGTCCATACTGCTGGATGGAGAGGGGTGGCGTGTCAAACAACTGAGCTCTCGTTCTCAACACTTTCACACGTTGCCATAAGTTGAGGTTCAACTTACTGCTCCGGTTGAATAGAGTGTAGCCGTCAAACCTGGAATTAGTAGCACTCAGGTGTGAAGAACGGGAAGCAGATATACCCAGTCCGCTGGCAGTGTCCTACGTGGACCAGCCTGATTGGCTGCCATGCCTGAATGTTTGCAACCACAGCAGAGCTAAGCAGTCGCAATTGTGCAGCAATGCAAACGGCATAACCTGGCCAAATTTCACGGGTGTACAAGAAACCACGGGGGATTTATAAGGAGATGTTCACCGGAACAGCCGAAGGCCTGCCGGCAGCAAGATTCCAGAATTCTCCCTAAGAAGCCTTGAAAGCAGTGAAACGCTCCTATGTTGCTATAACTCAGAAACTCATTCTGAGTGTTCCTGGCCGAGGTCATTCGGCTGAACACAACCGTTTACTAATTAGAGCCAGATGTAGGCAGTGCCCTCCATAGTGCTGGATGGACAGTGGTGGCGTACCTAACAACTGAGCTCTAGTTCTCAACACTTTCACACATTGCCATGAGTTGAGGTTCAACTTACTGCTCCGGTTGAGTAGAGTGCAGCCGTCAAAGCTGGAATCAGTAGCACTCAGGTGAGAAGAAGGGGAAGCAGATATACCCAGTTCGCTGGCAGTGTCCTACGGGGACCAACCTATCTGGCTGCCTTGCATGAATGTTTGCAACCAGGGCAGAGCTAAGCAGGAGGAATTGTGCAGCAAGGCAAACTGCATAACCTGGCCAAATTTCACGGGTGTACAAGAAACCACGGGGGATTTACCAGGAGATGTTCACCCGGAACAGCTGGAGGCCTGCCCGCAGCAAGATTCCGGAATTTTTCCTAAGAAGCCTTGAAAGCAGTGAAACGCTCCTATGTTGCAATAACTCAGAACCTCATATTGAGTGTTCCTGGAAGAGGTCATTCGACTGAACACAACCGTGGACTAATTAGAGCCAGATGTAGGCAGTGCCGTCCATAGTGCTGGATGGACAGTGGTGGCTTGCCAAACAACTGAGCTCTAGTTCTCAACACTTTCACACATTGCTATAACTTGAGGTTCATCTTACTGCTCCGGTTGAGTAGAGTGTAGCCGTCAATGCTGGAATCAGTAGCACTCAGGTATAAAGAACGGGAAGC
Source organism: Dipodomys merriami (assembly GCF_024711535.1). Taxonomy (NCBI): domain Eukaryota; kingdom Metazoa; phylum Chordata; class Mammalia; order Rodentia; family Heteromyidae; genus Dipodomys; species Dipodomys merriami. The sequence continues at coordinate 862,539 of NW_027205404.1, read as the reverse complement.
AGACATACCCAGTCCGCTGGCTGTGTCTTACGTGGACCAGACTGTCTGGCTGCCACGCCTGAATGTTTGCAACCGCAGCAGAGCTAGGCAGGCGCAATTGTGCAGCAATGCAAACTGCATAACCTGGCCAAATTTCCCGGGTGTACAAGAAACCAAGGGGGATTTACAAGGAGATGTCCACCCGGAAAAGACGGAGGCCTGCCGGCAGCAAGATTCCAGAATGCTCCCTAAGAAGCCTTGAAAGCAGTGAAAAACTCCTATGTTGCAATAACTCAGAAACTCATTCTGAGTGTTCCCGGCAGAGGTCATTCGGCTGAACACAACCGTGGACTAATTAGAGCCAGATATAGCAGTGCCATCCATAGTGCTGGATGGACAGTGGTGGCGTGTCAAACAACTGAGCTCTAGATCTCAACACTTTCACAAAGTCCCATAAGTGGAGGTTCAACTTACAGCTCCGGTTGAGTAGAGTGTAGCCGTCAAAGCTGGAATCAGTAGCACTCAGGTGAGAAGAACGGGAAGCACATATACCCAGTGCGCTGGCAGTGTCCTTTGGGGACCAGCCTATCTGGCTGCCACGCCTGAATGTTTGCAACCGTGGCTGAGCTAGGCAGGCGGAATTGTGCAGCAATGCAAACTGCATAAACTCGCCAAATTTCACAGATGTACAAGAGACCATGGGGGATTTACAAGGAGATGTTCACCCGGAACAGCCGGAGGCCTGCTGGCAGCAAGATTACGGAATTCTTCCTAAGAAGCCTTGAAAACAATGAAAGGCTCCTATGTTGTAATAACTCAGAACCTCATTCTGAGTGTTCCCGGCAGAGGTCATTCGGCTGAACACAACCATGGACTAATTAGAGCCAGATGTAGGCAGTGCCTTCCATAGTGCTGGATGGACAGTGGTGGCGTGCCAAACAACTGAGCTCTCGTTCTCAACACTTTCACACATTGCTATAACTTGAGGTTCAACTTACTGCTCCGGTTGAGTAGAGTGTAGCCGTCAAAGCTGGAATCTGTAGCACTTAGGTGTAAAGAACGGGAAGCAGATATACCCAGTCCGCTGGCAGTGTCTTACGTGGACCAGACTGTCTGGCTGCCACGTCTGAATATTTGCAACCGCAGCAGAGCTAGGCAGGCGCAATTGTGCAGCAATGCAAACTGCATAACCTGGCCAAATTTCTCGGGTGTACAAGAAACCACGGGGGATTTACAAGGAGATGTTCAGCCGGAACAGACGGAGGCCTGCCGGCCGCAAGATTACGGAATTCTCCCTAAGAAGCCTTGAAAACAGTGAAAGGCTCCTATGTTGCAATAACTCAGAACCTCATTCTGAGTGTTCCCGGCAGAGGTCATTCGGCTGAACACAACCGTGGACTAATTAGAGCCAGATGTAGGCAGTGCCGTCCATAGTGCTGGATGGACAGTGGTGGCGTCCCACACAACTGAGCTCTAGTTCTCAACACTTTCACACACTGCCATAAGTTGAGGTTCAAGTTACTGCTCCGGTTGAGTAGAGTGTAGCCGTCAAAGCTGGAATCAGTAGCTCTCAGGTGAGAAGAACGGGAAGCAGATATACCCTGTCCGCTGGCAGTGTCCTACGTGGACCAGCCTATCTGGCTGCCACGCCTGAATGTTTGCAACCGCGGCAGAGCTAGGCAGGCGCAATTGTGTAGCAATTCAAACTGCATAACTTGGCCAAATGTACGGGTGTACAAGAAACCACGGGGGATTTACAAGGAGATATTCACCCGGAACAGCCGGACCCCTGCCGGCAGCAAGATTCCGGAATTCTACCTAAGAAGCCTTGAAAGCAGTGAAATGCTCCTATGTTGCAACAACTCAAAACCTCATTCTGAATGTTCCCGGCAGAGGTCATTCGGCTGAACACAACCGTGGACTAATTCGAGCCAGATGTAGGCAGTGCCGTCCATAGTGCTGGATGGAGAGTGGTGGCTTGCCAAACAACTGAGCTATAGTTCTCAACACTTTCACATATTGCTATAACTTGAGGTTCATCTTACTGCTCCGGTTGAGTAGAGTGTAGCCGTCAATGCTGGAATCAGTAGCACTCAGGTGTAAAGAACTGGAAGCAGACATACCCAGTCCGCTGGCAGTGTCTTACGTGGACCAGACTGTCTGGCTGCCACGCCTGAATGTTTGCAACCGCAGCAGAGCTAGGCAGGCGCAATTGTGCAGCATTGCAAACTGCATAACCTGGCCAAATTTCCCGGGTGTACAAGAAACCAAGGGGGATTTACAAGGAAATGTCCACCCGGAAGAGACAGAGGCCTGCCGGCAGCAAGATTACGGAATTCTCCCTAAGAAGCCTTGAAAACAGTGAATGGCTCCTATGTTGCAATAACTCAGAACTTCATTCTGAGTGTTCACAGCAGAGGTCATTCGGCTGAACACAACCGTGGACTAATTAGAACCAGATGTAGGCAGTGCCATCCATAGTGCTGGATGGACAGTGGTGGCGTCCCACACAACTGAGATCTAGTTCTCAACACTTTCACACACTGCCATAAGTTGAGGTTCAACTTACTGCTCCGGTTGAGTAGAGTGTAGCCGTCAAAGCTGGAATCAGTAGCTCTCAGGTGAGAAGAACGGGAAGCAGATATACCCAGTCCGCTGGCAGTGTCCTACGGGCACCAGTCTATCTGGATGCCACGCCTGAATGTTTGCAACCCCGGCAGAGCTAGGCAGGCGCAATTGTGCAGCAATGCAAACTGCATAACTTGGCCAAATTTCACGGGTGTACAAGAAACCACGGGGGATTTACAAGGAGATGTTCTTCAGGAAAAGCCGGAGGTCTGACGGCAACAACATTGCAGAATTGTATATAAGAAGCCTTGAAAGCAGTGAAACCCTCCTAGGTTGCAATAACTCAGAACCTCATTCTGAGTGTTCCCAGCAGAGGTCATTCTGCTGATCACAACCGTGGACTAATTAGAGCCAGATGTAGGCAGTGCCGTCCATAGTGCTGGATGGACAGTGGTGGTGTGCCAAACAACTGAGCTCTAGTTCTCAACACTTTCACAGAGTTCCATAAGTTTAGGTTCAACTTACTGCTCTGGTTGAGTAGAGTGTTGCCGTCAAAGCTGGAATCAGTAGCACTAAGGTGAGAAGAACGGGAAGCACATATACCCAGTCCGCTGGCAGTGTCCTACTGTGACCAGCCTATCCGGCTGCCAAGCCTGAATGTTTGCAACCGCGGCAGAGCTAGGCAGGCGCAATTGTGCAGCAATGCAAACGGCATAAGCTGGCCAAATTATACGTCTGTTCAAGAAACCACGGGGGATTTACAAGGAGATGTTCACCCGGAACAGCCGGAGGCCTGCCAGCAGCAACATTCTGGAATTCTTCCTAAGAAGCCTTGAAAGCAGTGAAACGATCCTATGTTGCAACAACTCAGAACCTCATTCTGAGTGTTCCCGGCAGAGGTCATTTGGCTGAACACAACCGAGGACTAATTACAGCCAGATGAAGGCAGTGCCGTCCATAGTGCTGGATGGACAGTGGTGGCATGCCAAACAACTGAGCTCTAGTTCTCAAGACTTTCACACATTGCCATAAGTTGAGGTTCAACTTACTGCTCCGGTTGAGTAGAGTGTGGCCGTCAAAGGTGGCATCAGTAGCAATCAGGTGTGAACAAGGGGAAGCAGATAAACCCAGTCCGCTGGCAGTGTCCTACGTGGACCAGCCTGTCTGGCTGCCACGCCTGAATGTTTGCAACCGCAGCAGAGCTAGGCAGGCGCAATTGTGCATCAATGCAAACTGCATAACCTGGCCAAATTTCTCGGGTGTACAAGAAACCACGGGGGATTTACAACCTGATGTTCACCCGGAACAGACGGAGGCCTGCCGACTGCAATATTCCAGAATTCTCCCTAAGAAGCCTTGAAAGTAGTGAAACGCTCCTATGTTGCAATAACTCAGAAACTCATTCTGATGGTTCCCGGCAGAGGTCATTTGGATGAACACAACCGTTTACTAATTAGAGCCAGATGTAGGCAGTGCCGTCCATACTGCTGGATGGAGAGGGGTGGCGTGTCAAACAACTGAGCTCTAGTTCTCAACACTTTCACACGTTGCCATAAGTTGAGGTTCAACATACTGCTCCGGTTGAGTAGAGTGTAGCCGTCAAAGCTGGAACCAGTAGCACTCAGGTGAGAAGAACGGGAAGCAGTTATACCCAGTCCGCTGGCACTGTCCTACGGGCACCAGCCTATCTGGCTGCCACGCCTGAATGTTTGCAACCGCGGCAGAGCTAGGCAGGCACAATTGTGTAGCAATAAAACCTGCATAACCTGGCCAAATTTCACGGGTGTACAAGAAACCACGGGGGATTTACAAGGAGATGTTCACCCGGAACAGCCGGAGGCCTCTCGCAGTAAGATTCGGGAATTCTTCCTAAGAAGCCTTTAAAGCAGTGAAACGCTCCTATGTTTCAGTAAGTCAGAACTTCTGTCTGAATGTTCTGGGGAGAGGTCATTTGGCTGAACACAACCGTGGACTAATTAGAGCCAGATGTAGGCAGTGCCGGACACAGTTCTGGATGGACAGTGGTGGCGTCTCAAACAACTAAGCTCTAGTTCTCACCACTTTCACAAAGTGCCATGAGTTGACATTCAACTTACTGCTCCGGTTAAGTAGAGTATAAGCGTCAAAGCTGGAATCAGTAGCACTCAGTTGAGAAGAACAGGTAGCAGATAAACCCAGTCCGCTGGCAGTGTCCTACGGGGACCTACTTATCTGGCTGCCACGCCTGAATGTTTGCAAACGCGGCAGAGCTAGGCAGGCACAATTATGCAGCAATGCAAACTGCATTACCTGGCCAAATGTCACCGGTGTACAAGAAACCACGGGGGATTTACAAGGAGATGTTCACCCAGAACACCCGGAGGCCTGCCCGCAGCAAGATTCCGATATTCTTCCTAAAAACCTTGAAAGCAGTGAAACGCTCCTATGTTGCAATAACTCATAACCTCATTCTGAGTGTTCCCGGCAGAGGTCATTCGGCTGAACACAACCGTGGACTAATTAGAGCCAGATGTAGGCAGTGCCGTCCATAGTGCTGGATGGACAGTGGTGGCGTGCCAAACAACTGAGCTCTAGTTCTCAACACTTATACAAAGTCCCATAAGTTGAGGTTCAAATTACTGCTCCGGTTGAGTAGAGTGTAGCCGTCAAAGCTGGAATCAGTAGCACGCAGGTGAGACGAAAGGGAAGCAGATATACCCAGTCTGCTGGCAGTGTACTACGGGGACCAGCCTATCTGGCTGCCATGCCTGAATGTTTGCAACCGCGGCAGAGCTAGGGAGGCGCTCTTGTGCAGTATTGCAAACTGCATAACCTAGCCAAATTTCACGGGTGTACAAGAAACCATGGGGGATTTACAAAGAGATGTTCACCCGGAACAGCCGGAGGCCTGCCGGCAGCAAGATTCCAGAATTCTCCCTAAGAAGCCTTGAAAGCAGTGAAACGCTCCTATGTTGCAATAACTCAGGAACTCATTCTGAGTGTTCCCGGCAGAGGTCATTCGGCTGAACACAACCGTGGACTAATTAGAGCCAGATGTAGGCAGTGCCGTCCATAGTGCTGGATGGAAAGTGGTGGCGTGCCAAACAACTGAGCTCTAGTTCTCAACACTTTCACACAGTGCCATAACTTGAGGTTCAACTAACTGCTCCGGTTGAGTAGAGTGTAGCCGTCAAAGCGGGAATCAGTAGCACTCAGGTGAGAAGAAAGGGAAGCACATATACCCAGTCCGCTGGCAGTGTCCTACGGGGACCAGCCTATCTGGCTGCCACGCCTGAATGTTTGCAACCGCGGCAGAGCTAGGCAGGCGCAATTGTGCAGCAATGCAAACTGTATAACCTGGCCAAATTATACGTCTGTTCAAGTAACAACGGGGGATTTACAAGGAGATGTTCACCCGGAACAGCCAGAGGCCTGCCGCCACCAAGATTCCGGAATTCTCCCTAAGAAACCTTGAAAGCAGTGAAACGCTCCTATGTTGCAATAACTCAGACACTCATTCTGAGTGTTCCTGGCCGAGGTCATTCTGCTGAACACAACCGTGGACTAATTAGAGCCAGATGTAGGCAGTGCCGTCCATATTTCTGGATGGACAGTGGTGGCTGCCAAACAACTGAGCTCTAGTTCTCAACACTTTCACAAAGTGCCATAAGTTGGGATTCAACTTACTGCTCCCGTTGAGTAGAGTGTAGCTGTCAAAGCTGGAATCAGTAGCACTCAGGTGAGAAGAACGGGAAGCAGATATATCCAGTCCGCTGGCAGTGTCCTACGGGCACCAGCCTATCTGGCTGCCATGCCTGAATGTTTGCAACCGCGGCAGAGCATGGTAGGTGCAATTGTGCAGCAATGCAAACGGCATAACCTGGCCAAATATCACGGGTGTACAAGAAACCACGGGGGATTTACAAGGAGATGTTCACCCGGAACAGCCGGAGGCCTGCCGGCAGCAAGATTCCGGAATTCTCCATAAGAAGCCTTGAAAGCAGTGACACGCTCCTATGTTGCAATAACTCAGAAATTCATTCTGAGTGTTCCTGGCCGAGGTCATTCGGCTGAACACAACCGTGGACTAATTAGAGCCAGATGTAGGCAGTGCCCTCCATAGTGCTGGATGGACAGTGGGGGCGTGCCAAACAACTGAGCTCTAGTTCTCAACACTTTCACACATTGCCATAAGTTGAGGTTCAACTTACTGCTCCGGTTGAGTAGAGTGTAGCCGTCAAAGCTGGAATCAGTAGCACTCAGGTGAGAAGAACGGGAAACAGATATATCCAGTCCGCTGGCAGTGTGTTACGGGCACCAGCCTATCTGGCTGCCACGCCTGAATGTTTGCAACCCCGGCCGAGCTATTCAGGCGCAATTGTGCAGCAATGCAAACTGCATAACCTGGCCAAATTTTACGGGTGAACAAGAAACCACGGGGGATTTACAAGGAGATGTTCACCCGGAACAGCCGGAGGCCTCTGGCAGTAAGATTCGGGAATTCTTCCTAAGAAGCCTTTAAAGCAGTGAAACGCTCCTATGTTTCAGTAAGTCAGAACTTCTGTCTGAATGTTCTCGGCAGAGGTCATTTGGCTGAACACAACCGTGGACAAATTAGAGCCAGATGTAGGCAGTGCCGGACATAGTTCTGGATGGACAGTGGTGGCGTCTCAAACAACTAAGCTCTAGTTCTCACCACTTTCACAAAGTGCCATGAGTTGACATTCAACTTACTGCTCCGGTTAAGTAGAGTATAAGCGTCAAAGCTGGAATCAGTAGCACTCAGTTGAGAAGAACCGGTAGTAGATAAACCCAGTCCAATGACAGTGTCCCACGGGGACCAGCCTATCAGCCTCCCACGCCTGAATGTTTGCAAACTCGGCAGAGCTAGGCAGGCACAATTGTGCAGCAATGCAAACTGCATAACCTGGCCAAATTTCACGGGTGTACAAGAAAGCACGGGGGATTTACAAGGAGATATTCACCCAGAACAGCCGGAGGCCTGCCGGCAGCAAGATTCCGGAATTCTTCCTAAGAAGCCTGGAAAGCAGTGAAACACTCCTATGTTGCAATAACTCAGAAACTCATTCTGAGTGTTCCCGGCAGAGGTCATTCGGCTGAACACAACCGTGGACTAATTAGAGCCAGATGTATGCAGTGACTTCCATAGTGCTGGATGGAAAGTGGTGGCGTGCCAAACAACTGAGCTCTAGTTCTCAACACTTATACAAAGTCCCATAAGTAGAGGTTCAACTTACTGCTCCGGTTGAGTAGAGTGTAGCCATCAAAGCTGGAATCAGTAGCACTCAGGTGAGAAGAATGGGAAGCAGATATACCCAGTCCGCTGGCAGTATCCTACGGGGACCTACTTATCTGGCTCCCACGCCTGAATGTTTGCATACCCGGCAGAGCTAGGCAGGCACAATTATGCAGCAATGCAAACTGCATTACCTGGCCAAATGTCACGGGTGTAAAAGAAACCACGGGGGATTTACAAAGAGATGTTCACCCAGAACACCCGGAGGCCTGCCCGCAGCAAGATTCCGATATTCTTCCTAAGAAACCTTGAAAGCAGTGAAACGCTCCTATGTTGCAATAACTCAGAAACTCATTCTGAGTGTTCCCGGCAGAGGTCATTCGGCTGAACACAACCGTGGACTAATTAGAGCCAGATGTAGGCAGTGCCGTCCATAGTGCTGGATGGACAGTGGTGGTGTGTCAAACAACTGAGCTCTAGTTCCAAAACTTTCACACATTGCCATAAGTTGAGCTTCAACTTACTACTCCGGTTGAGTAGAGTGTAGCTGTCAAAGCTGGAAGCAGTAGCACTCAGGTGAGAAGAACGGGAAGCAGATATACCCAGTCCGCTGGCAGTGTCCTACGGGGACCAGCCTATATGGCTGCCACGCCTGAATGTTTGCAACCGCGGCAGGGCTAGGCAGGCGCAATTGTGCAGCAATGCAAACTGCATAACCTGGCCAAATTTCACGGGTGTACAAGAAACAACGGGGGATTTACAAGGAGATGTTCACCCGGAACAGCCGGAGGCCTGCCGTCAGCAAGATTCCGGAATTCTCCCTAAGAAGCCTTGAAAGCAGTGAAACGCTCCTATGTTGCAATAACTCAGAAACTCATTCTGAGTGTTCCTGGCAGATGTCATTCGGCTGAACACAACCGTGGACTAATTAGAGCCAGATTTAGGCAGTGCCATCCATAGTGCTGGATGGACAGTGGCGGCGTGTCAAACAACTGAGCTGTAGTTCTCAACACTTTCACACATTGCCATAAGTTGAGGTTCAACTTATTGCTCCGGTTGAGTAGAGCGTAGCCCTCAAAGCTGGAAGCAGTAGCACTCAGGTGAGAAGAACGGGAAGCAGATGTACCCAGTCCGCTGGCAGTGTCCTACCTGGACCAACCTATCTGGCTGCCACGCCTGAATGTGTGCAACTGCGTCAGAGCTAGGCAGGCGCAATTGTGCAGCAATGCAAACTACATAACCTGGCCAAATTTCACGGGTGTACAAGAAACCACGGGGGATTTACAAGAAGATGTTCATCAGGAAAAGCCGGAGGTCTGCCGGAAACAACATTGTGGAATTCTTCCTAAGAAGCCTTGAAAGCAGTGAAACGCTCCTAGGTTGCAATAACTCAGAACCTCATTCTGAGTGTTCCCAGCAGAGGTCATTCGGCTGATCACGACCGTGGACTAATTAGAGCCAGATGTAGGCAGTTCTGTCCATAGTGCTGGATGGACATTGGTGGAGTGCCAAACAACTGAGCTCTATTTCTCAACACTTTCACAGAGTTCCATAAGTTTAGGTTCAATTTACTGCTCTGGTTGAGTAGAGTGTAGGGGTCAAAGCTGGAATCTGTAGCACTCAGGTGAGAAGAACGGGAAGCAGATATACCCAGTCCGCTGGCAGTGTCCTAAGTGGACCAGCAATTCTGGCTGCCACGCCTGAGTGTTTGCAACCACCGTAGAGCTAGGCAGGCACAATTATGCATCAATGCAAACTGCATAACCTGGCCAAATTTCACGGTTGTACAAGAAACCACGGGGGATTTACAAGGTGATGTTCACCCAGAACAGACGCAGGCCTGCCGGCAGCAAGATTCCAGAATTCTTCCTAAGAATCTTGAATGCAGTGAAACGCTCCTATGTTGCAATAACTCAGAACCTCATTCTGAGTGTTCCCGGCAGAGGTCATTTGGCTGAACACAACCGTGGACTAATTAGAGCCAGATGTAGGCAGTGCCGTCCATAGTGCTGGATGGACAGTGGTGGCGTGCAAAACAACTGAGCTCTAGGTCTTAACACTTTCACACATTGCCATAATTTGCGGTTCAAATTTCTGCTCCGGTTGAGTAGAGTGTAGCCGTCAAAGCGGGAATCAGTAGCACGCAGGTGGGAAGAAAGGGAAGCAGATATACCCAGTCCGCTGGCAGTGTAATACGGGGACCAGCCTATCTGGCTGCCACGCCTGAATTTTTGCAACTGCGGCAGAGCTAGCCAGGCGCAACTGTGCAGAAATGCAAACTGCATAACCTGGCCAAATTATATGTGTATTCAAGAAACCACGGGGGATTTACAAGGAGATGTTCACCCGGAACAGCCGGAGGCCTGCCGGCAGCAAGATTCTGGAATTCTTCCTAAGAAGCCTTGAAAGCAGTGAAACGCTCCTATGTTGCAACAACTCAGAACCTCATTCTGAGTGTTCCCGGCAGAGGTCATTCGGCTGAACACAAACGTGGACTAAATAGAGCCAGATGTAGGCAGAGTCGTCCATAAAACTGGATGGACAGTGTGGCATGTCAAACAACTGAGCTCTAGATCTCAACACTTTCACAAAGTCCCATAAGTGGAGGTTCAACTTACTGCTCCGGTTGAGAAGAGTGTAGCCTTCAAAGCTGGAATCAGTAGCACTCAGGTGAGAAGAACTGGAAGCACATATACCCAGTCCGCTGGCAGTGTCTTACGGGGACCAGCCTATCTGGGTGCCAAGCCTGAATATTTGCAACCGCGGCTGAGCTAGGCCGGCGCAATTGTGCAGCAATGCAAACTGCATAACCTGGCCAAATTTCACGGGTGTACAAGAAACCACGGGGGATTTACCAGGAGATGTTCACCCGGAACAGCTGGAGGCCTGCCGGTAGCAACATTCCGGAATTCTTTCTAAGACTCCTTGAAAGCAGTGAAACGCTCCTATGTTGCAATAACTCAGAACCTCATATTGAGTGTTTCTGGAAGAGGTCATTCGGCTGAACATAACCGTGGACTAATTAGAGCCAGATGTAAGCAGTGCCGTCAATAGTGCTGGATGGACAGTGGTGGCGTGCCAAAAAACAGCTCTAGTTCTCAACACTTTCACAAAGTGCCATAATTTGAGGTTCAACTAACTGCTCCGGTTGAGTAGAGTGTAGCTGGTATCAGTAGCACTCAGGAGAGAAGAACGGGAAGCAGATAGATCCATTCCGCTGGGAGTGTCCTAAGGGGACCAGACTATCTGGCTGCCACGCCTGAATGTTTGCAACCGCGGCAGAGCTAGGCAGGCACAATTGTGCATCAATCCAAACTGCATAACCTGGTCAAATTTCACGGGTGGACAATAAACCACGGGGGATTTACAAGGAGATGTTAACCCGGAACCGCCGGAGGCCTGCCGGCACCAACATTCCGTGATTCTTCCTAACAAGTCTTGAAAGCAATGAAACGCTCCTATGTTGCAACAACTTAGAAACTCATTCTGAGAGTTCCCAGCAGAGGTCATTCGGCTGAACACAACCGTGGACTAATTAGAGCCAGATGTCGGCAGTGCCGTCCATAGTGCTGGATGGACTGTTGTGGTGTGCCAAACAACTGAGCTCTAGTTCTCAACACTTTCACACATTTCCATAAGTTGAGGTTCTACTTACTGCTCCGGTTGAGTAGAGTGTAGCCGTCAAAGCTGGAAGCAATAGCACTCAGGTGAGAAGAACAGAAAGCAGATATACCCAGTCCGCTGGCAGTGTCCTACGGGCACCATCCTATCTGGCTGCCACCCTTGAATATTTGCAACCGCGGCAGAGCTAGCCAGGCACAATTGTGTAGCAATGCAACCTGTATAACCTGGCCAAATGTCATGGATGTACAAGAAACCACGTGCGATTTACAAGGAGATGTTCACCCGGAAAACCGGAGGCCTGCCAGCAGCAACATTCGGGAATTCTTCCTAAGAAGCCTTGAAAGCAGTGAAACGATCCTATGTTGCAACAACTCAGAACCTCATTCTGAGTGTTCCCGGCAGAGGTCATTTGGTTGAACACAACCGCGGACTAATTAGAGAAAGATGTAGGCAGTGCCGTCCATAGTGCTGGATGGACAGTGGAGGCTTCCAAAACAACTGAGCTCTAGTTCTCAACACTTTCACAAAGTGCCATAAGTTGAGGTTCAACTTACTGCTCCGGTTGAGTAGTGTGTAGCCGTTAAAGCTGTAATCAGTAGCACTCAGGTGAGCAGAACTGGAAGCAGATATACCCAGTCCGCTGGCAGTGTCCTACGGGTACCAGCAATTCTGGCTGCCACGCCTAAATGTTTGCAACCGCCGTAGAGTTAGGCAGGCAAATTATGCATCAACGCAAACTGCATAACCTGGCCAAATTTCACGGGTGTACAAGAAACCACGGGGGATTTACAAGGAGATGTTCACCCAGAACAGACGGAGGCCTGCCGGCAGCAAGATTCCGGAATTCTTCCTAAGAAGCCTTGAATGCAGTGAAACGCTCCTATGTTGCAATAACTCAGAACCTCATTCTGAGTGTTGCCGGCAGAGGTCATTCGGCTGAACACAACCGTGGACTAATTAGAGCCAGATGTATGCAGTGCCGTCCATAGTGCTGGATGGACAGTGGTGGCGTGCCAAACAACTGAGCTCTAGTTCTCAACACTTTCACACATTGCCATAAATTGAGGTTCAAATTACTGCTCCGGTTGAGTAGAGTGTAGCTGTCAAAGCTGGAATCAGTAGCACGCAGGTGAGAAGAAAGGGAAGCAGATATACTCAGTCCGCTGGCAGTGTATACGGGGACCAGCCTATCTGGCTGCCACGCTTGAATTTTGGCAACCGCGGCAGAGCTAGGCAGGCGCAATTGTGCAGAAATGCAAACTGCATAACCTGGCCAAATTCACGGGTGTACAAGAAACCACGGGGGATTTACAAGGAGATGTTCACCGGGAACACCCGGAGGCCTGCCGGCTGCAAGATTCCAGAATGCTCCCTAAGAAGCCTTGAAAGCAGTGAAACACTCTTATGTTGCAATAAACCAGAAACTCATTCTGAGTGTTCCCGGCAGAGGTCATTTGGCTGAACACAACCGTGGACTAATTAAGCCAGATGTAGGCCGTGCCGTCAATAGTGCTGGATGGACAGTGGGGGATTATCACACAACTGAGCTCTAGTTCTCAACACTTTCACACATTGCCATAAGTTGAGGTTCAAGTTACTGCTCCGGTTGAGTAGAGTGTAGCCGTCAAAGCTGGAATCAGTAGCACACAGGTGAGAAGAACGGGAAGCAGATATAACCAGTCCGCTGGCAGTGTCCTATGGGGACCAGCCTATCTGGCTGCCACGCCTGAATGTTTGCAACCCCGGCAGAGCTAGGCAGGCGCAATTGTGCAGCAATGCAAACTGCATAACCTGGCCAAATTTCACGCGTGTACAAGATACCACGGGGGATTTACAAGGAGATGTTCAACCAGAACATCCGGAGGACTGCAGGGAGCAAGATTCCGGAATTCTTCCTAAGAAGCCTTGAAAGCAGTGAAACGCTCCTATGTTGAAATAACTCAGAAACTCATTCTGAGTGTTCCTGGCAGAGATCATTCGGCTGAACACAACCATGGACTAATTCGAGCCAGATGTAGGCAGTGCGGTACATAGTGCTGGATGGACATTGGTGGCGTGTCAAACAAGTGAGCTCTAGTTCTGAACACTTTCACACATTGCCATAAGTTGAGGTTCCAGTTACTGCTCCGGTTGAGTAGAGTGTAGCCGTCAAAGCTGGAATCAGTAGCACTCAAGTGAGAAGAAGGGGAAGCAGATATGCTCAGTTCGCTGGCAGTGTCCTACGGGGACCAGCCTATCTGGCTGCCACGCCTGAATGTTTGCAACCGCGGCAGAGCTAGGCAGGCGCAATTTTGCAGCAATGCAAACTGCATAACCTGGCCAAATTTCACGGGTGAACTGGAAACAACGGGGGATTTACAAGGAGATATTCACCTGGAACAGCTGGAGGCCTGCCGGCACCAACATTCGGTAATTCTTCCTAAGAAGCCTTGAAACCAGTGAAAAGCTCCTATGTTGCAACAACTCAAAACCTCATTCTGAATGTTCCCGGCAGAGGTCATTCGGCTGAACACAACCGTGGACTTATTAGAGCCAGATGTAGGCAGTGCCGTCCATAGTGCTGGATGGACAGTGGTGGCGTGTCAAACAACTGAGCTCTAGTTCTGAACACTTTCACACATTGCCATACGTTGAGGTTCAAGTAACTGCTCCGGTTGAGTAGAGTGTAGCCTTCAAAGCTGGAATCAGTAGCACTCAGGTGAGAAGAACGGGAAGCAGATATACCCAGTTCGCTGGCAGTGTCCTACGGGGACCAGCCTATCTGGCTGCCATGCCTGAATGTTTGCAACCGCGGCAGAGCTAGGCAGGCGCAATTGTGCAGCAATGCAAACTACATAACTTGGCCAAATTTCACGGGTGTACAAGAAACCACGGGGGATTTACAAGGAGATATTCACCCGGAACAGTCGGAGGCCTGCCGGCAGCAAGATTCCGGAATTCTTCCTAAGAAGCCTTGAAATCAGTGAAACGCTCCTATGTTGCAATAACTCAGAAACTCATTCTGAGTGTTCCCGGCAGAGTTCATTTGGATGAACACAACCGTAGACTAATTAGAGCCAGATGTAGGCAGTGCCGTCCATAGTGCTGGATGGAGAGGGGTGGCGTGTCAAACAACTGAGCTCTAGTTCTCAACACTTTCACACATTGCCATAAGTTGAGGTTCAACTTACTGTTCCGGTTGAGTGGAGAGCAGCTGTCACAGCGGGAATCAGTAGCACTCAGGTGAGAAGAACAGGAAGCATATATACCCAGTCTGCTGGCAGTATCCTACGGGGACCAGCCTATCTGGCTGCCACGCGGGAATGTTTGCAACCTCGGCAGAGCTAGGCAGGCGCAATTGTGCAGCAATTCAAACTGCATAACCTGGCCAAATTTCACGGGTGTACAAGAAACCACGGGGGATTTACCAGGAGATGTTCACCCGGAACAACTGGAGGCTTCCCGGCAGCAAGATTCCGGAATTCTTCCTAAGAAGCCTTGAAAGCAGTGAAACGCTCCTATGTTGCAATAACTCAGAACCTTATATTGAGTGTTCCCGGAAGAGGTCATTCGGCTGAACACAACCGTGGACTAATTAGAGCCAGATGTAGGCAGTGCCGTCAATAGTGCTGGATGGACAGTGGTGGCGTGCCAAACAAGTGAGCTCTAGTTCTCAACACTTCCACAAAATGCCATGAGTTGAGGTTCAACTTACTGCTCCTGTTGAA
The DNA here is from genome assembly GCF_024711535.1 of Dipodomys merriami. Lineage (NCBI taxonomy): Eukaryota > Metazoa > Chordata > Mammalia > Rodentia > Heteromyidae > Dipodomys > Dipodomys merriami. Next base: position 847,425 of record NW_027205404.1, on the reverse strand, counting down.
TAGAGTGTAGCCGTCAAAGCTGGAATCAGTAGCACTCAGAAGAGAAGCACGGCAAGCAGATAGACCCATTCCGCTGGGAGAGTCCTACGGGGACCAGACTATCTGGCTGCCACGCCTGAATGTTTGCAAACACGGCAGAGCTAGGCAGGCGCAATTGTGCAGCAATGCAAACTGCATAACCTAGCCAATGTCACGGGTGTACAAGAAACCTTGGGGGATTTACAAGGAGATATTCACCCGGAACAGCCAGAGGCCTGCCGGCACCAACATTCGGAAATTCTTCCTAAGAAGCCTTGAAAGCAGTGAAACGCTCCTATGTTGCAACAACTCAGAACCTCATTCTGAGTGTTCCCGGCAGAGGTCATTCAGCTGAACACAACCGTGGACTTATTAGAGCCAGATGTAGGCAGTGCCGTCCATAGTGCTGGATGGACTCTGGTGGCGTGCCAAACAACTGAGCTCTAGTTCTCAACACTTTCACACATTGCCATAAGTTGAGGTTCAACTTACTGCTCCGCTTGAGTAGAGTGTAGCCGTCAAAGCTGGAATCAGTAGCACTCAGGTGAGAAGAACGTGAAGCAGATATACCCAGTCCGCTGGCAATGTCCTACGGGGACCAGCCTATCTGGCTGCCATGCCTGAATTTTTGCAACCGCGGCAGAGCTAGGCAGCTGCATTTGTGTAGCAATGCAAACTGAATAACCTGGTAAAATGTCACGGGTGTACAAGAAACCACGGGCGATTTACAAGGAGATGTTCACCCGGAAAACCGGAGGCCTGCCGGCAGCAACATTCCGGAATTCTTCCTAAGAAGCATTGAAAGAAGTGAAACGCTCCTATGTTGCAATAACTCAGAAGCTCATTCTGAGTGTTCCCGGCAGAGGTCATTCGGTTGAACACAACCGTGGACTTATTAGAGCCAGATCTAGGCAGTGCCGTCCATAGTGCTGAATGGAAAGTGGTGGCGTGTCAAACAACTGAGCTCTAGTTCTCAGCACTTTCACACATTGCCATAAGTTGAGGTTCACGTTACTGCTCCGGTTGAGTAGAGTGTAGCCTTCAAAGCTGGAATCAATAGCACTCAGGTGAGAAGAACATGAAGCAGATATACCCAGTCCGCTGGCAGTGTCCTACGGGCACCAGCCTATCTGGCTGCCACGCCTGAATGTTTACAACCCCGGCAGAGCTAGGCAGGCGCAATTGTGCAGCAATGCAAACTGCATAACCTGGCCAAATTTCACGGGTGTACAAGATACCACGGGGGATTTACAAGGAGATGTTCTCCCAGAACAGCCAGAGGCCTCCCAGGAGCAAGATTCCGGAATTCTTCCTAAGAAGCCTTGAAAGCAGTGAAACGCTCCTATGTTGCAATAACTCAGAAACTCATTCTGAGTGTTCCTGGCAGAGATCATTCGGCTGAACACAACCGTGGACTAATTCGAGCCAGATGTAGGCAGTGCCGTCCATAGTGCTGGATGGACAGTGGTGGCGAGTCAAGCAACTGAGCTCTAGTTCTGAACACTTTCACACATTGCCATAAGTTGAGGTTCAAGTTACTGCTCCGGTTGAGTAGAGTGTAGCCATCAAAGCTGGAATCAGTAGCACTCAGGTGAGAAGAACGGGAAGCAGATATACTCAGTTCGCTGGCAGTGTCCTACGGGGACCAGCCTATCTGGCTGCCACGCCTGAATGTTTGCAACCGCGGCAGAGCTAGGCAGGCGCAATTGTGCATCAATGCAAACTGCATAATCTGGCCAAATTTCACGGGTGTAAAGGAAACCACGGGGGATTTACAAGGAGATATTCACCCGGAACATCCGGAAGCCTGCCGGCACCAACATTCGGTAATTCTTCCTAAGAAGCCTTGAAAGCAGTGAAAGGCTCCTATGTTGCAACAACTCAGAACCTCAATCTGAGTGTTCCCGGCAGAGGTCATTCAGCTGAACACAACCGTGGACTTAAGAGCCAGATGTAGGCAGTGCTGTCCATAGTGCTGGATGGACTGTGGTGGCGTGCCAAAAATCTGAGCTCTAGTTCTAAACACTTTCACAAAGTGCCATAAGTTGAGGTTCAATTTACTGCTCCGGTTGAGTAGAGTGTAGCCGTCAAAGCTGGAATCAGTAGCACTCAGGTGAGAAGAAGGGGAAGCAGATATACCCAGTTCGCTGGCAGTGTCCTACAGTGACCAGACTCTCTGGCTGCCACACCTGAATGTTTGCAAGCGCGGAAGAGCTAAGCAGTAGGAATTGTGCAGCAATGCAAACTGCATAACCTGGCCAAATTTCACGGGTGTTCAACAAACCACGGGGGATTTACAAGGAGATATTCACCGGGAACAGCCGGAGGCCTGCCGACAGCAAGATTCCGGAATTCTTCCTAAGAAGCCTTGAAAGCAGTGAAACGCTCTTATGTTGCAACAACTCAGAACCTCAATCTGAGTGTTCCCGGCAGAGGTCATTCAGCTGAACACAACCGTGGACTTAATATCCAGATGTAGGCAGTGCTGTCCATAGTGCTGGATGGACTGTGGTGGTGTGCCAAAAATCTGATCTCTAGTTCTCAACACTTTCACAAAGTGCCATAAGTTGAGGTTCAACTTACTGCTCCGCTTGAGTAGAGTGTAGCCGTCAAAGCTGGAATCAGTAGCACTCAGGGGAGAAGCACGGGAAGCAGATTGACCCATTCCGCTGGGAGAGTCCTACGGGGACCAGCCTATCTGGCTGCCTCGCCTGAATGTTTGCGAACGCGGCAGAGCTAGGCGGGCACAATTATGCAGGAATGCAAACTGCATAACCTGGCCAAATGTCACGGGTGTACAAGAAACCACGGGGGATTTACAAGGAGATATTCACCCGGAAAAGCCGGAGGCCTGCCGGCAGCAAGTTTCCGGAATTATCCGTAAGAAGCCTTGAAAGCAGTGAAACGCTCCTATGTTGCAATAACTCAGAAACTCATTCTGAGTGTTCCTGGCAGGGGTCATTCGCCTGAACACAACCGTGGAATAATTCGCCCCAGATGTAGGCAGTGCCGTCCATAGTGCTGGATGGACAGTGGTGGTATGTCAAACAATTGAGCTCTAGTTCTGAACCCTTTCACACATTGCCATAAGTTGAGGTTCAACTTACTGCTCCGATTGAGTAGAGTGTAGCCGTCAAAGCTGGAATCAGTAGCACTCAGGTGAGAAGAACGTGAAGCAGATATACCCAGTCCGCTGGCAGTGTTCTACGGGGACCAGCCTATCTGGCTGCCATGCCTGAATGTTTGCAACCGCGGCAGAGCTAGGCAGGTGCAATTGTGTAGCAATGCAAACTGAATAACCTGGTCAAATGTCACGGGTGTACAAAAAACCACGGGCAATTTACAAGGAGATGTTCATCCGGAAAACCGGAGGCTTCCCGGCAGCAAGATTCCGGAATTCTTCCTAAGAAGCCTTGAAAGCAGTGAAACTCTCCTATGTTGCAATAACTCAGAACCTTATATTGAGTGTTCCCGGAAGAGGTCATTCGGCTGAACACAACCGTGGAGTAATTAGAGCCAGATGTAGGCAGTGCCGTCAATAGTGCTGGATGGAGAGTGGTGGCGTGCCAAACAAGTGAGCTCTAGTTCTCAACACTTTCACAAAGTGCCATGAGTTGAGGTTCAACTTACTGCTCCGGTTGAGTAGAGTGTAGCCGTCAAAGCTGGAATCAGTAGCACTCAGGAGAGAAGCACGGGAAGCAGATAGACCCATTCCGCTGGGAGAGTCCTACGGGGACCAGCCTATCTGGCTGCCACGCCTGAATGTTTGCAAACGCGGCAGAGCTAGGCAGGCGCAATTGTGCAGCAATGCAAACTGCATAACCTAGCCAATGTCATGGGTGTACAAGAAACCTTGGGGGATTTACAAGGAGATATTCACCCGGAACAGCCAGAGGCCTGCCGGCACCAACATTCGGTAATTCTTCCTAAGAAGCCTTGAAAGCAGTGAATAGCTCCTATGTTGCAACAACTCAGAACCTCATTCTGAGTGTTCCCGGCAGAGGTCATTCGGCTGAACACAACCGTGGACTAATTAGAGCCAGATGTAGGCAGTGCCGTCCATAGTGCTGGATGGACTGTGGTGGCGTGGCAAACAACTGAGCTCTAGTTCTCAACACTTTTACACATTGCCATAAGTTGAGGTTCAACTTACTGCTCCGGTTGAGTAGAGTGCAGCCGTCAAAGCTGGAATCAGTAGCCCTCAGGTGAGAAGAAGGGGAAGCAGATATACCCAGTTCGCTGGCAGTGTCCTACGGGGACCAGCCTATCTGGCTGCCACGTCTGAATGTTTGCAACCGCGGCAGAGTTTGGCAGGCCTAATTGTGCAGCAATGCAAACTGCATAACCTGGCCAAATTTCACCGGTGTACAAGAAACCACGGGGGATTTACCAAGAGATGTTCACCCGGAACAGCTGGAGGCTTGCCGGCAGCAAGATTCCGGAAAGCTTCCTAAGAAGCCTTGAAAGCAGTGAAACGCTCCTATGTTGCAATAACTCAGAAACTCATTCTGAGTGTTCTTGGCCGAGGTCATTCGGCTGAACACAACCGTGGACTAATTAGAGCCAGATGTAGGCAGTGCCGTCAATAGTGCTGGATGGACAGTGGTGGCGTGCCAAACAAGTGAGCTCTAGTTCTCAACACTTTCACAAAGTGCCATGAGTTTAGGTTCAACTTACTGCTCCGGTTGAGTAGAGTGTAGCCGTCAAAGCTGGAATCAGTAGCACTCAGGAGAAAAGCACGGGAAGCAGATAGACCCATTCCGCTGGGAGAGTCCTACGGGGACCAGCCTATCTGGCTGCCACGCCTGAATGTTTGCAAACGCGGCAGAGCTAGGCAGGCGCAATTGTGCAGCAATGCAAACTGCATAACCTGACCAAATGTCACGGGTGTACAAGAAACCACGGGGGATTTACAAGGAGATATTCACCGGAACAGCCGGAGGCCTGCCGGCACCAACATTCGGTAATTCTTCCTAAGAAGCCTTGAAAGCAGTGAAAAGCTCCTATGTTGCAACAACTCAGAACTTCATTCTGAGTGTTGCCGGCAGTGGTCATTCGGCTGAACACAACCGTGGACTAATTAGAGCCAGATGTAGGCAGTGCCGTCCATAGTGCTGGATGGACTATGGTGGAGTGCCAAACAACTGAGCTCTAGTTCTCAACACTTTTACACATTGCCATAAGTTGAGGTTCAACTTACTGCTCCGGTTGAGTAGAGTGTAGCCGTCAAATCTGGAATCAGTAGCCCTCAGGTGAGAAGAAGGGGAAGCAGATATACCCAGTTCGCTGGCAGTGTCCTACGGGGACCAGCCTATCTGGCTGCCACGCCTGAATGTTTGCAACCGCGGCAGATCTAAGCAGGAGCAATTGTGCAGCAATGCAAACTGCATAACCTGGCCAAATTTCACGGCTGTACAAGAAACCACGGGGGATTTACAAGGAGATATTCACCCGGAACAGCCAGAGGCCTGCCGACAGCAAGATTCGGGAATTCTTCCTAAGAAGCCTTGAAAGCAGTGAAACGCTCCTATGTTGCAACAACTCAGAACCTCATTCTGAGTGTTCCCGGCAGAGGTCATTCAGCTGAACACAACCGTGGTCTTATTAGAGCCAGATGTAGGCAGTGCCGTCCATAGTGCTGGATGGACTGTGGTGGTGTGCCAAACAACTGAGCTCTAGTTCTCAACACTTTCACAAAGTGCCATAAGTTGAGTTTCAACTTACTCCTCCGCTTGAGTAGAGTGTAGCCGTCAAAGCTGGAATCAGTAGCACTCAGGTGAGAAGAACGTGAAGCAGATATACCCAGTCCGCTGGCAGTGTTCTACGGGGACCAGCCTATCTGGCTGCCGTGCCTGAATGTTTGCAACCGCGGCAGAGCTAGGCAGGTGCAATTGTGTAGCAATGCAAACTGAATAACCTGGTCAAATGTCACGGGTGTACAAAAAACCACGGGCGATTTACAAGGAGATGTTCACCCGGAAAACCGGAGGCCTGCCGGCAGCAAAATTCCGGAATTCTTCCTAAGAAGACTTGAAAGCAGTGAAACGCTCCTATGTTGCAATAACTCAGAACTTCATTCTCAGTGTTCCCGGCAGAGGTCATTCGGTTGAACACAACCGTGGACTTATTAGAGCCAGATGTAGGCAGTGCCGTCAATAGTGCTGGATGAACTGAGGTGGCGTGCCAAACAACTGAGCTCTAGTTCTCAACACTTTCACAAAGTGCCATAAGGTGAGGTTCTACTTACTGCTCCGGTTCAGTAGAATTTAGCCGTCAAAGCTGGAACAAGTAGCACTCATGTGAGAATAACGGGAAGCAGATATACCCAGTCTTCTGGCAGTCTCCTAGGGGGACCAACCTATCTGGCTGCCACGCCTGAATGTTTTCAACCGCGGCAGAGCTAGGCAGGGCAATTGTGCAGCAATGCAAACTGCATAACCTGGCCAAATGTCACGGGTGTACAAGAAACCACGGGGGATTTACGAGGAGATGTTCACCCAGAACATCCGGAGGCCTGCGGGCAGCAAGATTCCAGAATTCTCACTAAGAAACCTTGAAAGCAGTGAAACGCTCCTATGTTGCAATAACTCAGAAACTCATTCTGAGTGTTCCCAGCAGAGGTCATTCGGCTGAACATAACCGTGGACTAATTAAGCCAGATCAAGGCAGTGCCGTCCATAGTGCTGGATGGACTGTGGTGGCGTGTCAAACAACTGAGCTCAAGTTCCAAAACTTTCACACATTGCCATAAGTTGAGCTTCAACTTACTGCTCCGGCTGAGTAGAATGTAGCCTTCAAAGCTGGAATAAGTAGCACTCAGGTGAGAAGAACGGGAAGCAGATATACCCACTCCGCTGGCAGTGTCCTACGGGGACCAGCCTATCTGGCTGCCACGTCTGAATGTTTGCAACCGCGGCAGAGTTTGGCAGGCCTAATTGTGCAGCAATGCAAACTGCATAACCTGGCCAAATTTCACGGGAGTACAAGAAACCACGAGGGATTAACCAGGAGATGTTCACCCGGAACAGCTGGAGGCTTGCCGGGAGCAAGATTCCGGAATTCTTCCTAAGAAGCCTTGAAAGCAGTGAAACGCTCCTATGTTTCAATAACTCAGAACCTCATTCTGAGTGTTCCCGGCAAAGGTCATTCGGCTAAACACAACCGTGGACTAATTAGTGCCAGATGTAGGCAGTGCCGTCCATAGTGCTGGATGGACAGTGGTGGCGTGCCAAACAACTGAGCTGTAGTTCTCAACACTTTCACACATTGCCATAAGTTGAGGTTCAACTTACTGCTCCGGTTGAGTAGACTGTAGCCGTCAAAGATGGAATGAGTAGCACTCAGGTGAGAAGAAGGGGAAGCAGATATACCCAGTTCGCTGGCAGTGTCCTACGGGGACCAGCCTATCGGGCTGCCAGGCTTGAATGTTTGCAAGCGCGGCAGAGCTAAGCAGGAGGAATTGTGCAGCAATGCAAACTGCATAACCTGACCAAATTTCACGGGTGTTCAACAAACCACGTGGGATTTACAAGGAGATATTCACCCGGAACAGCCGGAGGCCTGCCGACAGCAAGATTCCGGAATTCTTCCTAAGAAGCCTTGAAAGCATTGAAAGGCTCCTATGGTGCAACAACTCAGAACCTCAATCTGAGTGTTCCCGGCAGAGGTCATTGAGCTGAACACAACCGTGGACTTAAGAGCCAGATGTAGGCAGTGCAGTCCATAGTGCTGGATGGACTGTGGTGGCGTGCCAAAAATCTGAGATCTAGTTCTCAACACTTTTACAAAGTGCCATAAGTTGAGGTTCAAGCTACTGCTCCGGTTGAGTAGAGTGTAGCCGTCAAAGCTGGAATCAATAGCCCTCAGGTGAGAAGAAAGGGAAGCAGATATACCCAGTCCGCTGGCAGTGTCCTACTGGCACCAGCCTATCTGGCTGCCACGCCTGAATGTTTACAACCCCAGCAGAGCTAGGCAGGCGCAATTGTGCAGCAATGCAAACTGCATAACCTGGCCAAATTTCACGGGTGTACAAGATACCACGGGGGATTTACAAGGAGATGTTCACCCAGAACAGACGGAGGCCTGCCGGGAGCAAGATTCTGGAATTCTTCGTAAGAAGCCTTGAAAGCAGTGAAACTCTCCTATGTTGAAATAACTCAGAAACTCATTCTGAGTGTTCCTGGCAGAGATCATTCGGCTGAACACAACCGTTGACTAATTCGAGCCAGATGTAGGCTGTGCCGTCCATAGTGCTGGATGGACAGTGGTGGCGTGTCAAACAAGTGAGTTCTAGTTCTGAACATTTTCACACATTGCCATAAGTTGAGGTTCAAGTTACTGCTCCGGTTGAGTAGAGTGTAGCCTTCAAAGCTGGAATCAGTAGCACTCAGGTGAGAAGAACGGGAAGCAGATATACTCAGTTCGCTGGCAGTGTCCTACGGTGACCAGCCTATCTGGCTGCCACGCCTGAATGTTTGCAACTGCGGCAGAGCTAGGCAGGCGCAATTGTGCAGCAATGCAAACTGCATAACCTTGCCAAATTTCACGGGTGTACAGGAAACCACGGGGGATTTACAAGGAGATATTCACCCGAAACAGTCGGAAGCCTCCCGACACCAACTTTCGGTAATACTTCCCAAGAAGCCTTCAAAGCAGTGAAAAGCTCCTATGTTGCAACAACTCAGAACCTGATTCTGAGTGTTCCCAGCAGAGGTCATTCGGCTAAACACAACCGTGGACTAATTAGTGCCAGATGTAGGCAGGGCCGTCCATAGTGCTGGATGGACAATGGTGGCGTGCCAAACAACTGAGCTCTAGTTCTCAACACTTTCACAAAGTGCCATAAGTTGAGTTTCAACTTACTCCTCCGCTTGAGTAGAGTGTAGCCGTCAAAGCTGGAATCAGTAGCACTCAGGTGAGAAGAACGTGAAGCAGATATACCCAGTCCGCTGGCAGTGTTCTACGGGGACCAGCCTATCTGGCTGCCGTGCCTGAATGTTTGCAACCGCGGCAGAGCTAGGCAGGTGCAATTGTGTAGCAATGCAAACTGAATAACCTGGTCAAATGTCACGGGTGTACAAAAAACCACGGGCGATTTACAAGGAGATGTTCACCCGGAAAACCGGAGGTCTGCCGGCAGCAAAATTCCGGAATTCTTCCTAAGAAGACTTGAAAGCAGTGAAACGCTCCTATGTTGCAATAACTCAGAACTTCATTCTCAGTGTTCCCGGCAGAGGTCATTCGGTTGAACACAACCGTGGACTTATTAGAGCCAGATGTAGGCAGTGCCGTCAATAGTGCTGGATGAACTGAGGTGGCGTGCCAAACAACTGAGCTCTAGTTCTCAACACTTTCACAAAGTGCCATAAGGTGAGGTTCTACTTACTGCTCCGGTTCAGTAGAATTTAGCCGTCAAAGCTGGAACAAGTAGCACTCATGTGAGAATAACGGGAAGCAGATATACCCAGTCTTCTGGCAGTCTCCTAGGGGGACCAACCTATCTGGCTGCCACGCCTGAATGTTTTCAACCGCGGCAGAGCTAGGCAGGGCAATTGTGCAGCAATGCAAACTGCATAACCTGGCCAAATGTCACGGGTGTACAAGAAACCACGGGGGATTTACGAGGAGATGTTCACCCAGAACATCCGGAGGCCTGCGGGCAGCAAGATTCCAGAATTCTCACTAAGAAACCTTGAAAGCAGTGAAACGCTCCTATGTTGCAATAACTCAGAAACTCATTCTGAGTGTTCCCAGCAGAGGTCATTCGGCTGAACATAACCGTGGACTAATTAAGCCAGATCAAGGCAGTGCCGTCCATAGTGCTGGATGGACTGTGGTGGCGTGTCAAACAACTGAGCTCAAGTTCCAAAACTTTCACACATTGCCATAAGTTGAGCTTCAACTTACTGCTCCGGCTGAGTAGAATGTAGCCTTCAAAGCTGGAATAAGTAGCACTCAGGTGAGAAGAACGGGAAGCAGATATACCCACTCCGCTGGCAGTGTCCTACGGGGACCAGCCTATCTGGCTGCCACGTCTGAATGTTTGCAACCGCGGCAGAGTTTGGCAGGCCTAATTGTGCAGCAATGCAAACTGCATAACCTGGCCAAATTTCACGGGTGTACAAGAAACCACGAGGGATTAACCAGGAGATGTTCACCCGGAACAGCTGGAGGCTTGCCGGGAGCAAGATTCCGGAATTCTTCCTAAGAAGCCTTGAAAGCAGTGAAACGCTCCTATGTTTCAATAACTCAGAACCTCATTCTGAGTGTTCCCGGCAAAGGTCATTCGGCTAAACACAACCGTGGACTAATTAGTGCCAGATGTAGGCAGTGCCGTCCATAGTGCTGGATGGACAGTGGTGGCGTGCCAAACAACTGAGCTGTAGTTCTCAACACTTTCACACATTGCCATAAGTTGAGGTTCAACTTACTGCTCCGGTTGAGTAGACTGTAGCCGTCAAAGATGGAATGAGTAGCACTCAGGTGAGAAGAAGGGGAAGCAGATATACCCAGTTCGCTGGCAGTGTCCTACGGGGACCAGCCTATCGGGCTGCCAGGCTTGAATGTTTGCAAGCGCGGCAGAGCTAAGCAGGAGGAATTGTGCAGCAATGCAAACTGCATAACCTGACCAAATTTCACGGGTGTTCAACAAACCACGTGGGATTTACAAGGAGATATTCACCCGGAACAGCCGGAGGCCTGCCGACAGCAAGATTCCGGAATTCTTCCTAAGAAGCCTTGAAAGCATTGAAAGGCTCCTATGGTGCAACAACTCAGAACCTCAATCTGAGTGTTCCCGGCAGAGGTCATTGAGCTGAACACAACCGTGGACTTAAGAGCCAGATGTAGGCAGTGCAGTCCATAGTGCTGGATGGACTGTGGTGGCGTGCCAAAAATCTGAGATCTAGTTCTCAACACTTTTACAAAGTGCCATAAGTTGAGGTTCAAGCTACTGCTCCGGTTGAGTAGAGTGTAGCCGTCAAAGCTGGAATCAATAGCCCTCAGGTGAGAAGAAAGGGAAGCAGATATACCCAGTCCGCTGGCAGTGTCCTACTGGCACCAGCCTATCTGGCTGCCACGCCTGAATGTTTACAACCCCAGCAGAGCTAGGCAGGCGCAATTGTGCAGCAATGCAAACTGCATAACCTGGCCAAATTTCACGGGTGTACAAGATACCACGGGGGATTTACAAGGAGATGTTCACCCAGAACAGCCGGAGGCCTGCCGGGAGCAAGATTCTGGAATTCTTCGTAAGAAGCCTTGAAAGCAGTGAAACTCTCCTATGTTGAAATAACTCAGAAACTCATTCTGAGTGTTCCTGGCAGAGATCATTCGGCTGAACACAACCGTTGACTAATTCGAGCCAGATGTAGGCTGTGCCGTCCATAGTGCTGGATGGACAGTGGTGGCGTGTCAAACAAGTGAGTTCTAGTTCTGAACATTTTCACACATTGCCATAAGTTGAGGTTCAAGTTACTGCTCCGGTTGAGTAGAGTGTAGCCTTCAAAGCTGGAATCAGTAGCACTCAGGTGAGAAGAACGGGAAGCAGATATACTCAGTTCGCTGGCAGTGTCCTACGGTGACCAGCCTATCTGGCTGCCACGCCTGAATGTTTGCAACCGCGGCAGAGCTAGGCAGGCGCAATTGTGCAGCAATGCAAACTGCATAACCTTGCCAAATTTCACGGGTGTACAGGAAACCACGGGGGATTTACAAGGAGATATTCACCCGAAACAGTCGGAAGCCTCCCGACACCAACTTTCGGTAATACTTCCCAAGAAGCCTTCAAAGCAGTGAAAAGCTCCTATGTTGCAACAACTCAGAACCTGATTCTGAGTGTTCCCAGCAGAGGTCATTCGGCTAAACACAACCGTGGACTAATTAGTGCCAGATGTAGGCAGGGCCGTCCATAGTGCTGGATGGACAATGGTGGCGTGCCAAACAACTGAGCTCTAGTTCTCAACACTTTCACACATTGCCATAAGTTGAGGTTCAACTTACTGCTCCGCTTGAGGAGAGTGTAGCCTTTAAAGCTGGAATCAGTAGCACTCAGGTGAGAAGAAGGGGAAGCAGATATAACCAGTTCGCTGGCAGTGTCCTACGGGGACCAGCCTATCTGGCTGCCACGCCTGAATGTTTGCAACGGCGGCAGAGCTAAGCAGGAGGAATTGTGCAGCAATGCAAACTGCATAACCTAGCCAAATTTCACGGGTGTTCAACAAACCACGGGGGATTTACAAGGAGATATCCACCCGGAACAGCTGGAGGCCTGCTGACAGCAAGATTCCGGAATTCTTCCTAAGAAGCCTTGAAAGCAGTGAAACGCTCCTATGTTGCAACAACTCAGAACCTCAATCTGAGTGTTCCCGGCAGAGGTCATTCAGCTGAACACAACCATGGACTTAAGAGCCAGATGTAGACAGTGATGTTTGTAGTGCTGGATGGACTGTGGTGGCGTGCCAAACAACTGAGCTCTAGTTCTCAACACTTTCACAAAGTGCCATAAGTTGACATTCAACTTACTGCTCCGCTTGAGTAGAGTGTAGCCGTCAAAGCTGTAGTCAGTAGCACTCAGGTGAGAAGAACAGGAAGCAGATATACACAGTCCGCTGGCAGTGTCCTATGGGGACCAGCCTATTTGGCTGCCACGCCTGAATGTTTGCAACCGCAGCAGGGCTAGGCAGGCGCCATTGTGCAGCAATGCAAACTGCATAACCTGGCCAAATGTCACCGATGTACAAGAAACCATGGGGGATTTACAAGGAGATATTCACCCGGAACAGCCCGAGGCCTGCCGGCACCAACATTCGGTAATTCTTCCTAAGAAGCCTTGAAAGCAGTGAAAAGCTCCTATGTTGCAACAACTCAGAACCTCATTCTGAGTGTTCCCAGCAGAGGTCATTCGGCTGAACACAACCGTGGACTAATTAAGCCAGATCTAGGCAGTGCCGTCCATAGTGCCGAATGGAAAGTGGTGGCGTGTCAAACAACTGAGCTCTAGTTCTCAACACTTTCACACATTGCCATAAGTTGAGGTTCAAGTTACTGCTCCGGTAGAGTAGAGTGTAGCCGTCAAAGCTGGAATCAATAGCCCTCAGGTGAGAAGAACGGGAAGCAGATATACCCAGTCCGCTGGCAGTGTCCTACGGGCACCAGCCTATGTGGCTGCCACGCCTGAATGTTTGCAACCGTGGCAGAGCTAGGCAGGCGCAATTGTGCAGCAATGCAAACTGCATAACCTGGCCAAATTTCACGGGTGAACTGGAAAAAACGGGGGATTTACAAGGAGATATTCACCCGGAACAGCCGGAGGCCTGCCGGCACCAACATTCGGTAATTCTTCCTAAGAAGCCTTGAAACCAGTGAAAAGCTCCTATGTTGTAACAACTCAAAACCTCATTCTGAATGTTCCCGGCAGAGGTCATTCGGCTGAACACAACCGTGGACTTATTAGAGCCAGATGTAGGCAGTGCCGTCCATAGTGCTGGATGGACAGTGGTGACATGTCAAACAACTGAGCTCTAGTTCTGAACACTTTCACACATTGCCATACGTTGAGGTTCAAGTAACTGCTCCGGTTGAGTAGAGTGTAGCCTTCAAAGCTGGAATCAGTAGCACTCAGGTGAGAAGAACGGGAAGCAGATATACCCAGTTCGCTGGCAGTGTCCAAAGGGGACCAGGCTATCTGGCTGCCAAGCCTGAATGTTTGCAACCGCGGCAGAGCTAGGCAGGCGCAATTGTGCAGCAATGCAAACTACAAAACTTGGCCAAATTTCACGGGTGTACAAGAAACCACGGGGGATTTACAAGGAGATATTCACCCGGAACAGTCGGAGGCCTGCCGGCAGCAAGATTCCGGAATTCTTCCTAAGAAGCCTTGAAAGCAGTGAAACGCTCCTATGTTGCGATAACTCAGAAACTCATTCTGAGTGTTCCCGGCAGAGTTCATTCGGATGAACACAACCGTGGACTAAGTAGAGCCAGATGTAGGCAGTGCCGTCCATAGTGCTGGATGGAGAGGGGTGGCGTGTCAAACAACTGAGCTCTAGTTCTCAACACTTTCACACATTGCCATAAGTTGAGGTTCAACTTACTGTTCCGGTTGAGTAGAGTGTAGCCGTCAAAGCTGGAAGCAATAGCACTCAGGTGAGAAGAACGGAAAGCAGATATACCCAGTCCGCTGGCAGTGTCCTACGGGCACCAGCCTATCTGGCTGCCACCCTTGAATGTTTGCAACCGCGGCAGAGCTAGGCAGGCGCAATTGTGTAGCAATGCAACCTGTATAACCTGGCCAAATGTCACGGGTGTACAAGAAACCACGTGCAATTTACGAGGAGATGTTCACCCGGAAAACCGGAGGCCTGCCAGCAGCAACATTCGGGAATTCTTCCTAAGAAGCCTTGAAAGCAGTGAAACACTCCTATGTTGCAATATCTCAGAAACTCATTCTGAGTGTTCCCGGCAGAGGTCATTCGGCTGAAAACAACCGTGGACTAATTCGAGCCAGATGTAGGCATTGCCTTCCATAGTGCTGGATGAAATGTGGTGGCATGACAAACAACTGAGCTCTAGTTCTCAACACTTTCACACATTGCCATAAGTTGAGGTTCAAGTTACTGCTCCGGTTGAGTAGAGTGTAGCCGTCACAGCTAGAACCAGTAGCACTCAGTTGAGAAGAACTGGAAGCAGATATACCCAATCCGCTGGCAGTGTCCTATGGGGACCAGCCTATCTGGCTGCCACGCCTGAATGTTTGCAACCGCGGCAGAGCTAGGCAGGCGCAATTGTGCCGCAATGCAAACTGCATAACCTGGCCAAAGTTCACGGATGTACAGGAAACCACGGGGGATTTACAAGGAGATATTCACCCGAAACAGCCGGAATCCTGCTGGCACCAACATTCGGTAATTCTTCCTAAGAAGCCTTGAAAGCAGTGAAAAGCTCCTATGTTGAAATAACTCAGAAACTCATTCTGAGTGTTCCCGGCAGAGGTCATTCGGCTAAACACAACCGTGGACTAATTAGTGCCAGATGTAGGCAGTGCCGTCCATAGTGCTGGATGGACAGTGGTGGCGTGCCAAACAACTGAGCTCTAGTTCTCAACACTTTCACACATTGCCATAAGTTGAGGTTCAACTGACTGCTCCGGTTGAGTAGAGTGTAGCCTTTAAAGCTGGAATCAGTAGCACTCAGGTGAGAAGAAAGGGAAGCAGATATAACCAGTTCGCTGGCAGTGTCCTACGGGGACCAGCCTATCTGGCTGCCACGCCTAAATGTTTGCAACCGCGGCAGAGCTAAGCAGGAGGAATTGTGCAGCAATGAAACTGCATTACCTGGCCAAATTTTACGGGTGTTCAACAAACCACGGGAGATTTACAAGGAGATATTAACCCGGAACAGCCGGAGGCCTGCCGACAGCAAGATTCCAGAATTCTTCCTAAGAAGCCTTGAAAGCAGTGAAACGCTCCTATGTTGCAACAACTCAGAACCTCATTCTGAGTGTTCCCTGCAGAGGTCATTCAGCTGAACACAACCGTGGTCTTATTAGAGCCAGATGTAGGCAGTGCCGTCCATAGTGCTGGATGGACTGTGGTGGTGTGCCAAACAACTGAGCTCTAGTTCTCAACACTTTCACAAAGTGCCATAAGTTGAGTTTGAACTTACTGCTCCGCTTGAGTACAGTGTAGCCGTCAAAGCTGGAATCAGTAGCAGTCAGGTGAGAAGAACGTGAAGCAGATATACCCAGTCCGCTGGCAGTGTTCTACGGGGACCAGCCTATCTGGCTGCCATGCCTGAATGATTGCAACCGCGGCATAGCTAGGCAGGTGCAATTGTGTAGCAATGCAAACTGAATAACCTGGTCAAATGTCACGGGTGTACAAAAAACCACGGGCGATTTACAAGGAGATGTTCACCCGGAAAACCGGAGGCCTGCCGGCAGCAAAATTCCGGAATTCTTCCTAAGAAGCCTTGAAAGCAGTGAAACGCTCCTATGTTGCAATAACTCAGAACCTCATTCTCAGTGTTCCCGGCAGAGGTCATTTGGTTGAACCCAACCGTGGACTTATTAGAGCCAGATGTAGGCAGTGCCGTCAATAGTGCTGGATGAACTGAGGTGGCGTGCCAAACAACTGAGCTCTAGTTCTCAACACTTTCACAAAGTGCCATGAGTTGAGGTTCAACTTACTGCTCCGGTTGAGTAGAGTGTAGCCGTCAAAGCTGGAATCAATAGCCCTCAGGTGAGAAGAACAGGAAGCAGATATGCCCAGTCTGCTGGCAGTGTCCTACGGGAACCAGCCTATCTGGCTGCCACGCCTGAATGTTTACAACCCCGGCAGAGCTAGGCAGGCGCAATTGTGCAGCAATGCAAACTGCATAACCTGGCCAAATTTCACGGGTGTACAGGAAACCACGGGGGATTTACAAGGAGATATTGATCCGGAACAGCCGGAAGCCTGTCGGCACCAACATTCGGTAATTCTTCCTAAGAAGCCTTGAAAGCAGTGAAAAGCTCCTATGTTGCAAGAACTCCGAACCTCATTCTGAGTGTTCCCGGCAGAGGTCATTCGGCTAAACACAACCGTGGACTAATTCGAGCCAGATGTAGGCAGTGCCGTCCTTAGTGCTGGTTGGACAGTGGTGGCGTGCCAAACAACTGAGCTGTAGTTCTCAACACTTTCAGACATTGCCATAAGTTGAGGTTCAACTTACTGCTCCTGTTGAGTAGAGTGTAGCCGTCAAAGATGGAATCAGAAGCACTCAGGTGAGAAGAAGGGGAAGCAGATATACCCAGTTCGCTGGCAGTGTCCTACGGGGACCAGCCTATCGGGCTGCCAGGCTTGAATGTTTGCAAGCGCGGCAGAGCTAAGCAGGAGGAAATGTGCAGCAATGCAAACTGCATAACCTGGCCAAATTTCACGGGTGTTCAACAAACCATGGGGGATTTACAAGGAGATATTCACCGGGAACAGCCGGATGCCTGCCGACAGCAAGATTCCAGAATTCTCCCTAAGAAGGCTTGAAAGCAGTTAAAAGCTCCTATGTTGCAATAACTCAGAAACTCTTTCTGAGTGTTCCCAGCAGAGGTCATTCGGCTGAACACAACCGTGGACTAATTAAGCCAGATCAAGGCAGTGCCGTCCGTAGTGCTGGATGGACTGTGGTGGCGTGTCAAACAACTGAGCTCAAGTTCCAAAACTTTCACACATTGCCATAAGTTGAGCTTCAACTTACTGCTCCGGTTGAGTAGAATGTAGCCTTCAAAGCTGGAATAAGCAGCACTCAGGTGAGAAGAACGGGAAGCAGATATACCCACTCCTCTGGCAGTGTCCTACGGGGACCAGCCTATCTGGCTGCCACGTCTGAATGTTTGCAACCGCGGCAGAGTTTGGCAGGCCTAATTGTGCAGCAATGCAAACTGCATAACCTGGCCAAATTTCACCGGTTTACAAGAAACCACGGGGGATTTACCAGGAGATGTTCACCCGGAACAGCTGGAGGCTTGCCGGCAGCAAGATTCCGGAATTCTTCCTAAGAAGCCTTGAAAGCAGTGAAACGCTCCTATGTTGCAATAACTCAGAACCTCATATTGAGTGTTCCCGGAAGAGGTCATTCAGCTGAACACAACGGTGGACTAATTAGAGCCAGATGTAGGCAGTGCCGTCAATAGTGCTGGATGGAGGGTGGTGGCGTGCCAAACAAGTGAGCTCTAGTTCTCAACACTTTCACAAAGTGCCATGAGTTGAGGTTCAACTTACTGCTCGGGTTGAGTAGAGTGTAGACGTCAAAGCTGGAATCAGTAGCACTCAGGAGAGAAGCACGGGAAGCAGATAGACCAATTCCGCTGGGAGAGTCCTACGGGGACCAGCCTATCTGGCTGCCACGCCTGAATGTTTGCAAACGCGGCAGAGCTAGGCAGGCGCAATTGTGCAGCAATGCAAACTGCATAACCTGGCCAAATGTCACGGGTGTACAAGAAACCACGGGGGATTTACAAGGAGATATTCACCCGGAACAGCCGGAGGCCTGCCGGCACGAACATTCGGTAATTCTTCCTAAGAAGCCTTGAAAGCAGTGAAACGCTCTTATGTTGCAACAACTCAGAACCTCATTCTGAGTGTTCCCCGCAGAGGTCATTCAGCTGAACACAACCGTGGTCTTATTAGAGCCAGATGTAGGCAGTGCCGTCCATAGTGCTGGATGGACTGTGGTGGCGTGCCAAACAACTGAGCTCTAGTTCTCAACACTTTCACAAAGTGCCATAAGTTGAGTTTCAACTTACTGCTCCGCTTGAGTAGAGTGTAGCCGTCAAAGCTGGAATCAGTAGCAGTCAGGTGAGAAGAACGTGAAGCAGATATACCCAGTCCGCTGGCAGTGTTCTACGGGGACCAGCCTATCTGGCTGCCATGCCTGAATGTTTGCAACCGCGGCAGAGCTAGGCAGGTGCAATTGTGTAGCAATGCAAACTGAATAACCTGGTCAAATGTCACGGGTGTACAAAAAACCACGGGCAATTTACAAGGAGATGTTCACCCGGAAAACCGGAGGCTTCCCGGCAGCAAGATTCCGGAATTCTTCCTAAGAAGCCTTGAAAGCAGTGAAACGCTCCTATGTTGCAATAACTCAGAACCTTATATTGAGTGTTCCCGGAAGAGGTCATTCGACTGAACACAACCGTGGACTAATTAGAGCCAGATGTAGGCAGTGCCGTCAATAGTGCTGGATGGACAGTGGTGGCGTGCCAAACAAGTGAGCTCTAGTTCTCAACACTTTCACAAAGTGCCATGAGTTGAGGTTCAACTTACTGCTCCGGTTGAGTAGAGTGTAGCCGTCAAAGCTGGAATCAGTAGCCCTCAGGTGAGAAGAAGGGGAAGCAGATATACCCAGTTCGCTGGCAGTGTCCTACGGGGACCAGCCTATCTGGTTGCCACGTCTGAATGTTTGCAACCGCGGCAGAGTTTGGCAGGCCTAATTGTGCAGCAATGCAAACTGCATAACCTGGCCAAATTTCACCGGTGTACAAGAAACCCCGGGGGATTTACAAGGAGATGTTCACCCGGAACAGCCGAAGGCCTGCTGGCAGCAAGATTCCAGAATCCTCCCTAAGAAGCATTGAAAGCAGTGAAACGCTCCTATGTTGCAATAACTCAGAAACTCATTCTGAGTGTTCCTGGCCGAGGTCCTTCGGCTGAACACAACCGTGGACTAATTAGAGCCAGATGTAGGCAGTGCCCTCCATAGTGCTGGATGGACAGTGGGGGCGTGCCAAACAACTGAGCTCTAGTTCTCAACACTTTCACACATTGCCATGAGTTGAGGTTCAACTTACTGCTCCGGTTGAGTAGAGTGTAGCCGTCAAAGCTGGAATCAGTAGCACTTCGGTGAGAAGAACGGGCAGCAGATATACCCAGACGGCTGGCAGTGTCCTACGGGCACCAGCCTATCTGGCTGCCACGCCTGAATGTTTGCAACCGTGGCAGAGCTTGGTAGGCGCACTTGTGCAGCAATGCAAACGGCATAACCTGGCCAAATTTCACAGGTGTACAAGAAACCACGGGGGATTTACAAGGAGATGTTCACCCGGAACAGACGGAGGCCTGCCAACTGCAATATTCCAGAATTCTCACTAAGAAGCCTTGAAAGCAGTGAAACGCTCCTATGTTGCAATAACTCAGAAACTCATTCTGATGGTTCCCGGCAGAGGTCATTTGGATGAACACAACCGTTTACTAATTAGAGCAAGATGTAGGCAGTGCCGTCCATACTGCTGGATGGAGAGGGGTGGCGTGTCAAACAACTGAGCTCTAGTTCTCAACACTTTCACACGTTGCCATAAGTTGAGGTTCAACTTACTGCTCCGGTTGAATAGAGTGTAGCCGTCAAAGCTGGAATTAGTAGCACTCAGTTGTGAAGAACGGGAAGCAGATATACCCAGTCCGCTGGCAGTGTCCTACGTGGACCAGCCTGATTGGCTGCCATGCCTGAATGTTTGCAACCGCAGCAGAGCTAGGCAGTCGCAATTGTGCAGCAATGCAAACGGCATAACCTGGCCAAATTTCACGGGTGTACAAGAAACCACGGGGGATTTATAAGGAGATGTTCACCCGGAACAGCCGAAGGCCTGCCGGCAGCAAGATTCCAGAATTCTCCCTAAGAAGCCTTGAAAGCAGTGAAACGCTCCTATGTTGCTATAACTCAGAAACTCATTCTGAGTGTTCCTGGCCGAGGTCATTCGGCTGAACACAACCGTTTACTAATTAGAGCCAGATGTAGGCAGTGCCCTCCATAGTGCTGGATGGACAGTGGTGGCGTACCTAACAACTGAGCTCTATTTCTCAACACTTTCACACATTGCCATGAGTTGAGGTTCAACTTACTGCTCCTGTTGAGTAGAGTGCAGCCGTCAAAGCTGGAATCAGTAGCACTCAGGTGAGAAGAAGGGGAAGCAGATATACCCAGTTCGCTGGCAGTGTCCTACGGGGACCAACCTATCTGGCTGCCTTGCATGAATGTTTGCAACCAGGGCAGAGCTAAGCAGGAGGAATTGTGCAGCAAGGCAAACTGCATAACCTGGCCAAATTTCACGGGTGTACAAGAAACCACGGGGGATTTACCAGGAGATGTTCACCCGGAACAGCTGGAGGCCTGCCCGCAGCAAGATTCCGGAATTTTTCCTAAGAAGCCTTGAAAGCAGTGAAACGCTCCTATGTTGCAATAACTCAGAACCTCATATTGAGTGTTCCTGGAAGAGGTCATTCGGCTGAACACAACCGTGGACTAATTAGAGCCAGATGTAGGCAGTGCCGTCCATAGTGCTGGATGGACAGTGGTGGCTTGCCAAACAACTGAGCTCTAGTTCTCAACACTTTCACACATTGCTATAAGTTGAGGTTCATCTTACTGCTCCGGTTGAGTAGAGTGTAGCCGTCAAAGCTGGAATCAGTAGCTCTCAGGTGAGAAGAACGGGAAGCAGATATACCCAGTCCGCTGACAGTGTCCTACGGGCACCAGTCTATCTGGCTGCCACGCCTGAATGTTTGCAGCCCCGGCAGAGCTAGGCAGGCGCAATTGTGCAGCAATGCAAACTGCATAACTTGGCCAAATTTCACGGGTGTACAAGAAACCACGGGGGATTTACAAGGAGATGTTCACTTAGAACACCCGGAGGCCTGCGGGCAGCAAGATTCCAGAATGCTCCCTAAGAAGCCTTGAAAGCAGTGAAACACTCCTATGTTGCAATATCTCAGAAACTCATTCTGAGTGTTCCCGGCAGAGGTCATTCGGCTGAACACAACCGTGGACTAATTAGAGCCAGATGCAGCAGTGCCATCCATAGTGCTGGATGGACAGTGGTGGCGTGTCAAACAACTGAGCTCTCGATCTCAACACTTTCACAAAGTCCCATAAGTGGAGGTTCAACTTACAGCTCCGGTTGAGTAGAGTGTAGCCGTCAAAGCTGGAATCTGTAGCACTGAGGTGTAAAGAACGGGAAGCAGATATACCCAGTCCGCTGGCAGTGTCTTACGTGGACCAGACTGTCTGGCTGCCACGTCTGAATATTTGCAACCGCAGCAGAGCTAGGCAGGCGCAATTGTGCAGCAATGCAAACTGCATAACCTGGCCAAATTTCTCGGGTGTACAAATAACCACGGGGATTTACAAGGAGATGTTCACCCGGAACAGACGGAGGCCTGCCGGCCGCAAGATTACGGAATTCTCCCTAAGAAGCCTTGAAAACAGTGAAAGGCTCCTATGTTGCAATAACTCAGAACCTCATTCTGAGTGTTCCCGGCAGAGGTTATTCGGCTGAACACAACCGTGGACTAATTAGAGCCAGATGTAGGCAGTGCCGTCCATAGTGCCGGATGGAGAGTGGTGGCGTCCCACACAACTGAGCTCTAGTTCTCAACACTTTCACACACTGCCATAAGTTGAGGTTCAAGTTACTGCTCCGGTTGAGTAGAGTGTAGCCGTCAAAGCTGGAATCAGTAGCTCTCAGGTGAGAAGAACGGGAAGCAGATATACCCTGTCCGCTGGCAGTGTCCTACGTGGACCAGCCTATCTGGCTGCCACGCCTGAATGTTTGCAACCGCGGCAGAGCTAGGCAGGCGCAATTGTGCAGCAATGCAAACTGCATAACTTGGCCAAATGTACGGGTGTACAAGAAACCACGGGGGATTTACAAGGAGATATTCACCCGGAACAGCCGGACCCCTGCCGGCAGCAAGATTCCGGAATTCTACCTAAGAAGCCTTGAAAGCAGTGAAATGCTCCTATGTTACAACAACTCAAAACCTCATTCTGAATGTTCCCGGCAGAGGTCATTCGGCTGAACACAACCGTGGACTAATTCGAGCCAGATGTAGGCAGTGCCGTCCATAGTGCTGGATGGACAGTGGTGGCGTGCCAAACAACTGAGCTCTAGTTCTCAACACTTTCACATATTGCTATAACTTGAGGTTCATCTTACTGCTCCGGTTGAGTAGAATGTAGCCTTCAAAGCTGGAATAAGCAGCACTCAGGTGAGAAGAACGGGAAGCAGATATACCCACTCCTCTGGCAGTGTCCTACGGGGACCAGCCTATCTGGCTGCCACGTCTGAATGTTTGCAACCGCGGCAGAGTTTGGCAGGCCTAATTGTGCAGCAATGCAAACTGCATAACCTGGCCAAATTTCACCGGTTTACAAGAAACCACGGGGGATTTACCAGGAGATGTTCACCCGGAACAGCTGGAGGCTTGCCGGCAGCAAGATTCCGGAATTCTTCCTAAGAAGCCTTGAAAGCAGTGAAACGCTCCTATGTTGCAATAACTCAGAACCTCATATTGAGTGTTCCCGGAAGAGGTCATTCAGCTGAACACAACGGTGGACTAATTAGAGCCAGATGTAGGCAGTGCCGTCAATAGTGCTGGATGGAGAGTGGTGGCGTGCCAAACAAGTGAGCTCTAGTTCTCAACACTTTCACAAAGTGCCATGAGTTGAGGTTCAACTTACTGCTCGGGTTGAGTAGAGTGTAGACGTCAAAGCTGGAATCAGTAGCACTCAGGAGAGAAGCACGGGAAGCAGATAGACCAATTCCGCTGGGAGAGTCCTACGGGGACCAGCCTATCTGGCTGCCACGCCTGAATGTTTGCAAACGCGGCAGAGCTAGGCAGGCGCAATTGTGCAGCAATGCAAACTGCATAACCTGGCCAAATGTCACGGGTGTACAAGAAACCACAGGGGATTTACAAGGAGATATTCACCCGGAACAGCCGGAGGCCTGCCGGCACGAACATTCGGTAATTCTTCCTAAGAAGCCTTGAAAGCAGTGAAACGCTCTTATGTTGCAACAACTCAGAACCTCATTCTGAGTGTTCCCCGCAGAGGTCATTCAGCTGAACACAACCGTGGTCTTATTAGAGCCAGATGTAGGCAGTGCCGTCCATAGTGCTGGATGGACTGGGTGGCGTGCCAAACAACTGAGCTCTAGTTCTCAACACTTTCACAAAGTGCCATAAGTTGAGTTTCAACTTACTGCTCCGCTTGAGTAGAGTGTAGCCGTCAAAGCTGGAATCAGTAGCAGTCAGGTGAGAAGAACGTGAAGCAGATATACCCAGTCCGCTGGCAGTGTTCTACGGGGACCAGCCTATCTGGCTGCCATGCCTGAATGTTTGCAACCGCGGCAGAGCTAGGCAGGTGCAATTGTGTAGCAATGCAAACTGAATAACCTGGTCAAATGTCACGGGTGTACAAAAAACCACGGGCAATTTACAAGGAGATGTTCACCCGGAAAACCGGAGGCTTCCCGGCAGCAAGATTCCGGAATTCTTCCTAAGAAGCCTTGAAAGCAGTGAAACGCTCCTATGTTGCAATAACTCAGAACCTTATATTGAGTGTTCCCGGAAGAGGTCATTCGACTGAACACAACCGTGGACTAATTAGAGCCAGATGTAGGCAGTGCCGTCAATAGTGCTGGATGGACAGTGGTGGCGTGCCAAACAAGTGAGCTCTAGTTCTCAACACTTTCACAAAGTGCCATGAGTTGAGGTTCAACTTACTGCTCCGGTTGAGTAGAGTGTAGCCGTCAAAGCTGGAATCAGTAGCCCTCAGGTGAGAAGAAGGGGAAGCAGATATACCCAGTTCGCTGGCAGTGTCCTACGGGGACCAGCCTATCTGGTTGCCACGTCTGAATGTTTGCAACCGCGGCAGAGTTTGGCAGGCCTAATTGTGCAGCAATGCAAACTGCATAACCTGGCCAAATTTCACCGGTGTACAAGAAACCCCGGGGGATTTACAAGGAGATGTTCACCCGGAACAGCCGAAGGCCTGCTGGCAGCAAGATTCCAGAATCCTCCCTAAGAAGCATTGAAAGCAGTGAAACGCTCCTATGTTGCAATAACTCAGAAACTCATTCTGAGTGTTCCTGGCCGAGGTCATTCGGCTGAACACAACCGTGGACTAATTAGAGCCAGATGTAGGCAGTGCCCTCCATAGTGCTGGATGGACAGTGGGGGCGTGCCAAACAACTGAGCTCTAGTTCTCAACACTTTCACACATTGCCATGAGTTGAGGTTCAACTTACTGCTCCGGTTGAGTAGAGTGTAGCCGTCAAAGCTGGAATCAGTAGCACTTCGGTGAGAAGAACGGGCAGCAGATATACCCAGACGGCTGGCAGTGTCCTACGGGCACCAGCCTATCTGGCTGCCACGCCTGAATGTTTGCAACCGTGGCAGAGCTTGGTAGGCGCACTTGTGCAGCAATGCAAACGGCATAACCTGGCCAAATTTCACAGGTGTACAAGAAACCACGGGGGATTTACAAGGAGATGTTCACCCGGAACAGACGGAGGCCTGCCAACTGCAATATTCCAGAATTCTCACTAAGAAGCCTTGAAAGCAGTGAAACGCTCCTATGTTTCAATAACTCAGAAACTCATTCTGATGGTTCCCGGCAGAGGTCATTTGGATGAACACAACCGTTTACTAATTAGAGCAAGATGTAGGCAGTGCCGTCCATACTGCTGGATGGAGAGGGGTGGCGTGTCAAACAACTGAGCTCTAGTTCTCAACACTTTCACACGTTGCCATAAGTTGAGGTTCAACTTACTGCTCCGGTTGAATAGAGTGTAGCCGTCAAAGGTGGAATTAGTAGCACTCAGTTGTGAAGAACGGGAAGCAGATATACCCAGTCCGCTGGCAGTGTCCTACGTGGACCAGCCTGATTGGCTGCCATGCCTGAATGTTTGCAACCGCAGCAGAGCTAGGCAGTCGCAATTGTGCAGCAATGCAAACGGCATAACCTGGCCAAATTTCACGGGTGTACAAGAAACCACGGGGGATTTATAAGGAGATGTTCACCCGGAACAGCCGAAGGCCTGCCGGCAGCAAGATTCCAGAATTCTCCCTAAGAAGCCTTGAAAGCAGTGAAACGCTCCTATGTTGCTATAACTCAGAAACTCATTCTGAGTGTTCCTGGCCGAGGTCATTCGGCTGAACACAACCGTTTACTAATTAGAGCCAGATGTAGGCAGTGCCCTCCATAGTGCTGGATGGACAGTGGTGGAGTACCTAACAACTGAGCTCTATTTCTCAACACTTTCACACATTGCCATGAGTTGAGGTTCAACTTACTGCTCCTGTTGAGTAGAGTGCAGCCGTCAAAGCTGGAATCAGTAGCACTCAGGTGAGAAGAAGGGGAAGCAGATATACCCAGTTCGCTGGCAGTGTCCTACGGGGACCAACCTATCTGGCTGCCTTGCATGAATGTTTGCAACCAGGGCAGAGCTAAGCAGGAGGAATTGTGCAGCAAGGCAAACTGCATAACCTGGCCAAATTTCACGGGTGTACAAGAAACCACGGGGGATTTACCAGGAGATGTTCACCCGGAACAGCTGGAGGCCTGCCCGCAGCAAGATTCCGGAATTTTTCCTAAGAAGCCTTGAAAGCAGTGAAACGCTCCTATGTTGCAATAACTCAGAACCTCATATTGAGTGTTCCTGGAAGAGGTCATTCGGCTGAACACAACCGTGGACTAATTAGAGCCAGATGTAGGCAGTGCCGTCCATAGTGCTGGATGGACAGTGGTGGCGTGCCAAACAACTGAGCTCTAGTTCTCAACACTTTCACACATTGCTATAAGTTGAGGTTCATCTTACTGCTCCGGTTGAGTAGAGTGTAGCCGTCAAAGCTGGAATCAGTAGCTCTCAGGTGAGAAGAACGGGAAGCAGATATACCCAGTCCGCTGACAGTGTCCTACGGGCACCAGTCTATCTGGCTGCCACGCCTGAATGTTTGCAGCCCCGGCAGAGCTAGGCAGGCGCAATTGTGCAGCAATGCAAACTGCATAACTTGGCCAAATTTCACGGGTGTACAAGAAACCACGGGGGATTTACAAGGAGATGTTCACTTAGAACACCCGGAGGCCTGCGGGCAGCAAGATTCCAGAATGCTCCCTAAGAAGCCTTGAAAGCAGTGAAACACTCCTATGTTGCAATAACTCAGAAACTCATTCTGAGTGTTCCCGGCAGAGGTCATTCGGCTGAACACAACCGTGGACTAATTAGAGCCAGATGCAGCAGTGCCATCCATAGTGCTGGATGGACAGTGGTGGCGTGTCAAACAACTGAGCTCTAGATCTCAACACTTTCACAAAGTCCCATAAGTGGAGGTTCAACTTACAGCTCCGGTTGAGTAGAGTGTAGCCGTAAAAGCTGGAATCTGTAGCACTGAGGTGTAAAGAACGGGAAGCAGATATACCCAGTCCGCTGGCAGTGTCTTACGTGGACCAGACTGTCTGGCTGCCACGCCTGAATGTTTGCAACCGCGGCAGAGCTAGGCAGGCGCAATTGTGCAGCAATGCAAACTGCATAACTTGGCCAAATGTACGGGTGTACAAGAAACCACGGGGGATTTACAAGGAGATATTCACCCGGAACAGCCGGACCCCTGCCGGCAGCAAGATTCCGGAATTCTACCTAAGAAGCCTTGAAAGCAGTGAAATGTTCCTATGTTGCAACAACTCAAAACCTCATTCTGAATGTTCCCGGCAGAGGTCATTCGGCTGAACACAACCGTGGACTAATTCGAGCCAGATGTAGGCAGTGCCGTCCATAGTGCTGGATGGACAGTGGTGGCGTGCCAAACAACTGAGCTCTAGTTCTCAACACTTTCACATATTGCTATAACTTGAGGTTCATCTTACTGCTCCGGTTGAGTAGAGTGTAGCCGTCAATGCTGGAATCAGTAGCACTCAGGTGTAAAGAACTGGAAGCAGACATACCCAGTCCGCTGGCAGTGTCTTACGTGGACCAGACTGTCTCGCTGCCACGCCTGAATGTTTGCAACCGCAGCAGAGCTAGGCAGGCGCAATTGTGCAGCAATGCAAACTGCATAACCTGGCCAAATTTCCCGGGTGTACAAGAAACCAAGGGGGATTTACAAGGAAATGTCCACCCGGAAGAGACAGAGGCCTGCCGGCAGCAAGATTACGGAATTCTCCCTAAGAAGCCTTGAAAACAGTGAATGGCTCCTATGTTGCAATAACTCAGAACTTCATTCTGAGTGTTCACGGCAGAGGTCATTCGGCTGAACACAACCGTGGACTAATTAGAACCAGATGTAGGCAGTGCCATCCATAGTGCTGGATGGACAGTGGTGGCGTCCCACACAACTGAGATCTAGTTCTCAACACTTTCACACACTGCCATAAGTTGAGGTTCAACTTACTGCTCCGGTTGAGTAGAGTGTAGCCGTCAAAGCTGGAATCAGTAGCTCTCAGGTGAGAAGAACGGGAAGCAGATATACCCAGTCCGCTGGCAGTGTCCTACGGGCACCAGTCTATCTGGCTGCCACGCCTGAATGTTTGCAACCCCGGCAGAGCTAGGCAGGCGCAATTGTGCAGCAATGCAAACTGCATAACTTGGCCAAATTTCACGGGTGTAGAAGAAACCACGGGGGATTTACAAGGAGATATTCACCCGGAACAGCCGGAGGCCTTCCGGCAGCAAGATTCTGGAATTCTTCCTAAGAAGCCTTGAAAGCAGTGAAATGCTCCTATGTTGCAATAACTCAGAACCTCATTCTGATTCTTCCCGGCAGAGGTCATTCGGCTGAACACAACCGTGGACTAATTAGAGCCATATGTAGGCAGTGACGTCCATAGTGGTGGATGGACAGTGGTGGCGTGCCAAAAAACTGAGCTCTAGTTCTCAAAACTTTCACACATTGCCATAAGTTGAGGTTCAACTTACTGCTCCGTTTGAGTAGAGTGTGGCCGTCAAAGCTGGAATCAGTAGCACTCAGGTGTGAACAACGGGAAGCAGATGTACCCAGTCCGCTGGCAGTGTCCTACGTGGACCAGCCTATCTGGCTGGCACGCCTGAATGTTTGCAACGGCGGCAGAGCTAGGCAGGCGCAATTGTGCAGCAATGCAAACTACATAACCTGGCCAAATTTCACGGTTGTACAAGAAACCACGGGGGATTTACAAGGAGATGTTCTTCAGGAAAAGCCGGAGGTCTGCCGGCAACAACATTGCAGAATTGTATATAAGAAGCCTTGAAAGCAGTGAAACGCTCCTAGGTTGCAATAACTCAGAACCTCATTCTGAGTGTTCCCAGCAGAGGTCATTCTGCTGATCACAACCGTGGACTAATTAGAGCCAGATGTAGGCAGTGCCGTCCATAGTGCTGGATGGACAGTGGTGGCGTGCCAAACAACTGAGCTCTAGTTCTCAACACTTTCACAGAGTTCCATAAGTTTAGGTTCAACTTACTGCTCTGGTTGAGTAGAGTGTTGCCGTCAAAGCTGGAATCAGTAGCACTAAGGTGAGAAGAACGGGAAGCACATATACCCAGTCCGCTGGCAGTGTCCTACTGTGACCAGCCTATCCGGCTGCTAAGCCTGAATGTTTGCAACCGCGGCAGAGCTAGGCAGGCGCAATTGTGCAGCAATGCAAACGGCATAAGCTGGCCAAATTATACGTCTGTTCAAGAAACCACGGGGGATTTACAAGGAGATGTTCACCCGGAACAGCCGGAGGCCTGCCAGCAGCAACATTCTGGAATTCTTCCTAAGAAGCCTTGAAAGCAGTGAAACGATCCTATGTTGCAACAACTCAGAACCTCATTCTGAGTGTTCCCGGCAGAGGTCATTTGGCTGAACACAACTGAGGACTAATTACAGCCAGATGAAGGCAGTGCCGTCCATAGTGCTGGATGGACAGTGGTGGCATGCCAAACAACTGAGCTCTAGTTCCCAAGACTTTCACACATTGCCATAAGTTGAGGTTCAACTTCCTGCTCCGGTTGAGTAGAGTGTGGCCGTCAAAGGTGGCATCAGTAGCATTCAGGTGTGAACAAGGGGAAGCAGATAAACCCAGTCCGCTGGCAGTGTCCTACGTGGACGAGCCTGTCTGGCTGCCACGCCTGAATGTTTGCAACCGCAGCAGAGCTAGGCAGGCGCAATTGTGCATCAATGCAAACTGCATAACCTGGCCAAATTTCTCGGGTGTACAAGAAACCACGGGGGATTTACAACCTGATGTTCACCCGGAACAGACGGAGGCCTGCCGACTGCAATATTCCATAATTCTCCCTAAGAAGCCTTGAAAGTAGTGAAACGCTCCTATGTTGCAATAACTCAGAAACTCATTCTGATGGTTCCCGGCAGAGGTCATTTGGATGAACACAACCGTTTACTAATTAGAGCCAGATGTAGGCAGTGCCGTCCATACTGCTGGATGGAGAGGGGTGGCGTGTCAAACAACTGAGCTCTAGTTCTCAACACTTTCACACGTTGCCATAAGTTGAGGTTCAACATACTGCTCCGGTTGAGTAGAGTGTAGCCGTCAAAGCTGGAACCAGTAGCACTCAGGTGAGAAGAACGGGAAGCAGTTATACCCAGTCCGCTGGCACTGTCCTACGAGAACCAGCCTATCTGGCTGCCACGCCTGAATGTTTGCAACCGCGGCAGAGCTAGGCAGGCGCAATTGTGTAGCAATAAAACCTGCATAACCTGGCCAAATTTCACGGGTGTACAAGAAACCACGGGGGATTTACAAAGAGATGTTCAACAAGAACATCCGGAGGTCTGCCTGCAACAACATTGCGGAATTCTTCCTAAGAAGCCTTGAAAGCAGTGAAACGCTCCTATGTTGCAATAACTCATAACCTCATTCTGAGTGTTCCCGGCAGAGGTCATTCGGCTGAACACAACCGTGGACTAATTAGAGCCAGATGTAGGCAGTGCCGTCCATAGTGCTGGATGGACAGTGGTGGCGTGCCAAACAACTGAGCTCTAGTTCTCAACACTTATACAAAGTCCCATAAGTTGAGGTTCAAATTACTGCTCCGGTTGAGTAGAGTGTAGCTGTCAAACTGGAATCAGTAGCACGCAGGTGAGACGAAAGGGAAGCAGATATACCCAGTTTGCTGGCAGTGTACTACGGGGACCAGCCTATCTGGCTGCCACGCCTGAATGTTTGCAACCGCGGCAGAGCTAGGGAGGCGCTCTTGTGCAGTATTGCAAACTGCATAACCTGGCCAAATTTCACGGGTGTACAAGAAACCATGGGGGATTTACAAAGAGATGTTCACCCGGAACAGCCGGAGGCCTGCCGGCAGTAAGATTCCAGAATTCTCCCTAAGAAGCCTTGAAAGCAGTGAAACGCTCCTATGTTGCAATAACTCAGGAACTCATTCTGAGTGTTCCCGGCAGAGGTCATTAGGCTGAACACAACCGTGGACTAATTAGAGCCAGATGTAGGCAGTGCCGTCCATAGTGCTGGATGGACAGTGGTGGCGTGCCAAACAACTGAGCTCTAGTTCTCAACACTTTCACAGAGTGCCATAACTTGAGGTTCAACTAACTGCTCCGGTTGAGTAGAGTGTAGCCGTCAAAGCGGGAATCAGTAGAAATCAGGTGAGAAGAAAGGGAAGCACATATACCCAGTCCGCTGGCAGTGTCCTACGGGGACCAGACTATCTGGCTGCCACGCCTGAATATTTGCAATCGTGGCAGAGCTACGCAGGCACAATTGTGCAGCAATGCAAACTGCATAACCTGGCCAAATTTCACGGGTGTAGAAGAAACCACGGGGGATTTACAAGGAGATGTTCACCCGGAACAGTCGGAGGCCTGCCGGCACCAAGATTCCTGAATTCTTGCTAAGAAGCCTTGAAAGCAGTGAAATGCTCCTATGTTGCAATAACTCAGAAACTTATTCTGATTGTTCCCGGCAGAGGTCATTCGGATGAATACAACCATTTACTAATTACAGCCAGATGTAGGCAGTGCCGTCCATAGTGCTGGATGGAGAGGGGTGGCGTGTCAAACAACTGAGCTCTAGTTCTCAACACTTTCACACATAGCCATAAGTTGAGGTTCAACTTACTGCTCCGGTTTAGTAGAGTGTAGCTGTTAAAGCTGGAATCAGTAGAACTCAGGTGATAAGAACGGGCAGCAGATATACCCAGTGCGCTGGCAGTGTCCTACGGGCACCAGACTATCTGGCTGCCACCCCTGAATGTTTGCAACCGCGTCAGAGCTTGGTAGGCGGAATTGTGCAGCAATGCAAACGGCATAACCAGGAAAATTTCACGGGTGTACAAGAAACCACGGGGGATTTACAAGGAGATGTTCACCCGGAACAGCCGGAGGCCTGCCGGCAGCAAGATTCCGGTATTCTCCCTAAGAAGCCTTGAAAGCAGTGAAACGCTCCTAGGTTGCAATAACTCAGAAACTCATTCTGAGTGTTCCTGGCCGAGGTCATTCGGCTGAACACAACCGTGGACTAATTAGAGCCAGATGTAGGCAGTGCCCTCCATAGTGCTGGATGGACAGTGGGGGCGTGCCAAACAACTGAGCTCTAGTTCTCAACACTTTCACACATTGCCATAAGTTGAGGTTCAACTTACTGCTCCGGTTGAGTAGAGTGTAGCCGTCAAAGCTGGAATCAGTAGCACTCAGGTGAGAAGAAGGGGAAGCAGATATACCCAGTTTGCTGGCAGTGTCCTACGGGGACCAGCCTATCTGGCTGCCACGCCTGAATGTTTGCAACCGGGGCAGAGCTAAGCAGGAGGAATTGTGCAGCAATGCAAACTGTATAACCTGGAAAAATTTCACGGGTTTACAACAAACCACGGGGGATTTACACGGAGATATTCACCCGGAACAGCCGGAGGCCTGCCGACAGCAAGATTCCGGAATTCTTCCTAAGAAGCCTTGAAAGCAGTGAAACGCTCCTATATTGCAAGAACTCAGAACCTCATTCTGAGTGTTCCCGGCAGAGGTCATTCAGCTGAACACAACCATGGACTTATTAGAGCCAGATGTAGGCAGTGCCGTCCATAGTGCTGGATGGACAGTGGTGGCGTGCCAATCAACTGAGCTCTATTTCTCAACACTTTCACAAACTGCCATAAGTTGAGGTTCAACTTACTGCTCCGGTTGAGTAGAGTGTAGCCGTCAAAGCTGGAATCAGTAGCACTCAGGTGAGAAGAACGGGAAGCACATATACCTAGTCCGCAGGCAGTGTCCTACTGTGACCAGCCTATCTGGCTGCCACGCCTGAATGTTTGCAACCGCGGCCGAGGTAGGCAGGCCCAATTGTGCAGCAATGCAAATGGCATAACCTGGCCAAATTATACATCTGTTCAAGAAACAACGGGGGATTTACAAGGAGATGTTCACCCGGAACAGCCGGAGGCCTCTCGCAGTAAGATTCGGGAATTCTTCCTAAGAAGCCTTTAAAGCAGTGAAACGCTCCTATGTTTCAGTAAGTCAGAACTTCTGTCTGAATGTTCTGGGGAGAGGTCATTTGGCTGAACACAACCGTGGACTAATTAGAGCCAGATGTAGGCAGTGCCGGACACAGTTCTGGATGGACAGTGGTGGCGTCTCAAACAACTAAGCTCTACTTCTCACCACTTTCACAAAGTGCCATGAGTTGACATTCAACTTGCTGCTCCGGTTAAGTAGAGTATAAGCGTCAAAGCTGGAATCAGTAGCACTCAGTTGAGAAGAACCGGTAGCAGATAAACCCAGTCCGCTGGCAGTGTCCTACGGGGACCTACTTATCTGGCTGCCACGCCTGAATGTTTGCAAACGCGGCAGAGCTAGGCAGGCACAATTATGCAGCAATGCAAACTGCATTACCTAGCCAAATGTCACCGGTGTACAAGAAACCACGGGGATTTACAAGGAGATGTTCACCCAGAACACCCGGAGGCCTGCCCGCAGCAAGATTCCGATATTCTTCCTAAGAAACCTTGAAAGCAGTGAAACGCTCCTATGTTGCAATAACTCATAACCTCATTCTGAGTGTTCCCGGCAGAGGTCATTCGGCTGAACACAACCGTGGACTAATTAGAGCCAGATGTAGGCAGTGCCGTCCATAGAGCTGGATGGACAGTGGTGGCGTGCCAAACAACTGAGCTCTAGTTCTCAACACTTATACAAAGTCCCATAAGTTGAGGTTCAAATTACTGCTC
This sequence comes from Dipodomys merriami, assembly GCF_024711535.1. NCBI lineage: Eukaryota > Metazoa > Chordata > Mammalia > Rodentia > Heteromyidae > Dipodomys > Dipodomys merriami. Next base: position 813,938 of record NW_027205404.1, on the reverse strand, counting down.
CGGTTGAGTAGAGTGTAGCCGTCAAAGCTGGAATCAGTAGCACGCAGGTGAGACGAAAGGGAAGCAGATATACCCAGTCCGCTGGCAGTGTACTACGGGGACCAGCCTATCTGGCTGCCATGCCTGAATGTTTGCAACCGCGGCAGAGCTAGGGAGGCGCTCTTGTGCAGTATTGCAAACTGCATAACCTGGCCAAATTTCACGGGTGTACAAGAAACCATGGGGGATTTACAAAGAGATGTTCACCCGGAACAGCCGGAGGCCTGCCGGCAGCAAGATTCCAGAATTCTCCCTAAGAAGCCTTGAAAGCAGTGAAACGCTCCTATGTTGCAATAACTCAGGAACTCATTCTGAGTGTTCCCGGCAGAGGTCATTCGGCTGAACACAACCGTGGACTAATTAGAGCCAGATGTAGGCAGTGCCGTCCATAGTGCTGGATGGACAGTGGTGGCGTGCCAAACAACTGAGCTCTAGTTCTCAACACTTTCACAGAGTGCCATAACTTGAGGTTCAACTAACTGCTCCGGTTGAGTAGAGTGTAGCCGTCAAAGCGGGAATCAGTAGCACTCAGGTGAGAAGAAAGGGAAGCACATATACCCAGTCCGCTGGCAGTGTCCTACGGGGACCAGCCTATCTGGCTGCCACGCCTGAATGTTTGCAACCGCGGCAGAGCTAGGCAGGCGCAATTGTGCAGCAATGCAAACTGCATAACCTGGCCAAATTATACGTCTGTTCAAGTAACAACGGGGGATTTTCAAGGAGATGTTCACCCGGAACAGCCAGAGGCCTGCCGCCAGCAAGATTCCGGAATTCTCCCTAAGAAACCTTGAAAGCAGTGAAACGCTCCTATGTTGCAATAACTCAGACACTCATTCTGAGTGTTCCTGGCCGAGGTCATTCTGCTGAACACAACCGTGGACTAATTAGATCCAGATGTAGGCAGTGCCGTCCATATTTCTGGATGGACAGTGGTGGCTGCCAAACAACTGAGCTCTAGTTCTCAACACTTTCACAAAGTGCCATAAGTTGGGATTCAACTTACTGCTCCCGTTGAGTAGAGTGTATCTGTCAAAGCTGGAATCAGTAGCACTAAGGTGAGAAGAACGGGAAGCAGATATATCCAGTCCGCTGGCAGTGTCCTACGGGCACCAGCCTATCTGGCTGCCACGCCTGAATGTTTGCCACCGCGGCAGAGCATGGTAGGTGCAATTGTGCAGCAATGCAAACGGCATAACCTGGCCAAATATCACGGGTGTACAAGAAACCACGGGGGATTTACAAGGAGATGTTCACCCGGAACAGCCGGAGGCCTGCCGGCAGCAAGATTCCGGAATTCTCCATAAGAAGCCTTGAAAGCAGTGACACGCTCCTATGTTGCAATAACTCAGAAATTCATTCTGAGTGTTCCTGGCCGAGGTCATTCGGCTGAACACAACCGTGGACTAATTAGAGCCAGATGTAGGCAGTGCCGTCCATATTGCTGGATGGAGAGGGGTGGCGTGTCAAACAACTGAGCTCTAGTTCTCAACACTTTCACACGTTGCCATAAGTTGAGGTTCAACATACTGCTCCGGTTGAGTAGAGTGTACCTGTCAAAGCTGGAATAAGTAGCACTCAGGTGAGAAGAACGGGAAACAGATATATCCAGTCCGCTGGCAGTGTGTTACGGGCACCAGCCTATCTGGCTGCCACGCCTGAATGTTTGCAACCCCGGCCGAGCTATTCAGGCGCAATTGTGCAGCAATGCAAACTGCATAACCTGGCCAAATTTTACGGGTGAACAAGAAACCACGGGGGATTTACAAGGAGATGTTCACCCGGAACAGCCGGAGGCCTCTGGCAGTAAGATTCGGGAATTCTTCCTAAGAAGCCTTTAAAGCAGTGAAACGCTCCTATGTTTCAGTACGTCAGAACTTCTGTCTGAATGTTCTCGGCAGAGGTCATTTGGCTCTACACAACCGTGGACAAATTAGAGCCAGATGTAGGCAGTGCCGGACATAGTTCTGGATGGACAGTGGTGGCGTCTCAAACAACTAAGCTCTAGTTCTCACCACTTTCACAAAGTGCCATGAGTTGACATTCAACTTACTGCTCCGGTTAAGTAGAGTATAAGCGTCAAAGCTGGAATCAGTAGCACTCAGTTGAGAAGAACCGGTAGTAGATAAACCCAGTCCAATGACAGTGTCCCACGGGGACCAGCCTATCAGCCTCCCACGCCTGAATGTTTGCAAACTCGGCAGAGCTAGGCAGGCACAATTGTGCAGCAATGCAAACTGCATAACCTGGCCAAATTTCACGGGTGTACAAGAAAGCACGGGGGATTTACAAGGAGATATTCACCCAGAACAGCCGGAGGCCTGCCGGCAGCAAGATTCCGGAATTCTTCCTAAGAAGCCTGGAAAGCAGTGAAACACTCCTATGTTGCAATAACTCAGAAACTCATTCTGAGTGTTCCCGGCAGAGGTCATTCGGCTGAACACAACCGTGGACTAATTAGAGCCAGATGTATGCAGTGACTTCCATAGTGCTGGATGGAAAGTGGTGGCGTGCCAAACAACTGAGCTCTAGTTCTCAACACTTATACAAAGTCCCATAAGTAGAGGTTCAACTTACTGCTCCGGTTGAGTAGAGTGTAGCCATCAAAGCTGGAATCAGTAGCACTCAGGTGAGAAGAATGGGAAGCAGATATACCCAGTCCGCTGGCAGTATCCTACGGGGACCTACTTATCTGGCTCCCACGCCTGAATGTTTGCATACCCGGCAGAGCTAGGCAGGCACAATTATGCAGCAATGCAAACTGCATTACCTGGCCAAATGTCACGGGTGTAAAAGAAACCACCGGGGATTTACAAGGAGATGTTCACCCAGAACACCCGGAGGCCTGCCCGCAGCAAATTCCGATATTCTTCCTAAGAAACCTTGAAAGCAGTGAAACGCTCCTATGTTGCAATAACTCAGAAACTCATTCTGAGTGTTCCCGGCAGAGGTCATTCGGCTGAACACAACCGTGGACTAATTAGAGCCAGATGTAGGCAGTGCCGTCCATAGTGCTGGATGGACAGTGGTGGTGTGTCAAACAACTGAGCTCTAGTTCCAAAACTTTCACACATTGCCATAAGTTGAGCTTCAACTTACTACTCCGGTTGAGTAGAGTGTAGCTGTCAAAGCTGGAAGCAGTAGCACTCAGGTGAGAAGAACGGGAAGCAGATATACCCAGTCCGCTGGCAGTGTCCTACGGGGACCAGCCTATCTGGCTGCCACGCCTGAATGTTTGCAACCGCGGCAGGGCTAGGCAGGCGCAATTGTGCAGCAATGCAAACTGCATAAACTGGCCAAATTTCACGGGTGTACAAGAAACAACGGGGGATTTACAAGGAGATGTTCACCCGGAACAGCCGGAGGCCTGCCGTCAGCAAGATTCCGGAATTCTCCCTAAGAAGCCTTGAAAGCAGTGAAACGCTCCTATGTTGCAATAACTCAGAAACTCATTCTGAGTGTTCCTGGCAGATGTCATTCGGCTGAACACAACCGTGGACTAATTAGAGCCATATTTAGGCAGTGCCATCCATAGTGCTGGATGGACAGTGGCGGCGTGTCAAACAACTGAGCTGTAGTTCTCAACACTTTCACACATTGCCATAAGTTGAGGTTCAACTTATTGCTCCGGTTGAGTAGAGCGTAGCCCTCAAAGCTGGAAGCAGTAGCACTCAGGTGAGAAGAACGGGAAGCAGATGTACCCAGTCCGCTGGCAGTGTCCTACCTGGACCAACCTATCTGGCTGCCACGCCTGAATGTGTGCAACTGCGTCAGAGCTAGGCAGGCGCAATTGTGCAGCAATGCAAACTACATAACCTGGCCAAATTTCACGGGTGTACAAGAAACCACGGGGGATTTACAAGAAGATGTTCATCAGGAAAAGCCGGAGGTCTGCCGGAAACAACATTGTGGAATTCTTCCTAAGAAGCCTTGAAAGCAGTGAAACGCTCCTAGGTTGCAATAACTCAGAACCTCATTCTGAGTGTTCCCAGCAGAGGTCATTCGGCTGATCACGACCGTGGACTAATTAGAGCCAGATGTAGGCAGTTCCGTCCATAGTGCTGGATGGACATTGGTGGAGTGCCAAACAACTGAGCTCTATTTCTCAACACTTTCACAGAGTTCCATAAGTTTAGGTTCAATTTACTGCTCTGGTTGAGTAGAGTGTAGGGGTCAAAGCTGGAATCTGTAGCACTCAGGTGAGAAGAACGGGAAGCAGATATACCCAGTCCGCTGGCAGTGTCCTAAGTGGACCAGCAATTCTGGCTGCCACGCCTGAGTGTTTGCAACCACCGTAGAGCTAGGCAGGCACAATTATGCATCAATGCAAACTGCATAACCTGGCCAAATTTCACGGTTGTACAAGAAACCACGGGGGATTTACAAGGTGATGTTCACCCAGAACAGACGCAGGCCTGCCGGCAGCAAGATTCCAGAATTCTTCCTAAGAATCTTGAATGCAGTGAAACGCTCCTATGTTGCAATAACTCAGAACCTCATTCTGAGTGTTCCCGGCATAGGTCATTTGGCTGAACACAACCGTGGACTAATTAGAGCCAGATGTAGGCAGTGCCGTCCATAGTGCTGGATGGACAGTGGTGGCGTGCAAAACAACTGAGCTCTAGGTCTTAACACTTTCACACATTGCCATAATTTGCGGTTCAAATTTCTGCTCCGGTTGAGTAGAGTGTAGCCGTCAAAGCGGGAATCAGTAGCACGCAGGTGGGAAGAAAGGGAAGCAGATATACCCAGTCCGCTGGCAGTGTAATACGGGGACCAGCCTATCTGGCTGCCACGCCTGAATTTTTGCAACTGCGGCAGAGCTAGCCAGGCGCAACTGTGCAGAAATGCAAACTGCATAACCTGGCCAAATTATATGTGTATTCAAGAAAACACGGGGGATTTACAAGGAGATGTTCACCCGGAACAGCCGGAGGCCTGCCGGCAGCAAGATTCTGGAATTCTTCCTAAGAAGCCTTGAAAGCAGTGAAACGCTCTTATGTTGCAACAACTCAGAACCTCATTCTGAGTGTTCCCGGCAGAGGTCATTCGGCTGAACACAAACGTGGACTAAATAGAGCCAGATGTAGGCAGAGTCGTCCATAAAACTGGATGGACAGTGTGGCATGTAAAACAACTGAGCTCTAGATCTCAACACTTTCACAAAGTCCCATAAGTGGAGGTTCAACTTACTGCTCAGGTTGAGAAGAGTGTAGCCGTCAAAGCTGGAATGAGTAACACTCAGGTGTGAAGAACGGGAAGCAGATATACCCAGTCCACTGGCAGTGTCCTACGTGGACCAGCCTGTCTGGCTGCCACGCCTGAATGTTTGCAAGCGCAGCAGAGCTAGGCAGTCGCAATTGTGCATCAATGCAAACTGCATAACCTGGCCAAATTTCTCGGGTGTACAAGAAACCCCGGGGGATTTACAAGGAGATGTTCACCCGGAACAGCTGAAGGCCTGCCGGCAGCAAGATTCCAGAATTCTCCCTAAGAAGCATTGAAAGCAGTGAAACGCTCCTATGTTGCAATAACTCAGAAAATCATTCTGAGTGTTCCTGGCCGAGGTCATTCGGCTGAACACAACCGTGGACTAATTAGAGCCAGATGTAGTCAGTGCCCTCCATAGTGCTGGATGGACAGTGGGGGCGTGCCAAACAACTGAGCTCTAGTTCTCAACACTTTCACACATTGCCATGAGTTGAGGTTCAACTTACTGCTCCGGTTGAGTAGAGTGTAGCCGTCAAAGCTGGAATCCGTAGCACTCCGGTGAGAGGAACGGGCAGCAGATATACCCAGACGGCTGGCAGTGTCCTACGGGCACCAGCCTATCTGGCTGCCACGCCTGAATGTTTGCAACCGTGGCAGAGCTTGGTAGGCGCACTTGTGCAGCAATGCAAACGGCATAACCTGGCCAAATTTCACAGGTGTACAAGAAACCACGGGGGATTTACAAGGAGATGTTCACCCGGAACAGACGGAGGCCTGCCAACTGCAATATTCCAGAATTCTCCCTAAGAAGCCTTGAAAGCAGTGAAACGCTCCTATGTTGCAATAACTCAGAAACTCATTCTGATGGTTCCCGGCAGAGGTCATTTGGACGAACAAAACCGTTTACTAATTAGAGCCAGATGTAGGCAGTGCCGTCCATACTGCTGGATGGAGAGGGGTGGCGTGTCAAACAACTGAGCTCTCGTTCTCAACACTTTCACACGTTGCCATAAGTTGAGGTTCAACTTACTGCTCCGGTTGAATAGAGTGTAGCCGTCAAACCTGGAATTAGTAGCACTCAGGTGTGAAGAACGGGAAGCAGATATACCCAGTCCGCTGGCAGTGTCCTACGTGGACCAGCCTGATTGGCTGCCATGCCTGAATGTTTGCAACCACAGCAGAGCTAGGCAGTCGCAATTGTGCAGCAATGCAAACGACATAACCTGGCCAAATTTCACGGGTGTACAAGAAACCACGGGGGATTTATAAGGAGATGTTCACCCGGAACAGCCGAAGGCCTGCCGGCAGCAAGATTCCAGAATTCTCCCTAAGAAGCCTTGAAAGCAGTGAAACGCTCCTATGTTGCTATAACTCAGAAACTCATTCTGAGTGTTCCTGGCCGAGGTCATTCGGCTGAACACAACCGTTTACTAATTAGAGCCAGATGTAGGCAGTGCCCTCCATAGTGCTGGATGGACAGTGGTGGCGTACCTAACAACTGAGCTCTAGTTCTCAACACTTTCACACATTGCCATGAGTTGAGGTTCAACTTACTGCTCCGGTTGAGTAGAGTGCAGCCGTCAAAGCTGGAATCAGTAGCACTCAGGTGAGAAGAAGGGGAAGCAGATATACCCAGTTCGCTGGCAGTGTCCTACGGGGACCAACCTATCTGGCTGCCTTGCATGAATGTTTGCAACCAGGGCAGAGCTAAGCAGGAGGAATTGTGCAGCAAGGCAAACTGCATAACCTGGCCAAATTTCACGGGTGTACAAGAAACCACGGGGGATTTACCAGGAGATGTTCACCCGGAACAGCTGGAGGCCTGCCCGCAGCAAGATTCCGGAATTTTTCCTAAGAAGCCTTGAAAGCAGTGAAACGCTCCTATGTTGCAATAACTCAGAACCTCATATTGAGTGTTCCTGGAAGAGGTCATTCGGCTGAACACAACCGTGGACTAATTAGAGCCAGATGTAGGCAGTGCCGTCCATAGTGCTGGATGGACAGTGGTGGCTTGCCAAACAACTGAGCTCTAGTTCTCAACACTTTCACACATTGCTATAACTTGAGGTTCATCTTACTGCTCCGGTTGAGTAGAGTGTAGCCGTCAATGCTGGAATCAGTAGCACTCAGGTATAAAGAACGGGAAGCAGACATACCCAGTCCGCTGGCTGTGTCTTACGTGGACCAGACTGTCTGGCTGCCACGCCTGAATGTTTGCAACCGCAGCAGAGCTAGGCAGGCGCAATTGTGCAGCAATGCAAACTGCATAACCTGGCCAAATTTCCCGGGTGTACAAGAAACCAAGGGGGATTTACAAGGAGATGTCCACCCGGAACAGACGGAGGCCTGCGGGCAGCAAGATTCCAGAATGCTCCCTAAGAAGCCTTGAAAGCAGTGAAAAACTCCTATGTTGCAATAACTCAGAAACTCATTCTGAGTGTTCCCGGCAGAGGTCATTCGGCTGAACACAACCGTGGACTAATTAGAGCCAGATATAGCAGTGCCATCCATAGTGCTGGATGGACAGTGGTGGCGTGTCAAACAACTGAGCTCTAGATCTCAACACTTTCACAAAGTCCCATAAGTGGAGGTTCAACTTACAGCTCCGGTTGAGTAGAGTGTAGCCGTCAAAGCTGGAATCAGTAGCACTCAGGTGAGAAGAACGGGAAGCACATATACCCAGTGCGCTGGCAGTGTCCTTTGGGGACCAGCCTATCTGGCTGCCACGCCTGAATGTTTGCAACCGTGGCTGAGCTAGGCAGGCGGAATTGTGCAGCAATGCAAACTGCATAAACTCGCCAAATTTCACAGATGTACAAGAGACCACGGGGGATTTACAAGGAGATGTTCACCCGGAACAGCCGGAGGCCTGCTGGCAGCAAGATTACGGAATTCTTCCTAAGAAGCCTTGAAAACAATGAAAGGCTCCTATGTTGTAATAACTCAGAACCTCATTCTGAGTGTTCCCGGCAGAGGTCATTCGGCTGAACACAACCATGGACTAATTAGAGCCAGATGTAGGCAGTGCCTTCCATAGTGCTGGATGGACAGTGGTGGCGTGCCAAACAACTGAGCTCTCGTTCTCAACACTTTCACACATTGCTATAACTTGAGGTTCAACTTACTGCTCCGGTTGAGTAGAGTGTAGCCGTCAAAGCTGAAATCTGTAGCACTCAGGTGTAAAGAACGGGAAGCAGATATACCCAGTCCGCTGGCAGTGTCTTACGTGGACCAGACTGTCTGGCTGCCACGTCTGAATATTTGCAACCGCAGCAGAGCTAGGCAGGCGCAATTGTGCAGCAATGCAAACTGCATAACCTGGCCAAATTTCTCGGGTGTACAAGAAACCACGGGGGATTTACAAGGAGATGTTCACCCGGAACAGACGGAGGCCTGCCGGCCGCAAGATTACGGAATTCTCCCTAAGAAGCCTTGAAAACAGTGAAAGGCTCCTATGTTGCAATAACTCAGAACCTCATTCTGAGTGTTCCCGGCAGAGGTCATTCGGCTGAACACAACCGTGGACTAATTAGAGCCAGATGTAGGCAGTGCCGTCCATAGTGCTGGATGGACAGTGGTGGCGTCCCACACAACTGAGCTCTAGTTCTCAACACTTTCACACACTGCCATAAGTTGAGGTTCAAGTTACTGCTCCGGTTGAGTAGAGTGTAGCCGTCAAAGCTGGAATCAGTAGCTCTCAGGTGAGAAGAACGGGAAGCAGATATACCCTGTCCGCTGGCAGTGTCCTACGTGGACCAGCCTATCTGGCTGCCACGCCTGAATGTTTGCAACCGCGGCAGAGCTAGGCAGGCGCAATTGTGTAGCAATTCAAACTGCATAACTTGGCCAAATGTACGGGTGTACAAGAAACCACGGGGGATTTACAAGGAGATATTCACCCGGAACAGACGGACCCCTGCCGGCAGCAAGATTCCGGAATTCTACCTAAGAAGCCTTGAAAGCAGTGAAATGCTCCTATGTTGCAACAACTCAAAACCTCATTCTGAATGTTCCCGGCAGAGGTCATTCGGCTGAACACAACCGTGGACTAATTCGAGCCAGATGTAGGCAGTGCCGTCCATAGTGCTGGATGGAGAGTGGTGGCTTGCCAAACAACTGAGCTATAGTTCTCAACACTTTCACATATTGCTATAACTTGAGGTTCATCTTACTGCTCCGGTTGAGTAGAGTGTAGCCGTCAATGCTGGAATCAGTAGCACTCAGGTGTAAAGAACTGGAAGCAGACATACCCAGTCCGCTGGCCGTGTCTTACGTGGACCAGACTGTCTGGCTGCCACGCCTGAATGTTTGCAACCGCAGCAGAGCTAGGCAGGCGCAATTGTGCAGCATTGCAAACTGCATAACCTGGCCAAATTTCCCGGGTGTACAAGAAACCAAGGGGGATTTACAAGGAAATGTCCACCCGGAAGAGACAGAGGCCTGCCGGCAGCAAGATTACGGAATTCTCCCTAAGAAGCCTTGAAAACAGTGAATGGCTCCTATGTTGCAATAACTCAGAACTTCATTCTGAGTGTTCACAGCAGAGGTCATTCGGCTGAACACAACCGTGGACTAATTAGAACCAGATGTAGGCAGTGCCATCCATAGTGCTGGATGGACAGTGGTGGCGTCCCACACAACTGAGATCTAGTTCTCAACACTTTCACACACTGCCATAAGTTGAGGTTCAACTTACTGCTCCGGTTGAGTAGAGTGTAGCCGTCAAAGCTGGAATCAGTAGCTCTCAGGTGAGAAGAACGGGAAGCAGATATACCCAGTCCGCTGGCAGTGTCCTACGGGCACCAGTCTATCTGGATGCCACGCCTGAATGTTTGCAACCCCGGCAGAGCTAGGCAGGCGCAATTGTGCAGCAATGCAAACTGCATAACTTGGCCAAATTTCACGGGTGTACAAGAAACCACGGGGGATTTACAAGGAGATGTTCTTCAGGAAAAGCCGGAGGTCTGACGGCAACAACATTGCAGAATTGTATATAAGAAGCCTTGAAAGCAGTGAAACGCTCCTAGGTTGCAATAACTCAGAACCTCATTCTGAGTGTTCCCAGCAGAGGTCATTCTGCTGATCACAACCGTGGACTAATTAGAGCCAGATGTAGGCAGTGCCGTCCATAGTGCTGGATGGACAGTGGTGGTGTGCCAAACAACTGAGCTCTAGTTCTCAACACTTTCACAGAGTTCCATAAGTTTAGGTTCAACTTACTGCTCTGGTTGAGTAGAGTGTTGCCGTCAAAGCTGGAATCAGTAGCACTAAGGTGAGAAGAACGGGAAGCACATATACCCAGTCCGCTGGCAGTGTCCTACTGTGACCAGCCTATCCGGCTGCCAAGCCTGAATGTTTGCAACCGCGGCAGAGCTAGGCAGGCGCAATTGTGCAGCAATGCAAACGGCATAAGCTGGCCAAATTATACGTCTGTTCAAGAAACCACGGGGGATTTACAAGGAGATGTTCACCCGGAACAGCCGGAGGCCTGCCAGCAGCAACATTCTGGAATTCTTCCTAAGAAGCCTTGAAAGCAGTGAAACGATCCTATGTTGCAACAACTCAGAACCTCATTCTGAGTGTTCCCGGCAGAGGTCATTTGGCTGAACACAACCGAGGACTAATTACAGCCAGATGAAGGCAGTGCCGTCCATAGTGCTGGATGGACAGTGGTGGCATGCCAAACAACTGAGCTCTAGTTCTCAAGACTTTCACACATTGCCATAAGTTGAGGTTCAACTTACTGCTCCGGTTGAGTAGAGTGTGGCCGTCAAAGGTGGCATCAGTAGCAATCAGGTGTGAACAAGGGGAAGCAGATAAACCCAGTCCGCTGGCAGTGTCCTACGTGGACCAGCCTGTCTGGCTGCCACGCCTGAATGTTTGCAACCGCAGCAGAGCTAGGCAGGCGCAATTGTGCATCAATGCAAACTGCATAACCTGGCCAAATTTCTCGGGTGTACAAGAAACCACGGGGGATTTACAACCTGATGTTCACCCGGAACAGACGGAGGCCTGCCGACTGCAATATTCCAGAATTCTCCCTAAGAAGCCTTGAAAGTAGTGAAACGCTCCTATGTTGCAATAACTCAGAAACTCATTCTGATGGTTCCCGGCAGAGGTCATTTGGATGAACACAACCGTTTACTAATTAGAGCCAGATGTAGGCAGTGCCGTCCATACTGCTGGATGGAGAGGGGTGGCGTGTCAAACAACTGAGCTCTAGTTCTCAACACTTTCACACGTTGCCATAAGTTGAGGTTCAACATACTGCTCCGGTTGAGTAGAGTGTAGCCGTCAAAGCTGGAACCAGTAGCACTCAGGTGAGAAGAACGGGAAGCAGTTATACCCAGTCCGCTGGCACTGTCCTACGGGCACCAGCCTATCTGGCTGCCACGCCTGAATGTTTGCAACCGCGGCAGAGCTAGGCAGGCACAATTGTGTAGCAATAAAACCTGCATAACCTGGCCAAATTTCACGGGTGTACAAGAAACCACGGGGGATTTACAAGGAGATGTTCAACAAGAACATCCGGAGGTCTGCCTGCAACAACATTGCGGAATTCTTCCTAAGAAGCCTTGAAAGCAGTGAAACGCTCCTATGTTGCAATAACTCATAACCTCATTCTGAGTGTTCCCGGCAGAGGTCATTCGGCTGAACACAACCGTGGACTAATTAGAGCCAGATGTAGGCAGTGCCGTCCATAGTGCTGGATGGACAGTGGTGGCATGCAAAAAAACTGAGCTCTAGTTCTCAACACTTATACAAAGTCCCATAAGTTGAGGTTCAAATTACTGCTCCGGTTGAGTAGAGTGTAGCCGTCAAAGCTGGAATCAGTAGCACGCAGGTGAGACGAAAGGGAAGCAGATATACCCAGTCCGCTGGCAGTGTACTACGGGGACCAGCCTATCTGGCTGCCATGCCTGAATGTTTGCAACCGCGGCAGAGCTAGGGAGGCGCTCTTGTGCAGTATTGCAAACTGCATAACCTGGCCAAATTTCACGGGTGTACAAGAAACCATGGGGGATTTACAAAGAGATGTTCACCCGGAACAGCCGGAGGCCTGCCGGCAGCAAGATTCCAGAATTCTCCCTAAGAAGCCTTGAAAGCAGTGAAACGCTCCTATGTTGCAATAACACAGGAACTCATTCTGAGTGTTCCCGGCAGAGGTCATTCGGCTGAACACAACCGTGGACTAATTAGAGCCAGATGTAGGCAGTGCCGTCCATAGTGCTGGATGGACAGTGGTGGCGTGCCAAACAACTGAGCTCTAGTTCTCAACACTTTCACAGAGTGCCATAACTTGAGGTTCAACTAACTGCTCCGGTTGAGTAGAGTGTAGCCGTCAAAGCGGGAATCAGTAGCACTCAGGTGAGAAGAAAGGGAAGCACATATACCCAGTCCGCTGGCAGTGTCCTACGGGGACCAGACTATCTGGCTGCCACGCCTGAATATTTGCAACCGTGGCAGAGCTACGCAGGCACAATTGTGCAGCAATGCAAACTGCATAACCTGGCCAAATTTCACGGGTGTACAAGAAACCACGGGGGATTTACAAGGAGATGTTCACCCGGAACAGCCGGAGGCCTGCCGGCAGCAAGATTCCGGTATTCTCCCTAAGAAGCCTTGAAAGCAGTGAAACGCTCCTAGGTTGCAATAACTCAGAAACTCATTCTGAGTGTTCCTGGCCGAGGTCATTCGGCTGAACACAACCGTGGACTAATTAGAGCCAGATGTAGGCAGTGCCCTCCATAGTGCTGGATGGACAGTGGGGGCGTGCCAAACAACTGAGCTCTAGTTCTCAACACTTTCACACATTGCCATAAGTTGAGGTTCAACTTACTGCTCCGGTTGAGTAGAGTGTAGCCGTCAAAGCTGGAATCAGTAGCACTCAGGTGAGAAGAAGGGGAAGCAGATATACCCAGTTTGCTGGCAGTGTCCTACGGGGACCAGCCTATCTGGCTGCCACGCCTGAATATTTGCAACCGGGGCAGAGCTAAGCAGGAGGAATTGTGCAGCAATGCAAACTGTATAACCTGGCCAAATTTCACGGGTTTACAACAAACCACGGGGGATTTACAAGGAGATATTCACCCGGAACAGCTGGAGGCCTGCGGACAGCAAGATTCCGGAATTCTTCCTAAGAAGCCTTGAAAGCAGTGAAACGCTCCTATATTGCAAGATCTCAGAACCTCATTCTGAGTGTTCCCGGCAGAGGTCATTCAGCTGAACACAACCATGGACTTATTAGAGCCAGATGTAGGCAGTGCCGTCCATAGTGCTGGATGGACAGTGGTGGCGTGCCAATCAACTGAGCTCTATTTCTCAACACTTTCACAAACTGCCATAAGTTGAGGTTCAACTTACTGCTCCGGTTGAGTAGAGTGTAGCCGTCAAAGCTGGAATCAGTAGTACTCAGGTGAGAAGAACGGGAAGCACATATACCTAGTCTGCAGGCAGTGTCCTACTGTGACCAGCCTATCTGGCTGCCACGCCTGAATGTTTGCAACCGCTGCCGAGGTAGGCAGGCCCAATTGTGCAGCAATGCAAACGGCATAACCTGGCCAAATTATACGTCTGTTCAAGAAACAACGGGGGATTTACAAGGAGATGTTCACCCGGAACAGCCGGAGGCCTCTCGCAGTAAGATTCGGGAATTCTTCCTAAGAAGCCTTTAAAGCAGTGAAACGCTCCTATGTTTCAGTAAGTCAGAACTTCTGTCTGAATGTTCTGGGGAGAGGTCATTTGGCTGAACACAACCGTGGACTAATTAGAGCCAGATGTAGGCAGTGCCGGACACAGTTCTGGATGGACAGTGGTGGCGTCTCAAACAACTAAGCTCTAGTTCTCACCACTTTCACAAAGTGCCATGAGTTGACATTCAACTTACTGCTCCGGTTAAGTAGAGTATAAGCGTCAAAGCTGGAATCAGTAGCACTCAGTTGAGAAGAACAGGTAGCAGATAAACCCAGTCCGCTGGCAGTGTCCTACGGGGACCTACTTATCTGGCTGCCACGCCTGAATGTTTGCAAACGCGGCAGAGCTAGGCCGGCACAATTATGCAGCAATGCAAACTGCATTACCTGGCCAAATGTCACCGGTGTACAAGAAACCACGGGGGATTTACAAGGAGATGTTCACCCAGAACACCCGGAGGCCTGCCCGCAGCAAGATTCCGATATTCTTCCTAAAAACCTTGAAAGCAGTGAAACGCTCCTATGTTGCAATAACTCATAACCTCATTCTGAGTGTTCCCGGCAGAGGTCATTCGGCTGAACACAACCGTGGACTAATTAGAGCCAGATGTAGGCAGTGCCGTCCATAGTGCTGGATGGACAGTGGTGGCGTGCCAAACAACTGAGCTCTAGTTCTCAACACTTATACAAAGTCCCATAAGTTGAGGTTCAAATTACTGCTCCGGTTGAGTAGAGTGTAGCCGTCAAAGCTGGAATCAGTAGCACGCAGGTGAGACGAAAGGGAAGCAGATATACCCAGTCTGCTGGCAGTGTACTACGGGGACCAGCCTATCTGGCTGCCATGCCTGAATGTTTGCAACCGCGGCAGAGCTAGGGAGGCGCTCTTGTGCAGTATTGCAAACTGCATAACCTAGCCAAATTTCACGGGTGTACAAGAAACCATGGGGGATTTACAAAGAGATGTTCACCCGGAACAGCCGGAGGCCTGCCGGCAGCAAGATTCCAGAATTCTCCCTAAGAAGCCTTGAAAGCAGTGAAACGCTCCTATGTTGCAATAACTCAGGAACTCATTCTGAGTGTTCCCGGCAGAGGTCATTCGGCTGAACACAACCGTGGACTAATTAGAGCCAGATGTAGGCAGTGCCGTCCATAGTGCTGGATGGACAGTGGTGGCGTGCCAAACAACTGAGCTCTAGTTCTCAACACTTTCACAGAGTGCCATAACTTGAGGTTCAACTAACTGCTCCGGTTGAGTAGAGTGTAGCCGTCAAAGCGGGAATCAGTAGCACTCAGGTGAGAAGAAAGGGAAGCACATATACCCAGTCCGCTGGCAGTGTCCTACGGGGACCAGCCTATCTGGCTGCCACGCCTGAATGTTTGCAACCGCGGCAGAGCTAGGCAGGCGCAATTGTGCAGCAATGCAAACTGTATAACCTGGCCAAATTATACGTCTGTTCAAGTAACAACGGGGGATTTACAAGGAGATGTTCACCCGGAACAGCCAGAGGCCTGCCGCCACCAAGATTCCGGAATTCTCCCTAAGAAACCTTGAAAGCAGTGAAACGCTCCTATGTTGCAATAACTCAGACACTCATTCTGAGTGTTCCTGGCCGAGGTCATTCTGCTGAACACAACCGTGGACTAATTAGAGCCAAATGTAGGCAGTGCCGTCCATATTTCTGGATGGACAGTGGTGGCTGCCAAACAACTGAGCTCTAGTTCTCAACACTTTCACAAAGTGCCATAAGTTGGGATTCAACTTACTGCTCCCGTTGAGTAGAGTGTAGCTGTCAAAGCTGGAATCAGTAGCACTCAGGTGAGAAGAACGGGAAGCAGATATATCCAGTCCGCTGGCAGTGTCCTACGGGCACCAGCCTATCTGGCTGCCATGCCTGAATGTTTGCAACCGCGGCAGAGCATGGTAGGTGCAATTGTGCAGCAATGCAAACGGCATAACCTGGCCAAATATCACGGGTGTACAAGAAACCACGGGGGATTTACAAGGAGATGTTCACCCGGAACAGCCGGAGGCCTGCCGGCAGCAAGATTCCGGAATTCTCCATAAGAAGCCTTGAAAGCAGTGACACGCTCCTATGTTGCAATAACTCAGAAATTCATTCTGAGTGTTCCTGGCCGAGGTCATTCGGCTGAACACAACCGTGGACTA
Source organism: Dipodomys merriami (assembly GCF_024711535.1). Taxonomy (NCBI): domain Eukaryota; kingdom Metazoa; phylum Chordata; class Mammalia; order Rodentia; family Heteromyidae; genus Dipodomys; species Dipodomys merriami. Next base: position 797,831 of record NW_027205404.1, on the reverse strand, counting down.
ATTAGAGCCAGATGTAGGCAGTGCCCTCCATAGTGCTGGATGGACAGTGGGGGCGTGCCAAACAACTGAGCTCTAGTTCTCAACACTTTCACACATTGCCATAAGTTGAGGTTCAACTTACTGCTCTGGTTGAGTAGAGTGTAGCCGTCAAAGGTGGAATCAGTAGCACTCAGGTGAGAAGAACGGGAAACAGATATATCCAGTCCGCTGGCAGTGTGTTACGGGCACCAGCCTATCTGGCTGCCACGCCTGAATGTTTGCAACCCCGGCCGAGCTATTCAGGCGCAATTGTGCAGCAATGCAAACTGCATAACCTGGCCAAATTTTACGGGTGAACAAGAAACCACGGGGGATTTACAAGGAGATGTTCACCCGGAACAGCCGGAGGCCTCTGGCAGTAAGATTCGGGAATTCTTCCTAAGAAGCCTTTAAAGCAGTGAAACGCTCCTATGTTTCAGTAAGTCAGAACTTCTGTCTGAATGTTCTCGGCAGAGGTCATTTGGCTGAACACAACCGTGGACAAATTAGAGCCAGATGTAGGCAGTGCCGGACATAGTTCTGGATGGACAGTGGTGGCGTCTCAAACAACTAAGCTCTAGTTCTCACCACTTTCACAAAGTGCCATGAGTTGACATTCAACTTACTGCTCCGGTTAAGTAGAGTATAAGCGTCAAAGCTGGAATCAGTAGCACTCAGTTGAGAAGAACCGGTAGTAGATAAACCCAGTCCAATGACAGTGTCCCACGGGGACCAGCCTATCAGCCTCCCACGCCTGAATGTTTGCAAACTCGGCAGAGCTAGGCAGGCACAATTGTGCAGCAATGCAAACTGCATAACCTGGCCAAATTTCACGGGTGTACAAGAAAGCACGGGGGATTTACAAGGAGATATTCACCCAGAACAGCCGGAGGCCTGCCGGCAGCAAGATTCCGGAATTCTTCCTAAGAAGCCTGGAAAGCAGTGAAACACTCCTATGTTGCAATAACTCAGAAACTCATTCTGAGTGTTCCCGGCAGAGATCATTCGGCTGAACACAACCGTGGACTAATTAGAGCCAGATGTATGCAGTGACTTCCATAGTGCTGGATGGAAAGTGGTGGCGTGCCAAACAACTGAGCTCTAGTTCTCAACACTTATACAAAGTCCCATAAGTAGAGGTTCAACTTACTGCTCCGGTTGAGTAGAGTGTAGCCATCAAAGCTGGAATCAGTAGCACTCAGGTGAGAAGAATGGGAAGCAGATATACCCAGTCCGCTGGCAGTATCCTACGGGGACCAACTTATCTGGCTCCCACGCCTGAATGTTTGCATACCCGGCAGAGCTAGGCAGGCACAATTATGCAGCAATGCAAACTGCATTACCTGGCCAAATGTCACGGGTGTAAAAGAAACCACGGGGGATTTACAAAGAGATGTTCACCCAGAACACCCGGAGGCCTGCCCGCAGCAAGATTCCGATATTCTTCCTAAGAAACCTTGAAAGCAGTGAAACGCTCCTATGTTGCAATAACTCAGAAACTCATTCTGAGTGTTCCCGGCAGAGGTCATTCGGCTGAACACAACCGTGGACTAATTAGAGCCAGATGTAGGCAGTGCCGTCCATAGTGCTGGATGGACAGTGGTGGTGTGTCAAACAACTGAGCTCTAGTTCCAAAACTTTCACACATTGCCATAAGTTGAGCTTCAACTTACTACTCCGGTTGAGTAGAGTGTAGCTGTCAAAGCTGGAAGCAGTAGCACTCAGGTGAGAAGAACGGGAAGCAGATATACCCAGTCCGCTGGCAGTGTCCTACGGGGACCAGCCTATATGGCTGCCACGCCTGAATGTTTGCAACCGCGGCAGGGCTAGGCAGGCGCAATTGTGCAGCAATGCAAACTGCATAACCTGGCCAAATTTCACGGGTGTACAAGAAACAACGGGGGATTTACAAGGAGATGTTCACCCGGAACAGCCGGAGGCCTGCCGTCAGCAAGATTCCGGAATTCTCCCTAAGAAGCCTTGAAAGCAGTGAAACGCTCCTATGTTGCAATAACTCAGAAACTCATTCTGAGTGTTCCTGGCAGATGTCATTCGGCTGAACACAACCGTGGACTAATTAGAGCCAGATTTAGGCAGTGCCATCCATAGTGCTGGATGGACAGTGGCGGCGTGTCAAACAACTGAGCTGTAGTTCTCAACACTTTCACACATTGCCATAAGTTGAGGTTCAACTTATTGCTCCGGTTGAGTAGAGCGTAGCCCTCAAAGCTGGAAGCAGTAGCACTCAGGTGAGAAGAACGGGAAGCAGATGTACCCAGTCCGCTGGCAGTGTCCTACCTGGACCAACCTATCTGGCTGCCACGCCTGAATGTGTGCAACTGCGTCAGAGCTAGGCAGGCGCAATTGTGCAGCAATGCAAACTACATAACCTGGCCAAATTTCACGGGTGTACAAGAAACCACGGGGGATTTACAAGAAGATGTTCATCAGGAAAAGCCGGAGGTCTGCCGGAAACAACATTGTGGAATTCTTCCTAAGAAGCCTTGAAAGCAGTGAAACGCTCCTAGGTTGCAATAACTCAGAACATCATTCTGAGTGTTCCCAGCAGAGGTCATTCGGCTGATCACGACCGTGGACTAATTAGAGCCAGATGTAGGCAGTTCTGTCCATAGTGCTGGATGGACATTGGTGGAGTGCCAAACAACTGAGCTCTATTTCTCAACACTTTCACAGAGTTCCATAAGTTTAGGTTCAATTTACTGCTCTGGTTGAGTAGAGTGTAGGGGTCAAAGCTGGAATCTGTAGCACTCAGGTGAGAAGAACGGGAAGCAGATATACCCTGTCCGCTGGCAGTGTCCTACGTGGACCAGCCTATCTGGCTGCCACGCCTGAATGTTTGCAACCGCGGCAGAGCTAGGCAGGCGCAATTGTGTAGCAATTCAAACTGCATAACTTGGCCAAATGTACGGGTGTACAAGAAACCACGGGGGATTTACAAGGAGATATTCACCCGGAACAGACGGACCCCTGCCGGCAGCAAGATTCCGGAATTCTACCTAAGAAGCCTTGAAAGCAGTGAAATGCTCCTATGTTGCAACAACTCAAAACCTCATTCTGAATGTTCCCGGCAGAGGTCATTCGGCTGAACACAACCGTGGACTAATTCGAGCCAGATGTAGGCAGTGCCGTCCATAGTGCTGGATGGAGAGTGGTGGCTTGCCAAACAACTGAGCTATAGTTCTCAACACTTTCACATATTGCTATAACTTGAGGTTCATCTTACTGCTCCGGTTGAGTAGAGTGTAGCCGTCAATGCTGGAATCAGTAGCACTCAGGTGTAAAGAACTGGAAGCAGACATACCCAGTCCGCTGGCCGTGTCTTACGTGGACCAGACTGTCTGGCTGCCACGCCTGAATGTTTGCAACCGCAGCAGAGCTAGGCAGGCGCAATTGTGCAGCATTGCAAACTGCATAACCTGGCCAAATTTCCCGGGTGTACAAGAAACCAAGGGGGATTTACAAGGAAATGTCCACCCGGAAGAGACAGAGGCCTGCCGGCAGCAAGATTACGGAATTCTCCCTAAGAAGCCTTGAAAACAGTGAATGGCTCCTATGTTGCAATAACTCAGAACTTCATTCTGAGTGTTCACAGCAGAGGTCATTCGGCTGAACACAACCGTGGACTAATTAGAACCAGATGTAGGCAGTGCCATCCATAGTGCTGGATGGACAGTGGTGGCGTCCCACACAACTGAGATCTAGTTCTCAACACTTTCACACACTGCCATAAGTTGAGGTTCAACTTACTGCTCCGGTTGAGTAGAGTGTAGCCGTCAAAGCTGGAATCAGTAGCTCTCAGGTGAGAAGAACGGGAAGCAGATATACCCAGTCCGCTGGCAGTGTCCTACGGGCACCAGTCTATCTGGATGCCACGCCTGAATGTTTGCAACCCCGGCAGAGCTAGGCAGGCGCAATTGTGCAGCAATGCAAACTGCATAACTTGGCCAAATTTCACGGGTGTACAAGAAACCACGGGGGATTTACAAGGAGATGTTCTTCAGGAAAAGCCGGAGGTCTGACGGCAACAACATTGCAGAATTGTATATAAGAAGCCTTGAAAGCAGTGAAACGCTCCTAGGTTGCAATAACTCAGAACCTCATTCTGAGTGTTCCCAGCAGAGGTCATTCTGCTGATCACAACCGTGGACTAATTAGAGCCAGATGTAGGCAGTGCCGTCCATAGTGCTGGATGGACAGTGGTGGTGTGCCAAACAACTGAGCTCTAGTTCTCAACACTTTCACAGAGTTCCATAAGTTTAGGTTCAACTTACTGCTCTGGTTGAGTAGAGTGTTGCCGTCAAAGCTGGAATCAGTAGCACTAAGGTGAGAAGAACGGGAAGCACATATACCCAGTCCGCTGGCAGTGTCCTACTGTGACCAGCCTATCCGGCTGCCAAGCCTGAATGTTTGCAACCGCGGCAGAGCTAGGCAGGCGCAATTGTGCAGCAATGCAAACGGCATAAGCTGGCCAAATTATACGTCTGTTCAAGAAACCACGGGGGATTTACAAGGAGATGTTCACCCGGAACAGCCGGAGGCCTGCCAGCAGCAACATTCTGGAATTCTTCCTAAGAAGCCTTGAAAGCAGTGAAACGATCCTATGTTGCAACAACTCAGAACCTCATTCTGAGTGTTCCCGGCAGAGGTCATTTGGCTGAACACAACCGAGGACTAATTACAGCCAGATGAAGGCAGTGCCGTCCATAGTGCTGGATGGACAGTGGTGGCATGCCAAACAACTGAGCTCTAGTTCTCAAGACTTTCACACATTGCCATAAGTTGAGGTTCAACTTACTGCTCCGGTTGAGTAGAGTGTGGCCGTCAAAGGTGGCATCAGTAGCAATCAGGTGTGAACAAGGGGAAGCAGATAAACCCAGTCCGCTGGCAGTGTCCTACGTGGACCAGCCTGTCTGGCTGCCACGCCTGAATGTTTGCAACCGCAGCAGAGCTAGGCAGGCGCAATTGTGCATCAATGCAAACTGCATAACCTGGCCAAATTTCTCGGGTGTACAAGAAACCACGGGGGATTTACAACCTGATGTTCACCCGGAACAGACGGAGGCCTGCCGACTGCAATATTCCAGAATTCTCCCTAAGAAGCCTTGAAAGTAGTGAAACGCTCCTATGTTGCAATAACTCAGAAACTCATTCTGATGGTTCCCGGCAGAGGTCATTTGGATGAACACAACCGTTTACTAATTAGAGCCAGATGTAGGCAGTGCCGTCCATACTGCTGGATGGAGAGGGGTGGCGTGTCAAACAACTGAGCTCTAGTTCTCAACACTTTCACACGTTGCCATAAGTTGAGGTTCAACATACTGCTCCGGTTGAGTAGAGTGTAGCCGTCAAAGCTGGAACCAGTAGCACTCAGGTGAGAAGAACGGGAAGCAGTTATACCCAGTCCGCTGGCACTGTCCTACGGGCACCAGCCTATCTGGCTGCCACGCCTGAATGTTTGCAACCGCGGCAGAGCTAGGCAGGCACAATTGTGTAGCAATAAAACCTGCATAACCTGGCCAAATTTCACGGGTGTACAAGAAACCACGGGGGATTTACAAGGAGATGTTCAACAAGAACATCCGGAGGTCTGCCTGCAACAACATTGCGGAATTCTTCCTAAGAAGCCTTGAAAGCAGTGAAACGCTCCTATGTTGCAATAACTCATAACCTCATTCTGAGTGTTCCCGGCAGAGGTCATTCGGCTGAACACAACCGTGGACTAATTAGAGCCAGATGTAGGCAGTGCCGTCCATAGTGCTGGATGGACAGTGGTGGCATGCAAAAAAACTGAGCTCTAGTTCTCAACACTTATACAAAGTCCCATAAGTTGAGGTTCAAATTACTGCTCCGGTTGAGTAGAGTGTAGCCGTCAAAGCTGGAATCAGTAGCACGCAGGTGAGACGAAAGGGAAGCAGATATACCCAGTCCGCTGGCAGTGTACTACGGGGACCAGCCTATCTGGCTGCCATGCCTGAATGTTTGCAACCGCGGCAGAGCTAGGGAGGCGCTCTTGTGCAGTATTGCAAACTGCATAACCTGGCCAAATTTCACGGGTGTACAAGAAACCATGGGGGATTTACAAAGAGATGTTCACCCGGAACAGCCGGAGGCCTGCCGGCAGCAAGATTCCAGAATTCTCCCTAAGAAGCCTTGAAAGCAGTGAAACGCTCCTATGTTGCAATAACACAGGAACTCATTCTGAGTGTTCCCGGCAGAGGTCATTCGGCTGAACACAACCGTGGACTAATTAGAGCCAGATGTAGGCAGTGCCGTCCATAGTGCTGGATGGACAGTGGTGGCGTGCCAAACAACTGAGCTCTAGTTCTCAACACTTTCACAGAGTGCCATAACTTGAGGTTCAACTAACTGCTCCGGTTGAGTAGAGTGTAGCCGTCAAAGCGGGAATCAGTAGCACTCAGGTGAGAAGAAAGGGAAGCACATATACCCAGTCCGCTGGCAGTGTCCTACGGGGACCAGACTATCTGGCTGCCACGCCTGAATATTTGCAACCGTGGCAGAGCTACGCAGGCACAATTGTGCAGCAATGCAAACTGCATAACCTGGCCAAATTTCACGGGTGTACAAGAAACCACGGGGGATTTACAAGGAGATGTTCACCCGGAACAGCCGGAGGCCTGCCGGCAGCAAGATTCCGGTATTCTCCCTAAGAAGCCTTGAAAGCAGTGAAACGCTCCTAGGTTGCAATAACTCAGAAACTCATTCTGAGTGTTCCTGGCCGAGGTCATTCGGCTGAACACAACCGTGGACTAATTAGAGCCAGATGTAGGCAGTGCCCTCCATAGTGCTGGATGGACAGTGGGGGCGTGCCAAACAACTGAGCTCTAGTTCTCAACACTTTCACACATTGCCATAAGTTGAGGTTCAACTTACTGCTCCGGTTGAGTAGAGTGTAGCCGTCAAAGCTGGAATCAGTAGCACTCAGGTGAGAAGAAGGGGAAGCAGATATACCCAGTTTGCTGGCAGTGTCCTACGGGGACCAGCCTATCTGGCTGCCACGCCTGAATATTTGCAACCGGGGCAGAGCTAAGCAGGAGGAATTGTGCAGCAATGCAAACTGTATAACCTGGCCAAATTTCACGGGTTTACAACAAACCACGGGGGATTTACAAGGAGATATTCACCCGGAACAGCTGGAGGCCTGCGGACAGCAAGATTCCGGAATTCTTCCTAAGAAGCCTTGAAAGCAGTGAAACGCTCCTATATTGCAAGATCTCAGAACCTCATTCTGAGTGTTCCCGGCAGAGGTCATTCAGCTGAACACAACCATGGACTTATTAGAGCCAGATGTAGGCAGTGCCGTCCATAGTGCTGGATGGACAGTGGTGGCGTGCCAATCAACTGAGCTCTATTTCTCAACACTTTCACAAACTGCCATAAGTTGAGGTTCAACTTACTGCTCCGGTTGAGTAGAGTGTAGCCGTCAAAGCTGGAATCAGTAGTACTCAGGTGAGAAGAACGGGAAGCACATATACCTAGTCTGCAGGCAGTGTCCTACTGTGACCAGCCTATCTGGCTGCCACGCCTGAATGTTTGCAACCGCTGCCGAGGTAGGCAGGCCCAATTGTGCAGCAATGCAAACGGCATAACCTGGCCAAATTATACGTCTGTTCAAGAAACAACGGGGGATTTACAAGGAGATGTTCACCCGGAACAGCCGGAGGCCTCTCGCAGTAAGATTCGGGAATTCTTCCTAAGAAGCCTTTAAAGCAGTGAAACGCTCCTATGTTTCAGTAAGTCAGAACTTCTGTCTGAATGTTCTGGGGAGAGGTCATTTGGCTGAACACAACCGTGGACTAATTAGAGCCAGATGTAGGCAGTGCCGGACACAGTTCTGGATGGACAGTGGTGGCGTCTCAAACAACTAAGCTCTAGTTCTCACCACTTTCACAAAGTGCCATGAGTTGACATTCAACTTACTGCTCCGGTTAAGTAGAGTATAAGCGTCAAAGCTGGAATCAGTAGCACTCAGTTGAGAAGAACAGGTAGCAGATAAACCCAGTCCGCTGGCAGTGTCCTACGGGGACCTACTTATCTGGCTGCCACGCCTGAATGTTTGCAAACGCGGCAGAGCTAGGCCGGCACAATTATGCAGCAATGCAAACTGCATTACCTGGCCAAATGTCACCGGTGTACAAGAAACCACGGGGGATTTACAAGGAGATGTTCACCCAGAACACCCGGAGGCCTGCCCGCAGCAAGATTCCGATATTCTTCCTAAAAACCTTGAAAGCAGTGAAACGCTCCTATGTTGCAATAACTCATAACCTCATTCTGAGTGTTCCCGGCAGAGGTCATTCGGCTGAACACAACCGTGGACTAATTAGAGCCAGATGTAGGCAGTGCCGTCCATAGTGCTGGATGGACAGTGGTGGCGTGCCAAACAACTGAGCTCTAGTTCTCAACACTTATACAAAGTCCCATAAGTTGAGGTTCAAATTACTGCTCCGGTTGAGTAGAGTGTAGCCGTCAAAGCTGGAATCAGTAGCACGCAGGTGAGACGAAAGGGAAGCAGATATACCCAGTCTGCTGGCAGTGTACTACGGGGACCAGCCTATCTGGCTGCCATGCCTGAATGTTTGCAACCGCGGCAGAGCTAGGGAGGCGCTCTTGTGCAGTATTGCAAACTGCATAACCTAGCCAAATTTCACGGGTGTACAAGAAACCATGGGGGATTTACAAAGAGATGTTCACCCGGAACAGCCGGAGGCCTGCCGGCAGCAAGATTCCAGAATTCTCCCTAAGAAGCCTTGAAAGCAGTGAAACGCTCCTATGTTGCAATAACTCAGGAACTCATTCTGAGTGTTCCCGGCAGAGGTCATTCGGCTGAACACAACCGTGGACTAATTAGAGCCAGATGTAGGCAGTGCCGTCCATAGTGCTGGATGGACAGTGGTGGCGTGCCAAACAACTGAGCTCTAGTTCTCAACACTTTCACAGAGTGCCATAACTTGAGGTTCAACTAACTGCTCCGGTTGAGTAGAGTGTAGCCGTCAAAGCGGGAATCAGTAGCACTCAGGTGAGAAGAAAGGGAAGCACATATACCCAGTCCGCTGGCAGTGTCCTACGGGGACCAGCCTATCTGGCTGCCACGCCTGAATGTTTGCAACCGCGGCAGAGCTAGGCAGGCGCAATTGTGCAGCAATGCAAACTGTATAACCTGGCCAAATTATACGTCTGTTCAAGTAACAACGGGGGATTTACAAGGAGATGTTCACCCGGAACAGCCAGAGGCCTGCCGCCACCAAGATTCCGGAATTCTCCCTAAGAAACCTTGAAAGCAGTGAAACGCTCCTATGTTGCAATAACTCAGACACTCATTCTGAGTGTTCCTGGCCGAGGTCATTCTGCTGAACACAACCGTGGACTAATTAGAGCCAAATGTAGGCAGTGCCGTCCATATTTCTGGATGGACAGTGGTGGCTGCCAAACAACTGAGCTCTAGTTCTCAACACTTTCACAAAGTGCCATAAGTTGGGATTCAACTTACTGCTCCCGTTGAGTAGAGTGTAGCTGTCAAAGCTGGAATCAGTAGCACTCAGGTGAGAAGAACGGGAAGCAGATATATCCAGTCCGCTGGCAGTGTCCTACGGGCACCAGCCTATCTGGCTGCCATGCCTGAATGTTTGCAACCGCGGCAGAGCATGGTAGGTGCAATTGTGCAGCAATGCAAACGGCATAACCTGGCCAAATATCACGGGTGTACAAGAAACCACGGGGGATTTACAAGGAGATGTTCACCCGGAACAGCCGGAGGCCTGCCGGCAGCAAGATTCCGGAATTCTCCATAAGAAGCCTTGAAAGCAGTGACACGCTCCTATGTTGCAATAACTCAGAAATTCATTCTGAGTGTTCCTGGCCGAGGTCATTCGGCTGAACACAACCGTGGACTAATTAGAGCCAGATGTAGGCAGTGCCCTCCATAGTGCTGGATGGACAGTGGGGGCGTGCCAAACAACTGAGCTCTAGTTCTCAACACTTTCACACATTGCCATAAGTTGAGGTTCAACTTACTGCTCTGGTTGAGTAGAGTGTAGCCGTCAAAGGTGGAATCAGTAGCACTCAGGTGAGAAGAACGGGAAACAGATATATCCAGTCCGCTGGCAGTGTGTTACGGGCACCAGCCTATCTGGCTGCCACGCCTGAATGTTTGCAACCCCGGCCGAGCTATTCAGGCGCAATTGTGCAGCAATGCAAACTGCATAACCTGGCCAAATTTTACGGGTGAACAAGAAACCACGGGGGATTTACAAGGAGATGTTCACCCGGAACAGCCGGAGGCCTCTGGCAGTAAGATTCGGGAATTCTTCCTAAGAAGCCTTTAAAGCAGTGAAACGCTCCTATGTTTCAGTAAGTCAGAACTTCTGTCTGAATGTTCTCGGCAGAGGTCATTTGGCTGAACACAACCGTGGACAAATTAGAGCCAGATGTAGGCAGTGCCGGACATAGTTCTGGATGGACAGTGGTGGCGTCTCAAACAACTAAGCTCTAGTTCTCACCACTTTCACAAAGTGCCATGAGTTGACATTCAACTTACTGCTCCGGTTAAGTAGAGTATAAGCGTCAAAGCTGGAATCAGTAGCACTCAGTTGAGAAGAACCGGTAGTAGATAAACCCAGTCCAATGACAGTGTCCCACGGGGACCAGCCTATCAGCCTCCCACGCCTGAATGTTTGCAAACTCGGCAGAGCTAGGCAGGCACAATTGTGCAGCAATGCAAACTGCATAACCTGGCCAAATTTCACGGGTGTACAAGAAAGCACGGGGGATTTACAAGGAGATATTCACCCAGAACAGCCGGAGGCCTGCCGGCAGCAAGATTCCGGAATTCTTCCTAAGAAGCCTGGAAAGCAGTGAAACACTCCTATGTTGCAATAACTCAGAAACTCATTCTGAGTGTTCCCGGCAGAGATCATTCGGCTGAACACAACCGTGGACTAATTAGAGCCAGATGTATGCAGTGACTTCCATAGTGCTGGATGGAAAGTGGTGGCGTGCCAAACAACTGAGCTCTAGTTCTCAACACTTATACAAAGTCCCATAAGTAGAGGTTCAACTTACTGCTCCGGTTGAGTAGAGTGTAGCCATCAAAGCTGGAATCAGTAGCACTCAGGTGAGAAGAATGGGAAGCAGATATACCCAGTCCGCTGGCAGTATCCTACGGGGACCAACTTATCTGGCTCCCACGCCTGAATGTTTGCATACCCGGCAGAGCTAGGCAGGCACAATTATGCAGCAATGCAAACTGCATTACCTGGCCAAATGTCACGGGTGTAAAAGAAACCACGGGGGATTTACAAAGAGATGTTCACCCAGAACACCCGGAGGCCTGCCCGCAGCAAGATTCCGATATTCTTCCTAAGAAACCTTGAAAGCAGTGAAACGCTCCTATGTTGCAATAACTCAGAAACTCATTCTGAGTGTTCCCGGCAGAGGTCATTCGGCTGAACACAACCGTGGACTAATTAGAGCCAGATGTAGGCAGTGCCGTCCATAGTGCTGGATGGACAGTGGTGGTGTGTCAAACAACTGAGCTCTAGTTCCAAAACTTTCACACATTGCCATAAGTTGAGCTTCAACTTACTACTCCGGTTGAGTAGAGTGTAGCTGTCAAAGCTGGAAGCAGTAGCACTCAGGTGAGAAGAACGGGAAGCAGATATACCCAGTCCGCTGGCAGTGTCCTACGGGGACCAGCCTATATGGCTGCCACGCCTGAATGTTTGCAACCGCGGCAGGGCTAGGCAGGCGCAATTGTGCAGCAATGCAAACTGCATAACCTGGCCAAATTTCACGGGTGTACAAGAAACAACGGGGGATTTACAAGGAGATGTTCACCCGGAACAGCCGGAGGCCTGCCGTCAGCAAGATTCCGGAATTCTCCCTAAGAAGCCTTGAAAGCAGTGAAACGCTCCTATGTTGCAATAACTCAGAAACTCATTCTGAGTGTTCCTGGCAGATGTCATTCGGCTGAACACAACCGTGGACTAATTAGAGCCAGATTTAGGCAGTGCCATCCATAGTGCTGGATGGACAGTGGCGGCGTGTCAAACAACTGAGCTGTAGTTCTCAACACTTTCACACATTGCCATAAGTTGAGGTTCAACTTATTGCTCCGGTTGAGTAGAGCGTAGCCCTCAAAGCTGGAAGCAGTAGCACTCAGGTGAGAAGAACGGGAAGCAGATGTACCCAGTCCGCTGGCAGTGTCCTACCTGGACCAACCTATCTGGCTGCCACGCCTGAATGTGTGCAACTGCGTCAGAGCTAGGCAGGCGCAATTGTGCAGCAATGCAAACTACATAACCTGGCCAAATTTCACGGGTGTACAAGAAACCACGGGGGATTTACAAGAAGATGTTCATCAGGAAAAGCCGGAGGTCTGCCGGAAACAACATTGTGGAATTCTTCCTAAGAAGCCTTGAAAGCAGTGAAACGCTCCTAGGTTGCAATAACTCAGAACATCATTCTGAGTGTTCCCAGCAGAGGTCATTCGGCTGATCACGACCGTGGACTAATTAGAGCCAGATGTAGGCAGTTCTGTCCATAGTGCTGGATGGACATTGGTGGAGTGCCAAACAACTGAGCTCTATTTCTCAACACTTTCACAGAGTTCCATAAGTTTAGGTTCAATTTACTGCTCTGGTTGAGTAGAGTGTAGGGGTCAAAGCTGGAATCTGTAGCACTCAGGTGAGAAGAACGGGAAGCAGATATACCCAGTCCGCTGGCAGTGTCCTAAGTGGACCAGCAATTCTGGCTGCCACGCCTGAGTGTTTGCAACCACCTTAGAGCTAGGCAGGCACAATTATGCATCAATGCAAACTGCATAACCTGGCCAAATTTCACGGTTGTACAAGAAACCACGGGGGATTTACAAGGTGATGTTCACCCAGAACAGACGCAGGCCTGCCGGCAGCAAGATTCCAGAATTCTTCCTAAGAATCTTGAATGCAGTGAAACGCTCCTATGTTGCAATAACTCAGAACCTCATTCTGAGTGTTCCCGGCAGAGGTCATTTGGCTGAACACAACCGTGGACTAATTAGAGCCAGATGTAGGCAGTGCCGTCCATAGTGCTGGATGGACAGTGGTGGCGTGCAAAACAACTGAGCTCTAGGTCTTAACACTTTCACACATTGCCATAATTTGCGGTTCAAATTTCTGCTCCGGTTGAGTAGAGTGTAGCCGTCAAAGCGGGAATCAGTAGCACGCAGGTGGGAAGAAAGGGAAGCAGATATACCCAGTCCGCTGGCAGTGTAATACGGGGACCAGCCTATCTGGCTGCCACGCCTGAATTTTTGCAACTGCGGCAGAGCTAGCCAGGCGCAACTGTGCAGAAATGCAAACTGCATAACCTGGCCAAATTATATGTGTATTCAAGAAACCACGGGGGATTTACAAGGAGATGTTCACCCGGAACAACCGGAGGCCTGCCGGCAGCAAGATTCTGGAATTCTTCCTAAGAAGCCTTGAAAGCAGTGAAACGCTCCTATGTTGCAACAACTCAGAACCTCATTCTGAGTGTTCCCGGCAGAGGTCATTCGGCTGAACACAAACGTGGACTAAATAGAGCCAGATGTAGGCAGAGTCGTCCATAAAACTGGATGGACAGTGTGGCATGTCAAACAACTGAGCTCTAGATCTCAACACTTTCACAAAGTCCCATAAGTGGAGGTTCAACTTACTGCTCCGGTTGAGAAGAGTGTAGCCTTCAAAGCTGGAATCAGTAGCACTCAGGTGAGAAGAACTGGAAGCACATATACCCAGTCCGCTGGCAGTGTCTTACGGGGACCAGCCTATCTGGGTGCCAAGCCTGAATATTTGCAACCGCGGCTGAGCTAGGCCGGCGCAATTGTGCAGCAATGCAAACTGCATAACCTGGCCAAATTTCACGGGTGTACAAGAAACCACGGGGGATTTACCAGGAGATGTTCACCCGGAACAGCTGGAGGCCTGCCGGCAGCAACATTCCGGAATTCTTTCTAAGACTCCTTGAAAGCAGTGAAACGCTCCTATGTTGCAATAACTCAGAACCTCATATTGAGTGTTTCTGGAAGAGGTCATTCGGCTGAACATAACCGTGGACTAATTAGAGCCAGATGTAAGCAGTGCCGTCAATAGTGCTGGATGGACAGTGGTGGCGTGCCAAAAAACAGCTCTAGTTCTCAACACTTTCACAAAGTGCCATAATTTGAGGTTCAACTAACTGCTCCGGTTGAGTAGAGTGTAGCTGGTATCAGTAGCACTCAGGAGAGAAGAACGGGAAGCAGATAGATCCATTCCGCTGGGAGTGTCCTAAGGGGACCAGACTATCTGGCTGCCACGCCTGAATGTTTGCAAACGCGGCAGAGCTAGGCAGGCACAATTAAGCAGCAATGCAAACTGCATTACCTGGCCAAATTTCACGGGTGTACAAGAAACCACGGGGGATTTACAAGGAGATGTTCACCCAGAGCACCCGGAGGCCTGCCCGTAGCAAGATTCCGATATTCATCCTAAGAAACCTTGAAAGCAGTGAAACGCTCCTATGTTGCAATAACTCATAACTTCATTCTGAGTGTTCCCGGCAGAGGTCATTCGGCTGAACACAACCATGGACTACTTAGAGCCAGATGTAGGCAGTGTCGTCCATAGTGCTGGACAGTGGTGGCGTGCCAAACAACTGAGCTCTAGTTCTTAACACTTTCACAAAGTGCCATAAGTTGAGGTTCAACTTACTGCTCTGGTAGAGTAGAGTGTACCCGTCAAAGCTGGAATCAGTAGCACTCAGGAGAGAACAACGGGAAGTAGATGTACCCAGTCCGCTGGCAGTGTCCTACGTGGACCAGCCTATATGGCTGCCACGCCTGAATGTTTGCAACCGCGGCAGAGCTAGGCAGGCGCAATTGTGCAGCAATGCAAACTACATAACCTGGCCAAATTTCACGGGTGTACAAGAAACCACGGGGGATTTACAAGGACATGTTCTTCAGGAAAAGCCGGAGGCCTGCCGGAAGCAAGATTCCAGAATGCTCCCTAAGAAGTCTTGAAAGCAGTGAAACGCTCCTAGGTTGCAATAATTCAGAACCTCATTCTGAGTGTTCCCAGCAGAGGTCATTCCGCTGAACACAACCGTGGACTAATTAGAGCCAGATGTAGGCAGTGCCGTCCATAGTGCTGGATGGACAGTGGTGGCGTACCTAACAACTGAGCTCTAGTTCTCAAAACTTTCACACATTGCCATAAGTTGAGGTTCAAATTACTGCTCCGGTTGAGTAGAGTGTACCCGTCAAATCTGGAATCATTAGCACTCAGGAGAGAAGAACGGGAAGTAGATGTACCCAGTCCGCTGGCAGTGTCCTACGTGGACCAGCCTATATGGCTGCCACGCCTGAATGTTTGCAACCGCGGCAGAGCTAGGCAGGCGCAATTGTGCAGCAATGCAAACTGCATAACCTGGCCAAATTTTACGTGTGTACAAGAAACCACAGGTGATTTACAAGGAGATGTTCACCCGGAACACCCGGAGGCCTGCCGGAAGCAAGATTCCAGAATGCTCCCTAAGAAGTCTTGAAAGCAGTGAAACACTCCTATGTTGCAATAACTCAGAAACTCATTCTGAGTGTTCCCGGCAGAGGTCATTCGGCTGAACACAACCGTGGACTAATTAGAGCCAGATGTAGGCAGTGCCGTCCATAGTGCTGGATGGACAGTGGTGGCATGTCAAACAACTGAGCTCTAGATCTCAACACTTTCACAAAGTCCCATAAGTGGAGGTTCAACTTATTGCTCCGGTTGAGAAGAGTGTAGCCGTCAAAGCTGGAATCAGTAGCACTCAGGTGAGAAGAACGGGAAGCACATATACCCAGTCCGCTGGCAGTGTCCTACGGGGACCAGCCTATCTGGGTGCCACGCCTGAATGTTTGCAACCGCGGCTGAGCTAGGCCGGCGCAATTGTGCAGCAATGCAAACTGCATAAACTGGCCAATTTCACGGATGTACAAGAAACCACGACGGATTTACAAGGAGATGTTCACCCGGAACACCCGGAGGCCTGCCGGCAGCAACATTATGGAATTCTCCCTAAGAAGCCTTGAAAACAGTGAAAGGCTCCTAAGTTGCAATAACTCAGAAACTCATTCAGATTGTTCCCGGCAGAGGTCATTCGGATGAACACAAGCGTTTACTAATTAGAGCCAGATGTAGGCAGTGCCGTCCATAGTGCTGGATAGAGAGGGGTGGTGTGCCAAACAAC
Organism: Dipodomys merriami; assembly: GCF_024711535.1. Taxonomy (NCBI): domain Eukaryota; kingdom Metazoa; phylum Chordata; class Mammalia; order Rodentia; family Heteromyidae; genus Dipodomys; species Dipodomys merriami. The sequence goes on along the minus strand of NW_027205404.1, from coordinate 781,547 downwards.
TGAAGTCTAGTTCTCAACACTTTCACAATGTGCCATAAGTTGAGGTTCAACTTAGTACTCCGGTTGAGTAGAGTGTAGCCGTCAAAGCTGGAATCAGTAGCACTCAGGTGAGAAGGACGGGAAGCAGATATACCCAGTCCGCTGGCAGTGTCCTACGGGCACCAGCCTATCTTGCTGTCACGCCTGAATGTTTGCAACCGCGGCAGAGCTAGGCAGGAGCAATTGTGCAGCAATGCAAACTGCATAACCTGGCCAAATTTCACGGGTGTACAAGAAACCACGGGGGATTTACAGGGAGATGTTCACCCAGAACAGACGGAGGCCTGCCGGCAGCAAGATTCCAGAATTCTCCCTAAGAAGCCTTGAAAGCAGTGAAACGCTCCTATGTTGCAATAACTCAGAAACTCATTCTGATTGTTCCCGGCAGAGGTCATTCGGATGAACACAACTGTGGACTTATTAGAGCCAGATGTAGTCATTGCCGTCCATTGTGCTGGATGGAGTGGGGTGGCGTGTCAAACAACTGAGCTCTAGTTCTCAACACTTTCACAAAGTGCCATAAGGTGAGGTTCAACTTACTGCTCCGGTTCAGTATAGTGTAGCCGTCAAAGCTGGAATCAGTAGCACTCAGGTGAGAAGAAATGGAAGCAGATATACCCAGTCCGCTGGCAGTGTCCTACGGGGACCAGCCTATCTGGCCGCCACGCCTGAATATTTGCAACCGCGGCAGCGCTAGGCAGGGGCAATTGTGCAGCAATGCAAACTGCATAACCTGGCCAAATTTCACGGGTGTACAAGAAAACACAGGGGATTTACAAGGAGATGTTCACCCGGAACAGCCGGAGGCCTGCCGGCAGAAAGATTCCAGAATGCTCCCTATGAAGCCTTGAAAGCAGTGAAACACTCCTATGTTGCAATAACTCAGAAACTCATTCTGAGTGTTCCCAGCAGAGGTCATTCTGCTGAACACAACCGTGGACTAATTAGAGCCAGATGTAGGCAGTGCCGTCCATAGTGCTGGATGGACAGTGGTGGCGTGTCAAACAACTGAGCTCTAGATCTCAACACTTTCACAAAGTCCCATAATTGGAGGTTCAACTTACTGCTCCGGTTAAGTAGAGTGTAGCCATCAAATTAGGAATCAGTAGCACTCAGGTGAGAAGAACGGGAAGCACATAAACCCAGTCCGCTGGCAGTGTCCTACGGGGACCATCCTATCTGGCTGCTACGCCTGAATGTTTGCAACCGCGGCTGAGCTAGGCAGGCGCAATTGTGCAGCAATGCAAACTGCATAAACAGGCCAAATTTCACGGATGTACAAGAAACCACGGGGATTTACAAGGAGATATTCACCCGGAACAGCCGGAGGCCTGCCGGCAGCAAGATTACGGAATTCTCCCTAAGAAGCCTTGAAAACAGTGAAAGGCTCCTATGTTGCAATAACTCAGAACCTCATTCTGAGTGTTCCCGGCAGAGGTCATTCGGCTGAACACAACCATGGACTAATTAGAGCCAGATGTAGGCAGTGCTGTCCATAGTGCTGGATGGACAGTGGTGGCGTCCCACACAACTGAGCTCTAGTTCTCAACACTTTCACACACTGCCATAAGTTGAGGTTCAACTTACTGCTCCGGTTGAGTAGAGTGTAGCCGTCAAAGCTGGAATGAGTAACACTCAGGTGTGAAGAACGGGAAGCAGATATACCCAGTCCACTGGCAGTGTCCTACGTGGACCAGCCTGTCTGGCTGCCACGCCTGAATGTTTGCAAGCGCAGCAGAGCTAGGCAGTCGGAATTGTGCATCAATGCAAACTGCATAACCTGGCCAAATTTCTCGGGTGTACAAGAAACCCCGGGGGATTTACAAGGAGATGTTCACCCGGATCAGCTGAAGGCCTGCCGGCAGCAAGATTCCAGAATTCTCCCTAAGAAGCATTGAAAGCAGTGAAACGCTCCTATGTTGCAATAACTCAGAAACTCATTCTGAGTGTTCCTGGCCGAGGTCATTCGGCTGAACACAACCGTGGACTAATTAGAGCCAGATGTAATCAGTGCCCTCCATAGTGCTGGATGGACAGTGGGGGCGTGCCAAACAACTGAGCTCTAGTTCTCAACACTTTCACACATTGCCATGAGTTGAGGTTCAACTTACTGCTCCGGTTGAGTAGAGTGTAGCCGTCAAAGCTGGAATCAGTAGCACTCCGGTGAGAGGAACGGGCAGCAGATATACCCAGACGGCTGGCAGTGTCCTACGGGCACCAGCCTATCTGGCTGCCACGCCTGAATGTTTGCAACCGTGGCAGAGCTTGGTAGGCGCACTTGTGCAGCAATGCAAACGGCATAACCTGGCCAAATTTCACAGGTGTACAAGAAACCACAGGGGATTTACAAGGAGATGTTCACCCGGAACAGACGGAGGCCTGCCAACTGCAATATTCCAGAATTCTCCCTAAGAAGCCTTGAAAGCAGTGAAACGCTCCTATGTTGCAATAACTCAGAAACTCATTCTGATGGTTCCCGGCAGAGGTCATTTGGACGAACACAACCGTTTACTAATTAGAGCCAGATGTAGGCAGTGCCGTCCATACTGCTGGATGGAGAGTGGTGGCGTGTCAAACAACTGAGCTCTCGTTCTCAACACTTTCACACGTTGCCATAAGTTGAGGTTCAACTTACTGCTCCGGTTGAATAGAGTGTAGCCGTCAAACCTGGAATTAGTAGCACTCAGGTGTGAAGAACGGGAAGCAGATATAACCAGTCCGCTGGCAGTGTCCTACGTGGACCAGCCTGATTGGCTGCCATGCCTGAATGTTTGCAACCACAGCAGAGCTAGGCAGTCGCAATTGTGCAGCAATGCAAACGGCATAACCTGGCCAAATTTCACGGGTGTACAAGAAACCACGGGGGATTTATAAGGAGATGTTCACCCGGAACAGCCGAAGGCCTGCCGGCAGCAAGATTCCAGAATTCTCCCTAAGAAGCCTTGAAAGCAGTGAAACGCTCCTATGTTGCTATAACTCAGAAACTCATTCTGAGTGTTCCTGGCCGAGGTCATTCGGCTGAACACAACCGTTTACTAATTAGAGCCAGATGTAGGCAGTGCCCTCCATAGTGCTGGATGGACAGTGGTGGCGTACCTAACAACTGAGCTCTAGTTCTCAACACTTTCACACATTGCCATGAGTTGAGGTTCAACTTACTGCTCCGGTTGAGTAGAGTGCAGCCGTCAAAGCTGGAATCAGTAGCACTCAGGTGAGAAGAAGGGGAAGCAGATATACCCAGTTCGCTGGCAGTGTCCTAAGGGAACCAACCTATCTGGCTGCCTTGCATGAATGTTTGCAACCAGGGCAGAGCTAAGCAGGAGGAATTGTGCAGCAAGGCAAACTGCATAACCTGGCCAAATTTCACGGGTGTACAAGAAACCACGGGGGATTTACCAGGAGATGTTCACCCGGAACAGCTGGAGGCCTGCCCGCAGCAAGATTCCGGAATTTTTCCTAAGAAGCCTTGAAAGCAGTGAAACGCTCCTATGTTGCAATAACTCAGAACCTCATATTGAGTGTTCCTGGAAGAGGTCATTCGGCTGAACACAACCGTGGACTAATTAGAGCCAGATGTAGGCAGTGCCGTCCATAGTGCTGGATGGACAGTGGTGGCTTGCCAAACAACTGAGCTCTAGTTCTCAACACTTTCACACATTGCTATAACTTGAGGTTCATCTTACTGCTCCGGTTGAGTAGAGTGTAGCCGTCAATGCTGGAATCAGTAGCACTCAGGTATAAAGAACGGGAAGCAGACATACCCAGTCCGCTGGCAGTGTCTTACGTGGACCAGACTGTCTGGCTGCCACGCCTGAATGTTTGCAACCGCAGCAGAGCTAGGCAGGCGCAATTGTGCAGCAATGCAAACTGCATAACCTGGCCAAATTTCCCGGGTGTACAAGAAACCAAGGGGGATTTACAAGGAGATGTCCACCCGGAACAGACGGAGGCCTGCCGGCAGCAAGATTCCGGAATTCTCCCTAAGAAGCCTTGAAAACAGTGAAAGGCTCCTATGTTGCAATAACTCAGAACCTCATTCTGAGTGTTCCCGGCAGAGGTCATTCGGCTGAACACAACCGTGGACTAATTTGAGCCAGATGTAGGCAGTGCCGTCCATAGTGCTGGATGGACAGTGGTGGCATCCCACACAACTGAGATCTAGTTCTCAACACTTTCACACACTGCCATAAGTTGAGGTTCAACTTACTGCTCCGGTTGAGTAGAGTGTAGCCGTCAAAGCTGGAATCAGTAGCTCTCAGGTGAGAAGAACGGGAAGCAGATATACCCAGTCCGCTGGCAGTGTCCTACGGGCACCAGTCTATCTGGCTGCCACGCCTGAATGTTTGCAGCCCCGGCAGAGCTAGGCAGGCGCAATTGTGCAGCAATGCAAACTGCATAACTTGGCCAAATTTCACGGGTGTAAAAGAAACCACGGGGGATTTACAAGGAGATGTTCACCCAGAACACCCGGAGGCCTGCGGGCAGCAAGATTCCAGAATGCTCCCTAAGAAGCCTTGAAAGCAGTGAAAAACTCCTATGTTGCAATAACTCAGAAACTCATTCTGAGTGTTCCCGGCAGAGGTCATTCGGCTGAACACAACCGTGGACTAATTAGAGCCAGATATAGCAGTGCCATCCATAGTGCTGGATGGACAGTGGTGGCGTGTCAAACAACTGAGCTCTAGATCTCAACACTTTCACAAAGTCCCATAAGTGGAGGTTCAACTTACAGCTCCGGTTGAGTAGAGTGTAGCCGTCAAAGCTGGAATCAGTAGCACTCAGGTGAGAAGAACGGGAAGCACATATACCCAGTGCGCTGGCAGTGTCCTTTGGGGACCAGCCTATCTGGCTGCCACGCCTGAATGTTTGCAACCGTGGCTGAGCTAGGCAGGCGGAATTGTGCAGCAATGCAAACTGCATAAACTCGCCAAATTTCACAGATGTACAAGAGACCACGGGGGATTTACAAGGAGATGTTCACCCGGAACAGCCGGAGGCCTGCTGGCAGCAAGATTACGGAATTCTTCCTAAGAAGCCTTGAAAACAATGAAAGGCTCCTATGTTGTAATAACTCAGAACCTCATTCTGAGTGTTCCCGGCAGAGGTCATTCGGCTGAACACAACCATGGACTAATTAGAGCCAGATGTAGGCAGTGCCTTCCATAGTGCTGGATGGACAGTGGTGGCGTGCCAAACAACTGAGCTCTCGTTCTCAACACTTTCACACATTGCTATAACTTGAGGTTCAACTTACTGCTCCGGTTGAGTAGAGTGTAGCCGTCAAAGCTGGAATCTGTAGCACTCAGGTGTAAAGAACGGGAAGCAGATATACCCAGTCCGCTGGCAGTGTCTTACGTGGACCAGACTGTCTGGCTGCCACGTCTGAATATTTGCAACCGCAGCAGAGCTAGGCAGGCGCAATTGTGCAGCAATGCAAACTGCATAACCTGGCCAAATTTCTCGGGTGTACAAGAAACCACGGGGGATTTACAAGGAGATGTTCACCCGGAACAGACGGAGGCCTGCCGGCCGCAAGATTACGGAATTCTCCCTAAGAAGCCTTGAAAACAGTGAAAGGCTCCTATGTTGCAATAACTCAGAACCTCATTCTGAGTGTTCCCGGCAGAGGTCTTTCGGCTGAACACAACCGTGGACTAATTAGAGCCAGATGTAGGCAGTGCCGTCCATAGTGCTGGATGGACAGTGGTGGCGTCCCACACAACTGAGCTCTAGTTCTCAACACTTTCACACACTGCCATAAGTTGAGGTTCAAGTTACTGCTCCGGTTGAGTAGAGTGTAGCCGTCAAAGCTGGAATCAGTAGCTCTCAGGTGAGAAGAACGGGAAGCAGATATACCCTGTCCGCTGGCAGTGTCCTACGTGGACCAGCCTATCTGGCTGCCACGCCTGAATGTTTGCAACCGCGGCAGAGCTAGGCAGGCGCAATTGTGTAGCAATTCAAACTGCATAACTTGGCCAAATGTACGGGTGTACAAGAAACCACGGGGGATTTACAAGGAGATATTCACCCGGAACAGCCGGACCCCTGCCGGCAGCAAGATTCCGGAATTCTACCTAAGAAGCCTTGAAAGCAGTGAAATGCTCCTATGTTGCAACAACTCAAAACCTCATTCTGAATGTTCCCGGCAGAGGTCATTCGGCTGAACACAACCGTGGACTAATTCGAGCCAGATGTAGGCAGTGCCGTCCATAGTGCTGGATGGAGAGTGGTGGCTTGCCAAACAACTGAGCTATAGTTCTCAACACTTTCACATATTGCTATAACTTGAGGTTCATCTTACTGCTCCGGTTGAGTAGAGTGTAGCCGTCAATGCTGGAATCAGTAGCACTCAGGTGTAAAGAACTGGAAGCAGACATACCCAGTCCGCTGGCAGTGTCTTACGTGGACCAGACTGTCTGGCTGCCACGCCTGAATGTTTGCAACCGCAGCAGAGCTAGGCAGGCGCAATTGTGCAGCATTGCAAACTGCATAACCTGGCCAAATTTCCCGGGTGTACAAGAAACCAAGGGGGATTTACAAGGAAATGTCCACCCGGAAGAGACAGAGGCCTGCCGGCAGCAAGATTACGGAATTCTCCCTAAGAAGCCTTGAAAACAGTGAATGGCTCCTATGTTGCAATAACTCAGAACTTCATTCTGAGTGTTCACAGCAGAGGTCATTCGGCTGAACACAACCGTGGACTAATTAGAACCAGATGTAGGCAGTGCCATCCATAGTGCTGGATGGACAGTGGTGGCGTCCCACACAACTGAGATCTAGTTCTCAACACTTTCACACACTGCCATAAGTTGAGGTTCAACTTACTGCTCCGGTTGAGTAGAGTGTAGCCGTCAAACTAGAATCAGTAGCTCTCAGGTGAGAAGAACGGGAAGCAGATATACCCAGTCCGCTGGCAGTGTCCTACGGGCACCAGTCTATCTGGATGCCACGCCTGAATGTTTGCAACCCCGGCAGAGCTAGGCAGGCGCAATTGTGCAGCAATGCAAACTGCATAACTTGGCCAAATTTCACGGGTGTACAAGAAACCACGGGGGATTTACAAGGAGATATTCACCCGGAACAGCCGGACGCCTGCCGGCAGCAAGATTCCGGAATTCTTCCTAAGAAGCCTTGAAAGCAGTGAAATGCTCCTATGTTGCAATAACTCAGAACCTCATTCTGATTCTTCCCGGCAGAGGTCATTCGGCTGAACACAACCGTGGACTAATTAGAGCCATATGTAGGCAGTGACGTCCATAGTGGTGGATGGACAGTGGTGGCGTGCCAAACAACTGAGCTCTAGTTCTCAAAACTTTCACACATTGCCATAAGTTGAGGTTCAACTTACTGCTCCGTTTGAGTAGAGTGTGGCCGTCAAAGCTGGAATCAGTAGCACTCAGGTGTGAACAACGGGAAGCAGATGTACCCAGTCCGCTGGCAGTGTCCTACGTGGACCAGCCTATCTGGCTGGCACGCCTGAATGTTTGCAACCGCGGCAGAGCTAGGCAGGCGCAATTGTGCAGCAATGCAAACTACAAAACCTGGCCAAATTTCACGGTTGTGCAAGAAACCACGGGGGATTTACAAGGAGATGTTCTTCAGGAAAAGCCGGAGGTCTGACGGCAACAACATTGCAGAATTGTATATAAGAAGCCTTGAAAGCAGTGAAACGCTCCTAGGTTGCAATAACTCAGAACCTCATTCTGAGTGTTCCCAGCAGAGGTCATTCTGCTGATCACAACCGTGGACTAATTAGAGCCAGATGTAGGCAGTGCCGTCCATAGTGCTGGATGGACAGTGGTGGCGTGCCAAACAACTGAGCTCTAGTTCTCAACACTTTCACAGAGTTCCATAAGTTTAGGTTCAACTTACTGCTCTGGTTGAGTAGAGTGTTGCCGTCAAAGCTGGAATCAGTAGCACTAAGGTGAGAAGAACGGGAAGCACATATACCCAGTCCGCTGGCAGTGTCCTACTGTGACCAGCCTATCCGGCTGCCAAGCCTGAATGTTTGCAACCGCGGCAGAGCTAGGCAGGCGCAATTGTGCAGCAATGCAAACGGCATAAGCTGGCCAAATTATACGTCTGTTCAAGAAACCACGGGGGATTTACAAGGAGATGTTCACCCGGAACAGCCGGAGGCCTGCCAGCAGCAACATTCTGGAATTCTTCCTAAGAAGCCTTGAAAGCAGTGAAACGATCCTATGTTGCAACAACTCAGAACCTCATTCTGAGTGTTCCCGGCAGAGGTCATTTGGCTGAACACAACCGAGGACTAATTACAGCCAGATGAAGGCAGTGCCGTCCATAGTGCTGGATGGACAGTGGTGGCATGCCAAACAACTGAGCTCTAGTTCTCAAGACTTTCACACATTGCCATAAGTTGAGGTTCAACTTACTGCTCCGGTTGAGTAGAGTGTGGCCGTCAAAGGTGGCATCAGTAGCAATCAGGTGTGAACAAGGGGAAGCAGATAAACCCAGTCCGCTGGCAGTGTCCTACGTGGACCAGCCTGTCTGGCTGCCACGCCTGAATGTTTGCAACCGCAGCAGAGCTAGGCAGGCGCAATTGTGCATCAATGCAAACTGCATAACCTGGCCAAATTTCTCGGGTGTACAAGAAACCACGGGGGATTTACAACCTGATGTTCACCCGGAACAGACGGAGGCCTGCCGACTGCAATATTCCAGAATTCTCCCTAAGAAGCCTTGAAAGTAGTGAAACGCTCCTATGTTGCAATAACTCAGAAACTCATTCTGATGGTTCCCGGCAGAGGTCATTTGGATGAACACAACCGTTTACTAATTAGAGCCAGATGTAGGCATTGCCGTCCATACTGCTGGATGGAGAGGGGTGGCGTGTCAAACAACTGAGCTCTAGTTCTCAACACTTTCACACGTTGCCATAAGTTGAGGTTCAACATACTGCTCCGGTTGAGTAGAGTGTAGCCGTCAAAGCTGGAACCAGTAGCACTCAGGTGATAAGAACGGGAAGCAGTTATACCCAGTCCGCTGGCACTGTCCTACGGGCACCAGCCTATCTGGCTGCCACGCCTGAATGTTTGCAACCGCGGCAAAGCTAGGCAGGCGCAATTGTGTAGCAATAAAACCTGCATAACCTGGCCAAATTTCACGGGTGTACAAGAAACCACGGGGGATTTACAAGGAGATGTTCAACAAGAACATCCGGAGGTCTGCCTGCAACAACATTGCGGAATTCTTCCTAAGAAGCCTTGAAAGCAGTGAAACGCTCCTATGTTGCAATAACTCATAACCTCATTCTGAGTGTTCCCGGCAGAGGTCATTCGGCTGAACACAACCGTGGACTAATTAGAGCCAGATGTAGGCAGTGCCGTCCATAGTGCTGGATGGACAGTGGTGGCGTGCCAAACAACTGAGCTCTAGTTCTCAACACTTTCACAGAGTGCCATAACTTGAGGTTCAACTAACTGCTCCGGTTGAGTAGAGTGTAGCCGTCAAAGCGGGAATCAGTAGCACTCAGGTGAGAAGAAAGGGAAGCACATATACCCAGTCCGCTGGCAGTGTCCTACGGGGACCAGACTATCTGGCTGCCACGCCTGAATATTTGCAACCGTGGCAGAGCTACGCAGGCACAATTGTGCAGCAATGCAAACTGCATAACCTGGCCAAATTTCACGGGTGTAGAAGAAACCACGGGGGATTTACAAGGAGATGTTCACCCGGAACAGTCGGAGGCCTGCCGGCACCAAGATTCCTGAATTCTTGCTAAGAAGCCTTGAAAGCAGTGAAATGCTCCTATGTTGCAATAACTCAGAAACTTATTCTGATTGTTCCCGGCAGAGGTCATTCGGATGAATACAACCATTTACTAATTACAGCCAGATGTAGGCAGTGCCGTCCATAGTGCTGGATGGAGAGGGGTGGCGTGTCAAACAACTGAGCTCTAGTTCTCAACACTTTCACACATAGCCATAAGTTGAGGTTCAACTTACTGCTCCGGTTTAGTAGAGTGTAGCTGTTAAAGCTGGAATCAGTAGAACTCAGGTGATAAGAACGGGCAGCAGATATACCCAGTCCGCTGGCAGTGTCCTACGGGCACCAGACTATCTGGCTGCCACGCCTGAATGTTTGCAACCGCGTCAGAGCTTGGTAGGCGGAATTGTGCAGCAATGCAAACGGCATAACCTCGAAAATTTCACGGGTGTACAAGAAACCACGGGGGATTTACAAGGAGATGTTCACCCGGAACAGCCGGAGGCCTGCCGGCAGCAAGATTCCGGTATTCTCCCTAAGAAGCCTTGAAAGCAGTGAAACGCTCCTAGGTTGCAATAACTCAGAAACTCATTCTGAGTGTTCCTGGCCGAGGTCATTCGGCTGAACACAACCGTGGACTAATTAGAGCCAGATGTAGGCAGTGCCCTCCATAGTGCTGGATGGACAGTGGGGGCGTGCCAAACAACTGAGCTCTAGTTCTCAACACTTTCACACATTGCCATAAGTTGAGGTTCAACTTACTGCTCCGGTTGAGTAGAGTGTAGACGTCAAAGCTGGAATCAGTAGCACTCAGGTGAGAAGAAGGGGAAGCAGATATACCAGTTTGCTGGCAGTGTCCTACGGGGACCAGCCTATCTGGCTGCCACGCCTGAATGTTTGCAATCGGGGCAGAGCTAAGCAGGAGGAATTGTGCAGCAATGCAAACTGTATAACCTGGCCAAATTTCACGGGTTTACAACAAACCACGGGGGATTTACAAGGAGATATTCACCCGGAACAGCTGGAGGCCTGCGGACAGCAAGATTCCGGAATTCTTCCTAAGAAGCCTTGAAAGCAGTGAAACGCTCCTATATTGCAAGATCTCAGAACCTCATTCTGAGTGTTCCCGGCAGAGGTCATTCAGCTGAACACAACCATGGACTTATTAGAGCCAGATGTAGGCAGTGCCGTCCATAGTGCTGGATGGACAGTGGTGGCGTGCCAATCAACTGAGCTCTATTTCTCAACACTTTCACAAACTGCCATAAGTTGAGGTTCAACTTACTGCTCCGGTTGAGTAGAGTGTAGCCGTCAAAGCTGGAATCAGTAGTACTCAGGTGAGAAGAACGGGAATCACATATACCTAGTCTGCAGGCAGTGTCCTACTGTGACCAGCCTATCTGGCTGCCACGCCTGAATGTTTGCAACCGCTGCCGAGGTAGGCAGGACCAATTGTGCAGCAATGCAAACGGCATAACCTGGCCAAATTATACGTCTGTTCAAGAAACAACGGGGGATTTACAAGGAGATGTTCACCCGGAACAGCCGGAGGCCTCTCGCAGTAAGATTCGGGAATTCTTCCTAAGAAGCCTTTAAAGCAGTGAAACGCTCCTATGTTTCAGTAAGTCAGAACTTCTGTCTGAATGTTCTGGGGAGAGGTCATTTGGCTGAACACAACCGTGGACTAATTAGAGCCAGATGTAGGCAGTGCCGGACACAGTTCTGGATGGACAGTGGTGGCGTCTCAAACAACTAAGCTCTAGTTCTCACCACTTTCACAAAGTGCCATGAGTTGACATTCAACTTACTGCTCCGGTTAAGTAGAGTATAAGCGTCAAAGCTGGAATCAGTAGCACTCAGTTGAGAAGAACAGGTAGCAGATAAACCCAGTCCGCTGGCAGTGTCCTACGGGGACCTACTTATCTGGCTGCCACGCCTGAATGTTTGCAAACGCGGCAGAGCTAGGCCGGCACAATTATGCAGCAATGCAAACTGCATTACCTGGCCAAATGTCACCGGTGTACAAGAAACCACGGGGGATTTACAAGGAGATGTTCACCCAGAACACCCGGAGGCCTGCCCGCAGCAAGATTCCGATATTCTTCCTAAAAACCTTGAAAGCAGTGAAACGCTCCTATGTTGCAATAACTCATAACCTCATTCTGAGTGTTCCCGGCAGAGGTCATTCGGCTGAACACAACCGTGGACTAATTAGAGCCAGATGTAGGCAGTGCCGTCCATAGTGCTGGATGGACAGTGGTGGCGTGCCAAACAACTGAGCTCTAGTTCTCAACACTTATACAAAGTCCCATAAGTTGAGGTTCAAATTACTGCTCCGGTTGAGTAGAGTGTAGCCGTCAAAGCTGGAATCAGTAGCACGCAGGTGAGACGAAAGGGAAGCAGATATACCCAGTCCGCTGGCAGTGTACTACGGGGACCAGCCTATCTGGCTGCCATGCCTGACTGTTTGCAACCGCGGCAGAGCTAGGGAGGCGCTCTTGTGCAGTATTGCAAACTGCATAACCTGGCCAAATTTCACGGGTGTACAAGAAACCATGGGGGATTTACAAAGAGATGTTCACCCGGAACAGCCGGAGGCCTGCCGGCAGCAAGATTCCAGAATTCTCCCTAAGAAGCCTTGAAAGCAGTGAAACGCTCCTATGTTGCAATAACTCAGGAACTCATTCTGAGTGTTCCCGGCAGAGGTCATTCGGCTGAACACAACCGTGGACTAATTAGAGCCAGATGTAGGCAGTGCCGTCCATAGTGCTGGATGGACAGTGGTGGCGTGCCAAACAACTGAGCTCTAGTTCTCAACACTTTCACAGAGTGCCATAACTTGAGGTTCAACTAACTGCTCCGGTTGAGTAGAGTGTAGCCGTCAAAGCTGGAATCAGTAGCACTCAGGTGAGAAGAAAGGGAAGCACATATACCCAGTCCGCTGGCAGTGTCCTACGGGGACCAGCCTATCTGGCTGCCACGCCTGAATGTTTTCAACCGCGGCAGAGCTAGGCAGGCGCAATTGTGCAGCAATGCAAACTGTATAACCTGGCCAAATTATACGTCTGTTCAAGTAACAACGGGGGATTTACAAGGAGATGTTCACCCGGAACAGCCAGAGGCCTGCCGCCACCAAGATTCCGGAATTCTCCCTAAGAAACCTTGAAAGCAGTGAAACGCTCCTATGTTGCAATAACTCAGACACTCATTCTGAGTGTTCCTGGCCGAGGTCATTCTGCTGAACACAACCGTGGACTAATTAGAGCCAGATGTAGGCAGTGCCGTCCATATTTCTGGATGGACAGTGGTGGCTGCCAAACAACTGAGCTCTAGTTCTCAACACTTTCAGAAAGTGCCATAAGTTGGGATTCAACTTACTGCTCCCGTTGAGTAGAGTGTAGCTGTCAAAGCTGGAATCAGTAGCACTCAGGTGAGAAGAACGGGAAGCAGATATATCCAGTCCGCTGGCAGTGTCCTACGGGCACCAGCCTATCTGGCTGCCACGCCTGAATGTTTGCAACCGCGGCAGAGCATGGTAGGTGCAATTGTGCAGCAATGCAAACGGCATAACCTGGCCAAATATCACGGGTGTACAAGAAACCACGGGGGATTTACAAGGAGATGTTCACCCGGAACAGCCGGAGGCCTGCCGGCAGCAAGATTCCGGAATTCTCCATAAGAAGCCTTGAAAGCAGTGACACGCTCCTATGTTGCAATAACTCAGAAATTCATTCTGAGTGTTCCTGGCCGAGGTCATTCGGCTGAACACAACCGTGGACTAATTAGAGCCAGATGTAGGCAGTGCCCTCCATAGTGCTGGATGGACAGTGGGGGCGTGCCAAACAACTGAGCTCTAGTTCTCAACACTTTCACACATTGCCATAAGTTGAGGTTCAACTTACTGCTCTGGTTGAGTAGAGTGTAGCCGTCAAAGGTGGAATCAGTAGCACTCAGGAGAGAAGAACGGGAAGCACATATACCCAGTCTGCTGGCAGTGTCCTACGGGGACCAGCCTATCTGGCTGCCACGCCTGAATGTTTGCAACCGTCGTAGATCTAGGCAGGCACAATTATGCATCAATGCAAACTGCATAACCTGGACAAATTTCACGGGTGTACAAAAAACCACGGGGGATTTACAAGGAGATGTTCACCCAGAACAGTCGAAGGCCTGCCGGCAGCAAGATTCCGGAATTCTTCCTAAGAAGCCTTGAATGCAGTGAAACGCTCCTATGTTGCAATAACTCAGAACCTCATTCTGAATGTTCCCGGCAGAGGTCATTCACCTGAACACAACCGTGGACTTATTATAGCCAGATGTAGGCAGTGCCGTCCATAGTGCTGGATGGACAGTGGTGGCGTGCCAATCAACTGAGCTCTATTTCTCAACACTTTCACAAACTGCCATAAGTTGAGGTTCAACTTACTGCTCCGGTTGAGTAGAGTGTAGCCGTCAAAGCTGGAATCAGTAGCACTCATGTGAGAAGAACGGGAAGCACATATACCCAGTCCGCACGCAGTGTCCTACTGTGACCAGCCTATCTGGCTGCCACGCCTGAATGTTTGCAACCGCGGCCGAGGTAGGCAGGCGCAATTGTGCAGCAATGCAAACCGCATAACCTGGCCAAATTATACGTCTGTTCAAGAAACAACGGGGGATTTACAAGGAGATGTTCACCCGAAACAGCCGGAGGCCTGCCAGCAGCAACATTCCGGAATTCTTCCTACGAAGCCTTGAAAGCAGTGAAACGATCCTATGTTGCAACAACTCAGAACCTCATTCTGAGTGTTCCCGGCAGAGGTCATTTGGCTGAACACAACCGTGGACTAATTACAGCCAGATGAAGGCAGTGTCGTCCATAGTGCTGGATGGACAGTGGTGGCATGCCAAACAACTGAGCTCTAGTTTTCAACACTTTCACACATTGCCATAAGTTGAGGTTCAACTTACTGCTCCGGTTGAGTAGAGTGTGGCCGTCAAAGCTGGAATCAGTCGCACTCAAGTGTGAACAACGGGAAGCAGATATACCCAGTCCGCTGGCATTGTCCTACGTGGACCAGCCTGTCTGGCTGCCACGCCTGAATGTTTGCAACCGCAGCAGAGCTAGGCAGGCGCAATTGTGCAGCAATGCAAACTGCATAACCTGGCCAAATTTCTCGGGTGTACAAGAAACCACGGTGGATTTACAAGGAGATGTTCACCCGGAACAGATGGAGGCCTGCCGACAGCAAGATTCCAGAATTGTCCCTAAGAAGCCTTGAAAGCAGTGAAACGCTCCTATGTTGCAATAACTCAGAAACTCATTCTGATGGTTCGCGGTAGAGGTCATTCGGATGAACACAACTGTTTACTAATTAGAGCCAGATGTATGCAGTGCCGTCCATATTGCTGGATGGAGAGGGGTGGCGTGTCAAACAACTGAGCTCTAGTTCTCAACACTTTCACACGTTGCCATTAGTTGAGGTTCAACATACTGCTCCGGTTGAGTAGAGTGTAGCTGTCAAAGCTGGAATGAGTAGCACTCAGGTGAGAAGAACGGGAAGCAGATATATCCAGTCCGCTGGCAGTGTGTTACGGGCACCAGCCTATCTGGCTGCCACGCCTGAATGTTTGCAACCCCGGCCGAGCTATTCAGGCGCAATTGTGCAGCAATGCAAACTGCATAACCTGGCCAAATTTTACGGGTGAACAAGAAACCACGGGGGATTTACAAGGAGATGTTCACCCGGAACAGCCGGAGGCCTCTGGCAGTAAGATTCGGTAATTCTTCCTATGAAGCCTTTAAAGCAGTGAAACGCTCCTATGTTTCAGTAAGTCAGAACTTCTGTCTGAATGTTCTCGGCAGAGGTCATTTGGCTGAACACAACCGTGGACTAATTAGAGCCAGATGTAGGCAGTGCCGGACACAGTTCTGGATGGACAGTGGTGGCGTCTCAAACAACTAAGTTCTAGTTCTCACCACTTTCACAAAGTGCCATGAGTTGACATTCAACTTACTGCTCCGGTTAAGTAGAGTATAAGCGTCAAAGCTGGAATCAGTAGCACTCAGTTGAGAAGAACCGGTAGCAGATAAACCCAGTCCAATGACAGTGTCCCACGGGGACCAGCCTATCAGCCTCCCACGCCTGAATGTTTGCAAACTCGGCAGAGCTAGGCAGGCGCAATTGTGCAGCAATGCAAACTGCATTACCTGGCCAAATGTCACGGGTGTACAAGAAACCACGGGGGATTTACAAGGAGATATTCACCCAGAACAGCCGGAGGCGTGCCGGCAGCAAGATTCCGGAATTCTTCCTAAGAAGCCTTGAAAGCAGTGAAACAATCCTATGTTGCAATAACTCAGAAACTCATTCTGAGTGTTCCCGGCAGAGGTCATCGGCTGAACACAACCGTGGACTAATTAGAGCCAGATGTAGGCAGTGCCGTCCATAGTGCTGCATGGAAAGTGGTGGCGTGCCAAACAACTGAGCTCTAGTTCTCAACACTTATACAAAGTCCCATAAGTAGAGGTTCAACTTACTGCTCGGGTTGAGTAGAGTGTAGCCGTCAAAGCTGGAATCAGTAGCATTCAGGTGAGAAGAATGGGAAGCAGATATACCCAGTACGCTGGCAGTGTCCTACGGGGACCTACTTATCTGGCTGCCACCCCTGAATGTTTGCAAACGCGGCAGAGCTAGGCAGGCACAATTATGCAGCAATGCAAACTGCATTACCTGGCCAAATGTCACGGGTGTACAAGAAACCACGGGTGATTTACAAGGAGATGTTCTCCCGGAACAGCCGGAGGCCTGCCGTCAGCAAGATTCCGGAATTCTCCCTAAGAAGCCTTGAAAGCAGTGAAACGCTCCTATGTTGCAATAACTCAGAAACTCATTCTGAGTGTTCCTGGCAGATGTCATTCGGCTGAACACAACCGTGGACTAATTAGAGCCAGATGTAGGCAGTGCCATCCATAGTGCTGGATGGACAGTGGTGGCGTGTCAAACAACTGAGCTCTAGTTCTCAACACTTTCACACATTGCCATAAGTTGAGGTTCAACTTATTGCTCCCGTTGAGTAGAGGGTAGCCCTCAAAGCTGGAAGCAGTAGCACTCAGGTGAGAAGAACGGGAAGCAGATGTACCCAGTCCGCTGTCAGTGTCCTACGTGGACCAACCTATCTGGATGCCATGCCTGAATGTTTGCAACTGCGGCAGAGCTAGGCAGGCGCAATTGTGCAGCAATGCAAACTACATAACCTGGCCAAATTTCACGGGTGTACAAGAAACCAGGGGGATTAACAAGAAGATATTCATCAGGAATAGCCGGAGGTCTGCCGGCAACAACATTGCGGAATTCTTCCTAAGAAGCCTTGAAAGCAGTGAAACGCTCCTAGGTTGCAATAACTCAGAACCTCATTCTGAGTGTTCCCAGCAGAGGTCATTCGGCTGATCACAACCGTGGACTAATTAGAACCAGATGTAGGCACTTCCGTCCATAGTGCTGGATGGACAGTGGTGGAGTGCCAAACAACTCAGCTCTATTTTCAACACTTTCACAGAGTTCCATAAGTTTAGGTTCAATTTACTGCTCTGGTTGAGTAGAGTGTAGCCGTCAAAGCTGGAATCTGTAGCACTCAAGTGAGAAGAACGGGAAGCAGATATACCCAGTCCGCTGGCAGTGTCCTACGTGGACCAGCATTTCTGGCTGCCACGCCTGAGTGTTTGCAACCATCGTAGAGCTAGGTAGGCACAATTATGCATCAATGCAAACGGCATAACCTGGCCAAATTTCAAGGTTGTACAAGAAACCAAGGGGGATTTACAAGGTGTGTTCACCCACAACAGATGCAGGCCTGCCGGCAGCAAGATTCCAGAATTCTTCCAAAGAATCTTGAATGCAGTGAAACGCTCCTATGTTGCAATAACTCAGAACCTCATTCTGAGTGTTCCCGGCAGAGGTCATTTGGCTGAACACAACCGTGGACTAATTAGAGCCAGATGTAGGCAGTGCCGTCCATAGTGCTGGATGGACAATGGTGGCGTGCAAAACAACTGAGCTCTAGTTCTTAACACTTTCACACATTGCCATAAGTTGAGTTCAAATTTCTGCTCCGGTTGAGTAGAGTGTAGCCGTCAAAGCGGGAACCAGTAGCACGCAGGTGGGAAGAAAGGGAAGCAGATATACCCAGTCCGCTGGCAGTGTAATAGGGGGACCAGCCTATCTGGCTGCCACGCCTCAATTTTTGCAACTGCGGCAGAGCTAGCCAGGCGCAACTGTGCAGAAATGCAAACTGCATAACCTGGCCAAATTATATGTGTATTCAAGAAACCACGGGGGATTTACAAGGAGATGTTCACCCGGAACAGCCGGAGGCCTGCCGGCAGCAAGATTCTGGAATTCTTCCTAAGAAGCCTTGAAAGCAGTGAAACGCTCCTATGTTGCAACAACTCAGAACCTCATTCTGAGTGTTCCCGGCAGAGGTCATTCGGCTGAACACAACCGTGGACTAATTAGAGCCAGATGTAGGCAGTGCTGTCCATAGTGCTGGATGGACAGTGGTGGCATGTCAAACAACTGAGCTCTAGATCTCCACACTTTCACAAAGTCCAATAAGTGGAGGTTCAACTTACTGCGCCGGTTGAGAAGAGTGTAGCCGTCAAAGCTGGAATCAGTAGCACTCAGGTGAGAAGAACGGGAAGCACATATACCCAGTCCGCTGGCAGTGTCCTACGGGGACCAGCCTATCTGGGTGCCACGCCTGAATATTTGCAACCGCGGCTGAGCTAGGCCGGCGCATTTGTGCAGCAATGCAAACTTCATAAACTGGCCAAATTTCACGGATGTGCAAGAAACCACGAGGGATTTACAAGGAGATGTTCACCCGGAACAGCCGGAGGCCTGCCGGCAGCAACATTACGGAATTCTCCCTAAGAAGCCTTGAAAGCAGTGAAACGCTCCTATGTTGCAATAACTCAGAAACTCATTCTGAGTGTTCCCAGCAGAGGTCATTCGGCTGAACACAAGCGTGGACAAATTAAGCCAGATGTAGGCAGTGCCGTCCATAGTGCTGGATGGACAGTGGTGGCGTGTCAAACAACTGAGCTCTAGTTCTCAACACTTTCACACATTGCCATAAGTTGAGGTTCAAGTTACTGCTCCGTTTGAGTAGAGTGTAGCCGTCAAAGCTGGAATCAGTAGCACTCAGGTGAGAAGAATGGGAAGCAGATATACCCAGTCCGCTGACAGTGTCCTACGGGGACCTACTTATCTGGCTGACACCCCTGAGTCTTTGCAACCGCGGCAGAATTTGGCAGGGCGAATTGTGCAGCAATGCAAACTGCATAACCTGGCCAAATTTCACGGGTGTACAAGAAACCACGGGGGATTTACCAGGAGATGTTCACCCGGAACAGCTGGAGGCCTGCCGGCAGCAACATTCCGGAATTCTTTCTAAGACTCCTTGAAAGCAGTGAAACGCTCCTATTTTGCAATAACTCAGAACCTCATATTGAGTGTTCCTGAAAGAGGTCATTAGGCTGAACATAACCGTGGACTAATTAGAGCCAGATGTAAGCAGTGCCGTCAATAGTGCTGGATGGACAGTGGTGGCATGCCAAAAAACTGAGCTCTAGTTCTCAACACTTTCACAAAGTGCCATAATTTGAGGTTCAACTTACTGCTCCGGTTGAGTAGAGTGTAGCCGTCACAGCTGGAATCAGTAGCACTCAGGAGAGAAGAATGGGAAGCAGATAGATCCATTCCGCTGGGAGTGTCCTACGGGGACCAGACTATCTGGCTGCCAAGCCTGAATGTTTGCAAACGCGGCAGAGCTAGGCAGGCACAATTAAGCAGCAATGCAAACTGCATTACCTGGCCAAATTTCACGGGTGTACAAGAAACCACGGGGGATTTACAAGGAGATGTTCACCCAGAACACCCGGAGGCCTGCCCGTAGCAAGATTCCGATATTCATCCTAAGAAACCGTGAAAGCAGTGAAACGCTCCTATGTTGCAAAAACACATAACCTCATTCTGAGTGTTTCCGGCAGAGGTCATTCGGCTGAACACAACCGTGGACTAATTAGAGACAGATGTAGGCAGTGCCGTCCATAGTGCTGGATGGACAGTGGTGGCGTACATAACAACTGAGCTCTAGTTCTCAAAACTTTCACACATTGCCATAAGTTGAGGTTCAAATTAGTGCTCCGGTTGAGTAGAGTGTAGCCGTCAAACCTGGAATCAGGAGCACGCAGGTGAGAAAAAAGGGAAGCAGATATACCCAGTCTGCTGGCAGTGTACTACGGGGACCAGCCTATCTGGCTGCCACGCCTGAATGTTTGCAACCCTGGCAGAGCTAGGCAGGCGCAACTGTGCAGAAATGCAAACTGCATAACCTGGGCAAATTATACGTGTATTCAAGAAACCACGGGGGATTTACATGGAGATATTCACCTGGAACGGCCAGAGGCCAGCCGGCAGCAAAATTCCGGAATTCTTCCTAAGAAGCCTTGAAAGCAGTGAAACGCTCCTAGGTTGCAATAACTCAGAACCTCATTCTGAGTGTTCACAGCAGATGTCATTCTGCTGATCACAACCGTAGACTAATTAGAGCCAGATGTAGGCAGTGCCGTCCATAGTGCTGGATGGACTGTGGTGGCGTGCCAAACAACTGAGCTCTAGTGCTCAACACTTTGACAAAGTCCCGTAAGTTGAGGTTCAACTTACTGCTCCGGTAAAGTATAGTGTAGCCGTCAAAGCTGGAATCAGTAGCACTCAGGTGAGAACGGGAAGCAGATATACCCAGTCCGCTGGCAGTGTCCTATGGGGACCAGCCTATCTGGATGCTACGCCTGAATATTTTCAACCGCGGCAGCGCTAGGCAGGCGCAATTGTGCAGCAATGCAAACTGCATAACCTGGCCAAATTTTACGTGTGTACAAGAAACCACGGGTGATTTACAAGGAGATGTTCACCCGGAACACTCGGAGGCCTGCCGGCAGCAAGATTCCAGAATGCTCCCTAAGAAGCCTTGAAAGCAGTGAAACACTCCTATGTTGCAATAACTCAGAAACTCATTCTGAGTGTTCCCGGCAGAGCTCATTCGGCTGAACACAACCGTGGACTAATTAGAGCCAGATGTAGGCAGTGCCGTCCATAGTGCTGGATGGACAGTGGTGGCATGTCAAAAAACTGAGCTCTAGATCTCAACACTTTCACAAAGTCCCATAAGTGGAGATTCAACTTAATGCTCCGGTTGAGAAGAGTGTAGCCGTCAAAGCTGGAATCAGTAGCACTCAGGTGAGAAGAACGGGAAGCACATATACCCAATCCGCTGGCAGTGTCCTACGGGGACAAGCCTATGTGGGTGCCACGCCTGAATGTTTGCAACCGCAGCTGAGCTAGGCCGGCGCAATTGTGCAGCAATGCAAACTGCATAAACTGGCCAAATTTCACGGATGTACAAGAAACCACGAGGGATTTACAAGGAGATGTTCACCCGGAACAGCCGGAGGCCTGCCGGCAGCAACATTACGGAATTCTCCCTAAGAAGCCTTGAAAACAGTGAAAGGCTCCTAAGTTGCAATAACTCAGAAACTCATTCAGATTGTTCCCGGCAGAGGTCATTCGGATGAACACAACCGTTTACTAATTAGAGCCAGATGTAGGCAGTGCCGTCCATAGTGCTGGATGGAGAGGGGTGGCGTGCCAAACAACTGAGGTCTAGTTCTCAACACTTTCACAATGTGCCATAAGTTGAGGTTCAAATTAGTACTCCGGTTGAGTAGAGTGTAGCCGTCAAAGCTGGAATCAGTAGCACTCAGGTTAGAAGATCGGAAAGCAGATATACCCAGTCCGCTGGCAGTGTCCTACGGGCACAAGCCTATCTTGCTGCCACGCCTGAATGTTTGCAACCGCGGCAGAGCTAGGCAGGAGCAATTGTGCACCAATGAAACTGCATAACCTGGCCAAATTTCACGGGTGTACAAGAAACCACGGGGGATTTACAGGGAGATGTTCACCAGGAACAGACAGAGGCCTGCCGGCAGCAAGATTCCAGAATTCTCCCTAAGAATCCTTGAAAGCAGTGAAACGCTCCTATGTTGCAATAACTCAGAAACTCATTCTGATTGTTCCCGGCAGAGGTCATTCGGATGAACACAACTGTGGACTTATTAGAGCCAGATGTAGTCATTACCGTCCATTGTGCTGGATGGAGAAGGGTGGCGTGTCAAACAACTGAGCTCTAGTTCTCAACACTTTCACAAAGTGCCATAAGGTGAGGTTCAATTACTGCTCCGGTTGAGTAGAGTGTAGCCATCAAAGCTGGAATAAGTGGCACTCAGGTGAGAAGAACGGGAAGCAGATATACCCAGTCTGCTGGCAGTGTCCTACAGGGACCAGCCTATCTGGCTGACACGCCTGAATGTTTGCAACCGAGGCAAAGCTAGGAAGGCGCAATTGTGCAGCAATGCAAACTGCATACCTTGGCCAAATTTCACGGGTGTACAAGAAACCACGTGGGATTTACAAGGAGATATTCACCAGGAACAGTCGGAGGCCTGCCGGCAGCAAGATTCCGGAATTCTTCCTAAGAAGCCTTGAGAGCAGTGAAACGCTCCTATGTTGCAATAACTCATAACCTCATTCTGAGTGTTCCCAGCAGAGGTCATTCGGTTGAACACAACCGTGGACTTATTAGAGCCAGATGTAGCCAGTGCCGTCCATAGTGCTGGATCAACTGTGGTGGCGTGCCAAACAACTGATCTCTAGTTCTCAAAACTTTCACAAAGTGCCATAAGTTGAGGTTCATATTACTGCTGCGGTTGAGTAGAGTGTAGCCATCAAAGCTGGAATCAGTAGCACTCAGGTGAGAAGAACGGGAAGCAGATATACGCAGTCCGCTGGCAGTGTCCTACGGGTACCAACCTATCTGGCTGCCACGCCTGAATGTTTGCAACCGCGGCAGAGCTAGGCAGGCGCAATTGTGCATCAGTGCAAACTGCATAACTTGGCCAAATTTCACGGGTGTACAAGAAACCAAGGGGGATTTACAAGGAGATATTCACCAGGAACAGTCGGAGGCCTGCCGGCAGCAAGATTCCAGAATTCTCCCTAAGAAGCCTTGAAAGCAGTGAAACGCTCCTATGTTGCAATAACTCAGAAACTCATTCTGAGTGTTCCCAGCAGAGGTCATTCGGCTGAACACAAGCGTGGACTTATTAGAGCCAGATGTAGGCAGTGCCGTCCATAGTGCTGGATGGACTGTGGTGGCGTGCCAAACAACTGAGCTCTAGTTCTCAACACTTTGACAAAGTCCCATAAGTTGAGGTTCAACTTACTGCTCCGGTTCAGTATAGTGTAGCCGTCAAAGCTGGAATCAGTAGCACTCAGGTGAGAACAACTGGAAGCAGATATACCCAGTCCGCTGGCAGTGTCCTACGGGGACCAGCCTATCTGGCCGCCACGCCTGAATATTTGCAACCGCGGCAGCGCTAGGCAGGGGCAATTGTGCAGCAATACAAACTGCATAACCTGGCCAAATTTCACGGGTGTACAAGAAAACACAGGGGATATACAAGGAGATGTTCACCCGGAACACACGGAGGCCTGCCGGCAGCAAGATTCCAGAATGCTCCCTAAGAAGCCTTGAAAGCAGTGAAACACTCCTATGTTGCAATAACTCAGAAACTCATTCTGAGTGTTCCCAGCAGAGGTCATTCTGCTGAACACAACCGTGGAATAATTAGAGCCAGATGTAGGCAGTGCCGTCCATAGTGCTGGATGGACAGTGGTGGCGTGTCAAACAACTGAGCTCTAGTTCTCAACACTTTCACACACTGCCATAAGTTGAGCTTTAACTTACTGCTCCGGTTGAGTAGAGTGTAGCCGTCAAAGCCGGAATGAGTAACACTCAGGTGTGAAGAACGGGAAGCAGATATACCCAGTCCGCTGGCAGTGTGCTACGTGGACCAGCCTGTCTGGCTGCCACGCCTGAATGTTTGCAAGCGCGGCAGAGCTAGGCAGTCGCAATTGTGCAGCAATGCAAACTGCATAACCTGGCCAAATTTCTCGGGTGTACAAGAAACCCCGGGGGATTTACAAGGAGATGTTCACCTGGAAGAGCCGGAGGCCTGCCGGCAGCAACATTACGGAATTCTCCCTAAGAAGCCTTGAAAGCAGTGAAACGCTCCTATGTTGCAATAACTCAGAAACTCATTCTGATTGTTCCCGGCAGAGGTCATTCGGATGAACACAACCATTTACTAATTAGAGCCAGATGTAGGCAGTGCCGTCCATAGTGCTGGATGGAAAGGGGTGGCGTGTCAAACAACTGAGCTCTAGTTCTCAACACTTTCACACATTGCCATAAGTTGAGTTCAACTTACTGCTCTGGTTTAGTAGAGTGTAGCTGTCAAAGCTGGAATCAGTAGCACTCAGGTGAGAAGAACGAACAGCAGATATACCCAGTCCGCTGGCAGTGTCCTACGGGCACCAGCCTATCTGGCTGCCACGCCTGAATGTTTGCAACCGCGGCAGAGCTTGGTAGGCGCAATTGTGCAGCAATGCAAACGGCATAACCTGGCCAAATTTCACGGGTGTACAAGAAACCACGGGGGATTTACAAGGAGATGTTCACCCGGAACAGCCGAAGGCCTGCCGGCAGCAAGATTCCAGAATTCTCCCTAAGAAGCCTTGAAAGCAGTGAAACGCTCCTATGTTGCAATAACTCAGAAACTCATTCTGAGTGTTCCTGGTCGAGGTCATTCGGCTGAACACAACCGTGGAGTAATTAGAGCCAGATGTAGGCAGTGCCCTCCATAGTGCTGGATGGACAGTGGGGGCGTGCCAAACAACTGAGCTCTAGTTCTCAACACTTTCACACATTGCCATGAGTTGAGGTTCAACTTACTGCTCCCGTTGAGTAGAGTGCAGCCGTCAAAGTTGGAATCAGTAGCACTCAGGTGAGAAGAAGGGGAAGCAGATATACCCAGTTCGCTGGCAGTGTCCTACTGGAACCAGCCTATCTGGCTGCCGTGCTTGAATGTTTGCAACCGGGGCAGAGCTAAGCAGGAGGAATTGTGCAGCAATGCAAACTGCATAACCTGGCCAAATTTCACGGGTTTACAACAAACCACGGGGGATTTACAAGGAGATATTCACCCAGAACAGCCGGAGGCCTGCCGACAGCAAGATTCCGGAATTCTTCCTAAGAAGCCTGGAAAGCAGTGAAACGCTCCTATGTTGCAACAACTCAGAACTTCATTCTGAGTGTTCCCGGCAGAGGTCATTCAGCTGAACACAACCATGGACTTATTAGAGCCAGATGTAGGCAGTGCCGTCCATAGTGCTGGATGGACAGTGGTGGCGTGCCAAACAACTGAGTTCTAGTTCTCAACACTTTCACAGAGTTCCATAAGTTTAGGTTCAACTTACTGCTCTGGTTGAGTAGAGTGTTGCCGTCAAAGCTGGAATCAGTAGCACTCAGGTGAGAAGAACGGGAAGCACATTTACCCAGTCCGCTGGCAGTGTCCCACTGTGACCAGCCTATCCGGCTGCCACACCTGAATGTTTGCAACCGCGGCAGAGCTAGGCAGGCGCAATTGTGCAGCAATGCAAACGGCATAAGCTGGCCAAATTATACCTCTGTTCAAGAAACCACGGGGGATTTACAAGGAGATGTTCACCCGGAACAGCAGGAGGCCTGCAAGCAGCAACATTCCGGAATTCTTCCTAAGAAGCCTTGAAAGCAGTGAAACGATCCAATGTTGCAACAACTCAGAACCTCATTCTGAGTGTTCCCGGCAGAGGTCATTTGGCTGAACACAACCGCGGACTAATTACAGCCAGATGAAGGCAGTGCCGTCCTTAGTGCTGTATGGACAGTGGTGGCATGCCAAACAACTGAGCTCTAGTTTTCAACACTTTCACACATTGCCATAAGTTGAGGTTCATCTTACTGCTCCGGTTGAGTAGAGTGTGGCCGTCAAAGCTGGAATCAGTAGCACTCAGGTGTGAACAACGGGAAGCAGATATACCCAGTCCGCTGGAAGTGTCCTTCGTGGACCAGCCTGTCTGGCTGCCACGCCTGAATGTTTGCAACCGCAGCAGAGCTAGGCAGGCGCAATTGTGCAGCAATTCAAACTGCATAACCTGGCCAAATTTTACGGGTGAACAAGAAACCACGGGGGATTTACAAGGAGATGTTCACCCGGAACAGCCGGAGACCTCTGGCAGTAAGATTCGGGAATTCTTCCTAAGAAACCTTGGAAGCAGTGAAACGCTCCTATGTTGCAATAACTCATAACCTCATTCTGAGTGTTCCCGGCAGAGGACATTTGGCTGAACACAACCGTGGACTAATTAGAGCCAGATGTAGGCAGTGCCGGACACAGTTCTGGATGGACAGTGGTTGCGTGCCAAACAACTGAGCTCTAGTTCTCAAAACTTTCACACATTGCCATGAGTTGAGGTTCAAATTACTGCTCCGGTTGAGTAGAGTGTAGCCGTCAAAGCTGGAATCAGTAGCACGCAGGTGAGACGAAAGGGAAGCAGATATACCCAGTCCGCTGGCAGTGTTCTACGGGGACCAGCCTATCTTGCTGCCATGCCTGAATGTTTGCAACCGCGGCAGAGCTAGGGAGGCGCTATTGTGCAGTATTGCAAACTGCATAACCTGGCCAAATTTCACGGGTGTACAAGAAACCATGGGGGATTTACAAGGAGATGTTCACCCAGAACACACGGAGGCCTGCCGGCAGCAAGATTCCAGAATTCTCCCTAAGAAGCCTTGAAAACACTGAAACGCTCCTATGTTGCAATAACTCAGAAACTCATTCTGAGTGTTCCCGCCAGAGGTCATTCGGCTGAACACAACCGTGGACTAATTAGAGCCAGATGTAGGCAGTGCCGTCCATAGTGATGGATGGACAGTGGTGGTGTGTCAAACAACTGAGCTCTAGTTCCAAAACTTTCACACATTGGCATAAGTTGAGCTTCAACTTACTGCTCCGGTTGAGTAGAGTGTAGCTGTCAAAGCTGGAAGCAGTAGCACTCAGGTGAGAAGAACGGGAAGCAGATATACCCAGTCAGCTGGCAGTGTCCTACGGGGACCAGCAATTCTGGCTGCCACGCCTGAGTGTTTGCAACCACCGTAGAGCTAGGCAGGCACAATTATGCATCAATGCAAACTGCATAACCTGGCCAAATTTCACGGTTGTACAAGAAACCACGGGGGATTTACAAGGAGATGTTCACCCAGAACAGACGCAGGCCTGCCGGCAGCAAGATCCCGGAATTCTCCCTAAGAAGCCTTGAAAACAGTGAAACGCTCCTATGTTGCAATAACTCAGAAACTCATTCTGAGTGTTCCTGGCAGAGGTCATTCAGCTGAACACAACCGTGGACTAATTAGAGCCAGATGTAAGCAGTGCCGTCAATAGTGCTGGATGGACAGTGGTGGCATGCCAAAAAACTGAGCTCTAGTTCTCTACACTTTCACACATTGCCATAAGTTGAGGTTCACCTTATTGCTCCGGTTGAGTAGAGTGTAGCCCTCAAAGCTGGAAGCAGTAGCACTCAGGTGAGAAGAACGGGAAGCAGATGTACCCAGTCCACTGGCAGTGTCCTACGTGGACCAACCTATCTGGCTGCCACGCCTGAATGTTTGCAACTGCGGCAGAGCTAGGCAGGCACAATTGTGCAGCAATGCAAACTACATAACCTGGCCAAATTTCACGGATGTACAAGAAACCACGGGGGATTTGCAAGAAGATGTTCATCAGGAAAAGCCGGAGGTCTGCCGGCAACAACATTGCGGAATTCTTCCTAAGAAGCCTTGAAAGCAGTGAAACGCTCCTAGGTTGCAATAACTCAGAACCTCATTCTGAGTGTTCCCAGCAGAGGTCATTCGGCTGATCACAACCGTGGACTAATTAGAGCCAGATGTAGGCAGTTCCGTCCATAGTGCTGGATGGACAGTGGTGGAGTGCAAAACAACTGAGCTCTATTCTCAACACTTTCACAGAGTTCCATAAGTTTAGGTTCAACTTACTGCTCTGGTTGAGTAGAGTGTAGCCGTCAAAGCTGGAATCAGTAGAACTCAGGTGAGAAGAACGGGAAGCAGATATACCTAGTCCGCTGGCAGTGTCCTACGTGGACCAGCAATTCTGGCTGCCACGCCTGAATGTTTGCAACCGCGGCAGAGCTACTCAGGAGCAATTGTGCACCAATGCAAACTGCATAACCTGGCCAAATTTCACGGGTGTACAAGAAACCACGGGGGATTTACAGGGAGATGTTCACCCGGAACAAACGTAGGCCTGCCGGCAGCAAGATTCCAGAATTCTCCCTAAGAAGCCTTGAAAGCAGTGTAACGCTCCTATGTTGCAACAACTAAGAACCTCATTCTGAGTGTTCCCGGCAGAGGTCATTCGGTTGAACACAACCGTGGAATATTAGAGCCAGATGTAGCCAGTGCCGTCCATAGTGCTGGATGAACTGTGGTGGCGTGACAAACAACTGAGATCTAGTTCTCAACACTTTCACAAAGTGCCATAAGGTGAGGTTCAACTTAATGCTCCGGTTCAATAGAGTGTAGCCGTCAAAGCTGGAACAAGTAGCACTCAGGTGAGAAGAACGGAAAGCAGATATACCCAGTCTGCTGGCAGTGTCCTACGGGGACCAGCCTATCTGGCTGCCTCGCCTGAATGTTTGCAACCGCGGTACAGCTAGGCAGGCGCAATTGTGCAGAAATGCAAACTGCATAACCTGGCCAAATGTCACGGGTGTACAAGAAACCACGGGGGATTTACAAGGAGATATTCAACCAGAACAGCCGGAGGCCTGCCCACAGCAAGATTCCGGAATTCTTCCTAAGAAGCCTTGAAAGCAGTGAAACACACCTATGTTGCAATAACTCAGAACCTCATTCTGAGTGTTTCCGGCAGAGGTCATTCGGCTGAACACAACCGTGGACTAATTAGAGCCAGATGTATGCAGTGCCGTCCATAGTCCTGGATGGACAGTGGTGGCGTGCCAAACAACTGAGCTCTAGTTCTCAACACTTTCACAAAGTCCCATAAGTAGAGGTTCAAATTACTGCTCCGGTTGAGTACAGTGTAGCCGTCAAGCTGGAATCAGTAGCACTCAGGTGAGAAGTACGGGAAGCAGATATACCCAGTCCGCTGGCAGTGTCCTATAGGGACCAGCCTATCTGGCTGCCACGCCTGAATGTTTGCAGCCGCGGCAGAGCTAGGCAGGCGCAATTGTGCAGCAATGTGAACTGCATAACCTGGCCAAATTTCACGGGTGTACAAGAAACCACGGGGGATTTACAAGGAGATGTTCACCCAGAACAGCCGGAGGCCTGCCGGCAGCAAGATTCCAGAATTCTCCCTAAGAAGCCTTGAAAGTAGTGAAACGCTCCTATGTTGCAATAACTCAGAAACTCATTCTGAGTATTCCCAGCAGAGGTCATTCGGCTGAACACAAGCGTGGACAAATTAAGCCAGATGTAGGCAGTGCCGTCCATAGTGCTGGATGGACAGTGGTGTCGTGTCAAACAACTGAGCTCTAGTTCTCAACACTTTCACACATTGTCATAAGTTGAGGTTCAAGTTACTGCTCCGGTTGAGTAGAGTGTAGCCGTCAAAGCTGGAATCAGTATCACTCAGGTGAGAAGAATGGGAAGCAGATATACCCAGTCAGCTGACAGTGTCCTACTGGGAACTACTTATCTGGCTGCCACGCCTGAGTCTTTGCAACTGGTGCAGAATTTGGCAGGGCGAATTGTGCAGCAATGCAAACTGCATAACCTGGCCAAATTTCACGGGTGTACAAGAAACCACGGGGGATTTACCAGGAGATGTTCACCCGGAACACCTGGAGGCCTTCCTGCAGCAACGTTCCGGAATTCTTTCTAAGACTCCTTGAAAGCAGTGAAACGCTCCTATGTTGCAATAACTCAGAACCTCATGTTGAGTGTTCCTGGAAGAGGTCATTCGGCTGAACATAACCGTGGACTAATTAGAGCCAGATGTAAGCAGTGCCGTCAATAGTGCTGGATGGACAGTGGTGGCGTGCCAAAAAACTGAGCTCTAGTACTCAACACTTTCACAAAGTGCCATAATTGGAGGTTCAACTAACTGCTCCGGTTCAGTAGAGTGTAGCCTTCAAAGCTGGAATCAGTAGCACTCAGGTGAGAATAACGGGAAGCAGATATAACCAGTCCGTTGGCAGTGTCCTAAGGGGACCAGCCTATCTGGCTCCCAGGCCTGAACGTTTGCAAACGCGGGAGAGCTTGGCAGGCGCAATTGTGCAGCAATGCAAACTGCATAACCTGGCCAAATTTCACGGGTGGACAAGAAACCACGGGGGATTTACAAGGAGATGTTCACCCCGAACAGACGGTTGCCTATCGGCAGCAAGTATCCTGAATCCTTCCTAAGAAGCCTTGAAAGCAGTGAAAAGCTCCTATGTTGCAATCACTTAGAAACTCATTCTGAGTGTTCCCGGCAGAGGTCATTCGGCTGAACATAACCGTGGACTCATTAGAGCCAGATATAGGCAGTGCTGTCCATAGAGCTGGATGGACTGTGGTGGCGTGCCAAACAACTGCGCTCTAGTTTTCAACACTTTCACAAAGTGCCATAAGTTGAGGTTCAACTTACTGCTCCGGGTGACTAGAGTGTAGCCGTCATAGCTGGAATCAGTACCACTCAGGTGAGAAGAGTGGGAAGCAGATATACCCAGTCCACTGTCAGTGTCCTAATGGGACCAAAATATCTCGCTGCCACGCCTGAATGTTTGCAACCATGGCAGAGTTTGCCAGGCGCACATGTGCAGCAATGCAAACTGCATCACCTGGCCAAATTTCACGAGTGTACGAGAAACCACGGGGGATTTATAAGGAGATGTTCACCCGGAACATCCGGAGGCCAGCCATCAGTAAGATTCCGGAATTCTTCCTAAGAAGCTGTGAAAGTACTGAAAAGTTCCTATGTTGCAGTAACTCAGAACCTCATTCTGAGTGTT
The DNA here is from genome assembly GCF_024711535.1 of Dipodomys merriami. Lineage (NCBI taxonomy): Eukaryota > Metazoa > Chordata > Mammalia > Rodentia > Heteromyidae > Dipodomys > Dipodomys merriami. Next base: position 750,765 of record NW_027205404.1, on the reverse strand, counting down.
CCCGGCCGAGGTCATTCGGCTAAACACAACCGTGGACTAATTAGAGCCAGATGTAGGCAGTGCCATCCATAATGCTGAATGGACAGTGGTGGCATGCCAAACAACTGCGCTCTAGTTCTCAACACTTTCACAAAGTGCCATAAGTTGAGGTTCAACTTACTGCTCGGGTTGAGTAGAGTGTAATCGGCAAAGGTGGAATCAGTAGCACTCAGGGGAGGAGAACGGGAAGCAGATATACCCAGTCCGCTGGCAGTGTCCTAAGGGGAACAGCCTATCTGGCTGCCACGCCTGAATGTTTGTAACCTCGGCAGAGCTAGGCATGCTCAATTGTGCAGCAATTCAAACTGTATAACCTGGCCAAATTTCACAGGTGTACAAGAAACCACGGTGGTTTTACAAGGAGATGTTCACCCGGAACAGCCGGTTGCCTGCCGGCAGCAAGTTATCGGAATCCTTCCTAAAAAGCCTTGAAAGCAGTAAAACGCTCCTATGTTGCAATAACTCAGAACCTCATTCTGAGTGTTCCCGGCAGAGGTCATTCGACTCAACACAACCGTGGACTAATTAGAGCCAGATATATGCAATGCCTTTCATAGTGCTGGATGGAATGTGGTGGCCTGCCAAACAACTGAGCTCTAGTTCACAACCCTTTCACAAAGTGCCACAAGTTGAGGTTCATCTTACTGATCGGGTTGAGTAGAGTGTAGCCGTCAAAGCTGGAAACAGTAGCACTCAGGTGAGAAAAACGGGAAGCAGATATACCCAGTCCGCTGGCAGTGTCCTACAGGGACCAAACTTTCTGGTTGCCACGCCTGAATGTTTGCAACCGCGGTAGAGCTAGGCAGGCGGGATTGTGCAGCAATGCAAACTGCATAATCTTGCCAAATTTCACGATTTTACAAGAAACCACGGGGGATTTACAAGGAGATGGTTACCCGGAACTGTCGGAGGCCTGCCGGCACCAACATTCTGGAATTCTGCCTGAGAAGCCTTGAAAGCAGTGAAACACTCCTATGTTGCAATAACTCAGAACCTCATTCTGAGTGTTCCCGGCAGAGGTCTTTATGCTGAACAAACCCGTGGACTAATTAGAGGCAGATATACGCAGTGCCGTCCATAGTGCTGGATGGACAGTGGTGGCGTGCCAAACAACTGAGCTCTAGTTCTCAACACTTTCACAAAGGGCCATAAGTTGAGGTTAAACTTACTGCTCCAGTTGAGTAGAGTGTAACCCTCAAAGCTGTAATCAGTAGCACTCAGGTGAGAAGAACGGGAAGCAGATATAACCAGTCCGCTGGCAGTTTCCTAAATGGACCAGCCTATATGGCTGCCACGCCTGAATGTTTGCAACCGCGGCAGAGCTAGGCAGGCGCAATTGTGCAGCATTGCAAACTGCATAACCTGGCCAAATTGCACGGGTTTACAAGAAACCACGGGGGATTTACAAGGAGATGTTTACCCGGAACTGCTGGAGGCCTGCCGGCACCAACATTCTGGAATTATGCCTCAGAAGCCTTGAAAGCAGTGAAACGCTCCTATGTTGCAATAACTCAGAACCTCATTCTGAGTGTTCCCGGCAGAGGTCATTCGGCTGAACACAACCGTAAACTCATTAGAGCCTGATATATGCAGTGCCGTCCATAGTGCTGGATGGACAGTGGTGGCGTGCCAAACAACTGAGTTCTAGTTCTCAACACTTTCACAAAGGGCACTAAGTTGAGGTTCACCTTACTGCTCCGGTTGAGTAGAGTGTAACCGTCAAACTGAATCAGTAGCATTCAGGTGAGAAGAACAGGAAGCAGATATACCCAGTCCGCTGGCAATGTCCTAGGGGACCAGCCTATCTGGCTGCCACGCCTGAATGTTTGCAACCGTGGCAGAGGTAGGCAGGCACAATTGTGCAGCAATGCAAACTGCATCATCTGGCCAAATTTCACGGGTGTACAAGAATCCACGGGGTATTTACAAGGAGATGTTCACCCGGAACAGCCAGAGGCCTGCCAGCAGCAAGATTCCGGAATCCTTCCTGAGAAGCCTTGAAAGCAGTGAAACGCTCATATGTTGCAGTAACTCAGAACCTCATTCTGAGGGTTCCCTGCAGAGGTCATTCGGCTGAACACAACCATGGACTAATTAGAGCCAGATGTAGGCAGAGCCGTCCATAATGCTGGATGGACACTGGTGCCGTGTCAAACAACTGAGTTCTAGTTCTCAACACTTTCACAAAGTGCCATAATTTAAGGTTCACCTTACTGCTCCGGTTGAGTAGAGTGTAGCCGTCAAATCTGGAATCATTAGCACTCAGGTGAGAAGTATGGGAAGGAGATATACCCCGTCTGCTGGCAGTGTCCTACTGGGACTAGCCTATCTGGCTGCCATGCCTGAATGTTTGCAACCGCGGCAGAGCTAGGCAGGCACAATTGTGCAGCAATGCAAACTGCATAACCTGGCCAAATTTCACGGGTGTACAGGAAACCACGGGGGATTTACAAGGAGATGTTCACCCGGAACAGCCGGAGGCCTGCCATCAGTAAGATTCCGGAATTCTTCCTAAGAAGCCGTGAAAGTACTGAAACGCTCCTATGTTGCAATAACTCAGAACCTCATTCTGAGTGTTCCCGGCAGATGACATTTGGCTGAACACAACCGTGGACTAATTAGAGCCAGATGTAGGCAGTTCCGTCCATAGTGCTGGATGGACAGTAGTGGAGTGCCAAACAACTGAGCTCTAGTTCTCAACACTTTCACAAAGGGCCATAAGTTGAGGTTCATTTAACTGTTCCGGTTGAGTAGAGTGTAGCCGTCAAAGCTGGAATCAGTAGCACTCAGGTGAGAAGACCGGGAAGCAGATATACCCAGTCCGCTGGCAGGGTCCTACGGGGACCAGCCTTCTGTCTGCCACGCCTGAATGTTTAGAACCGCGGGAGAGCTAGGCAGGCGCAATTGTGTAGCAGTTCAAACTGCATAACCTGGCCAAATTGCTCGGGTTTACAAGAAACCATGGGGGATTTACAAGGTGATGGTTACCTGGAACTGCCGGAGGCGTGCCGGCACCAACATTCTGGAATTCTGCCTGAGAAGCCTTGAAAGCAGTGAAACGCTCCTATGTTGCAATAACTCAGAACCTCATTCTGAGTGTTCCCTGCAGAGGGCATTCGGCTGAACACAACCGTGGACTCATTAGAGGCAGATATAGGCAGTGCCGTCCATAGTGCTGGATGGACAGTGATGGCGTGCCAAACAACTGAGCTCTAGTTCTCAACACTTTCACAAAGTGCCATCAGTTGAGGTTCAACTAACTGCACCGGTTGAGTAGAGTGTAGCCCTCAAAGCTGGAATCAGCAGCACTCAGGTGAGGATAACGGATAGCAGATATACACAGTCCACTGGCAGTGTCCCACTGGGACCAGCCTTTCTGGCTGCCTTGCCTGAATGTTTGCAAGTGCGGCAGAGCTAGGCTAGCACAATAGTGCAGCAATGCAAACTGCATAACCTGGCCAAATTTCACGTGTGTACAAGTAACCACGGAGGATTTAAAAGGAGATGTTCACCCGGAACAGCTTGAGGCCTGCCGGCAACAACATTCGGGAATTCTTCCTAAGAAGCCTTGAAAGCACTGAAACGCTCCTATGTTGCAGTAACTCATAACCTCGTTATGATTGTTCCCGGCAGAGGTCATTCGGCTGAACACAACCGTGGACTAATTAGAGCAAGATGTAGGCAGTTCCTTCCATAGTGCTCGATGGACAGTGGTGGCGTGTCAAACAACTGATCTCTAGTTCTCAACACTTTCACAAAGTGCCATAAGTTGAGGTTCAACTTACTGCTCCGGTTGAGTAGAGTGTAGCAGACAAATCTGGAATCAGTAGCACTCTGGTGTGAAGAATGTGAAGCAGATATACCCAGTGAGCTGGCAGTGTCCTACGGGGACCAGCCTATCTTGCTGCCACGCCTGAATGTTTGCAACCGCGGCAGAGCTAGGCAGGCGCCATTGTGCAGCAATGCAAACTGCATAACCTGGCCAAATTTCACAGCTGTACAAGAAACCACGGGGGATTTACAAGGAGATGTTCACCCGGAACAGCCGGAGGCCTGCCGGCAGCAAGATTCCGGAATTCTTCCGAAGAAGCCTTGAAAGCAGTGGAACGCTCTTAGGTTGCAATAACTCAGAACCTCATTCTGGCGTTCCGGGCAAGGGTCATTCGGCTGAACACAACCGTGGACTAATTAGAGCCAGATGTAAGCAGTGCCGTCCATCGTGCTGGATGGACAGTGGTGAGGTGCCAAACAACTGAGCTCTAGTTCTCAACACTTTCACAAAATGCCATAAATTGAGGTTTAACTTACTGCTCCGGTTAAGTAGAGTGTAGCCGTCAAAGCTGGAATCAGTAGTACTCAGGTCAGAAGAACGGGAAGCTGATATACCCAGTCCGCTGGCAGTGTCCTACGGGGACCAGCCTATCTGGCTTCCACGCCTGAATGTTTGCAACCGCCGCAGAGCTAGGCAGGCCCAATTGTGCAGCAATGCAAACTGCATAACGAGGCCAAATTTCACGGGTGTACAAGAAACCACGGGGGATTTACAAGGAGATTTTCACCGGAAACAGCCGGAGGACTGACAGCAGCAATTGTGAAGCAATGCAAACTGCAGAACCTGGCCAAATTTCACGGGTATACACGAAACCACTGGGATTTACAAGTAGATGTTCACCCGGAACAGCCTGAGGCATGCTGGCAGCATGATTCCACAATCCTTCCTAAGAAGCCTTGATAGCAGTGAAAAGCTCCGATGTTTCAATACCTCAGAACCTCATTCTGAGTTTTCTGGGCAGAGGTTATTCTGCTGAACACAACCCTGGACTAATTAGAGCCAGATGTAGGCAGTGCCCTCCATAGTGCTGGATGGACAGTGGTGGCGTGCCAAACAACTGAGCTCTAGTTCTCAACACTTTCACAAAGTGCCATAAGTTGAGGTTCAAATTACTGCTCTGGTTGAGTAGATTGTAGCCGTCAAAGCTGGAATCAGTAGCACTCAGATGAGAAGAACGGAAGCAGATATACCCAGTCCGCTGGAAGTGCCCTACGGCGACCAGGCTATCTGGCTGCAACGCCTGGATGTTTGCAACCGCAGCAGAGCTAGGTAGGCACAATTGTGCAGCAATGCAAACTGCATAACCTGGCCAAATTTCACGGGTGTACAAGAAACCACGAGGGATTTTCAAGTAGATGTTCACCCGGAAAACCCGGAGGCCTGCCGGCAGCAAGATTCCGTAATTCTTCCTAAGAAGCCTTGAAAGCAGTGAAACGCTCCTATGTTGCAGTAACTGAGAACCTCATTCTGAGTTTTCTGGGCAGAGGTCATTTGGCTGAACACAAGCGTGCACTAATTAGAGCCAAATGTAGGCAGTGCCATCAATAGTGCTGGATAGACTGTGCTGGCGTGCCAAACAACTTAGCTGTAATTCTCAACACTTTCAAAAAGTGCCATAAGTTGAGGTTCAACATACTGCTCCGGCTGAGTAGAGTGTAGCCGTCAAAGCTGGAATCAGTAGCACTCAGGTGAGAAGAACGGGAAGCAGATATACCCAACCCGCTCGCAGTGTCCTACGGGGATCAGCCTATCTGGCTGCCACGCCTGAATGATTGCAACCGCGGCAGAGCTAGGGAGACTCAATTGTGCAGCAATGCAAACTGCATAACCTGGCCAAATTTCACTGGTGTACAAGAAACCACGGGGGATTTACAAGGAGATATTCACCCGGAACAGCCCGAGGCCTGCCGGCACCAACATTCTGGAATTCTGCCTGAGAAGCCTTGAAAGCAGTGAAACGCTCCTATGTTGCAATAACTCTGAACCTCATTCTGAGTGTTCCCGGCAGAGGTCATTCGGCTGAACACAACCTTGGACTAATTAGAGCCAGATGTAGGCAGTGCCGTCCACAGTGCTGGAGGGACAGTGGTGGCGTGCCAAACAACTGAGCTCTAGTTATCAACATTTTCACAAAATGCCATTAGTGGAAGTTCAACTTACTGCTCCGGTTGAGTACAGTGTAGCCGCCAAAGCTGGAATCAGTAGCACTCAGATGAGAAGAAAGGGAAGCAGATATACCCAGTATGCTTGCAGAGTCCTACGGGGACCAGCCTATCTGGCTGCCATACCTGAATGTTTGCAACCGCGGCAGAGCTAGGCAGGCGCAATTGTGCAACAATGCAAACTGCCTAACCTGGCCAAATTTCACGTGTGTAAAAGAAACCACGGGCGATTTTCAAGGAGATGCTCACCCGGAAGAGCCGGAGGTATGCCGGCAGCAAGATTCCAGAATCCTTCCTAAGAAGCCTTGAAAGCAGTGAAACGCTCCTATGTTGCAATAACTCAGAACCTCATTCTGAGTGTTCCCGGCAGAGGTCATTCGGCTGAACACAACCTTGGACTAATTAGAGGCAGATGTATGCAGTGCCGTCCATAGTGCTGGATGGACAGTTGTGGCGTGCCAAACAACTGAGCTCTAGTTCTCAACACTTTCACAAAGGGCCATAAGTTGAGGTTCAACTTACTGCTCCAGTTGAGTAGAGTGTAGCCGTCAAAGCTGGAATCAGTAGCACTCATGTGAGAAGAACGGGAAGCAGATATACGTAGTCCGCTGGCAGTGTCCTACTGGGACCAGCATATCTGGCTGCCGCGACTGAATGTTTGCAACCGCGGCAGAGATAGGAATGCACAATTGTGCAGCAATTCAACCTGCATAACCTGGCCAAATTTCACGGGTGTACAAGAATCCATGGAGGATTTACAAGGAGATGTTCACCGGGAACTGACGGAGGCCTGCTGGCTGTAAGATTCCGGAGTCCTTCCTAAGAAGCCTTGAAAGCAGAGAAACGCTCCTATGTTGCAATAACTCACAACCTCATTCTGAGTGTTCCCGCAGAGATTATTCAGCTGAACACAACCGTGGACTAATTAGAGCCCGATGTAGGCAGTGCCGTCCATAGTGCTGGATGGACAGTGGTGGCGTGCCATACAACTGCGCTCTAGTTCTGAACACTTTCACAAAGTGCCATAAGTTGAGGATCAACTTACTGCTACGGTTGAGTAGAGTGTAGCCCTCAAAGCTGGAATCAGTAGCACTCAGGTGAGAAGAACGGGAAGCAGATATACCCAGTCCGCTGGCAGTGTCCTACGGGGACCAGCTTATCTGGCTGCCACGCCTGAATGTTTGCAACTGCAGCAGAGATGGTCAGGCGCATTTGTGCAGCAATGCAATCTGCATAACCTGGCCAAATTTCACGGTTGTACAAGAAACATCGGGGGATTTACAAGGAGATGTTCACCCGGAACAGCCGGAGGCCTGCCGGCAGCAACATTCCGGAATCATTCCTAAGAAGCCTTGAAAGCAGTGAAATGCTCCTATGTTGAAATAACTCAGAACCTCATTTTGAGTGTTCCCGGCATAAGTCATTCAGCTGAACACAATCGTGGATTAATTAGAGCCAGATGTAGGCAGTGCTGTCCAGAGTGCTGGATGGGCAGTGGTGGCGTGCCAAACAACTGAGCCCTAGTTCTCAACACTTTCACAAAGTGCCACAAGTTGATGTTCAACTTACTGCTCCGGTTGAGTAGATTCTAGCCGTCAAAGCTGGAATCCGTAGCACTCAGGTGAGAAGAACGGGAAGCAGATATACCGAGTCCGCTGGCAGTGTCCTACTGAGAACAGCCTATCTGGCTGCCACGCATGAGTGTTTGCAACAGTGGCAGAGCTAGGGAGGCACAATTGTGCAGCAATTCAAACTGCATCACCTGGCCAAAATTCACGGGTGTACAAGAAACCACAGCGGATTTACAAGGAGATGTTCACCAGGAAAAGCTGGAAGCCTGCCTGCAGCAAGATTCCGGAATCCTTCCTAAGAAGCCTTGAAAGCAGTGAAACGCTCCTATGTTGCAATAACTCCGAACCTCATTCTGAGGGTTCCCGGCAGAGGTCATTCAGCTGAACACAACCTTTGACTAATTAGAGCCAGATAAATGCAGGGCCGTTCATAGTCCTGGATGGACAGTGCTGGCGTGCCAAACAACTGAGCTCTAGTTCTCAACCCTTTCACAAAGTGCCATAAGTTGAGGTTCAACTTACTGCTCCGGTTGAGTAGAGTGTAGCCGTCAAAGCTGGAATCAGTAGTACTCAGGTCAGAAAAACGGGAAGCTGATATAACCAGTCAGCTGGCAGTGTCCTACGGGGACCAGCCTATCTGGCTGCCATGCATGAATGTTTGCAACCAGGGCAGAGCTTGGCAGGCGCAATTGTGCAGCAATGCAAGCTGCATAACCTGGCCAAATTTCCTGGGTGTACAAGAATAAACGGGGGATTTACAAGGAGATGTTCACCAGGAACAGCCGGAGGCCTGCAATCAGTAATATTCCGGAATTCTTCCTAAGAAGCCGTGAAAGTACTGAAACGCTCCTATGTTGCAGTAACTCAGAACCTCATTCTGAGTGTTCCCGGCAGAGGTCATTCGGCTAAACACAACCGTGGACACATAAGAGCCAGATATAGGCAGTGCCGTCCATAGTGCTGGATGGACAGTGGTGGCATGCCAAATAACTGAGCTCTAGTTCTCAACACTTTCACAAAGTGCCATAATTTGAGGGTCAACTTTCTGCTCCGGTTGAGTAGAGTTTAGCCATCAAAGCTGGAATCAGTAGCACTCAGGTGAGAATGGGAAGCAGATATACCCAGTCAGCTGGCAGTGTCATATGAGGCACAACCTATCTGGCTGCCACGACTGAATGTTTGCAACCGCGGCAGAGCTAGGCAGGTACAATTGTGCAGCAATGCAAACTGCATCACCTGGCCAAATTTTACGGGTGTACAAGAAACCAACGGGGATTTACCAGGAGATGTTCACCCGGAACAGCCAGAGGCCTGGCTGCAGCAAGATTCCTGAATTCTTCCTAAGAAGCCTTGAAAGCAGTGAAATGCTCCTATGTTTCAATATCTCAGAACTTCATTCTGAGTTTTCCCGGCAGAGGTCATTCGGCTGAACACAATCGTGGACTAATTAGAGCCCGAAGTAGGCAGTGCCGTCCATAGTGCTGGATGGACAGTGGTGGCGTTCCTAACAACTGAGCTCTAGTTCTCAACACTTTCACAAAATGCCATAAGTTGAGGTTCAGCGTACTGCTGCGGTTGAGTAGAGTGTAGCCGTCAAAGCTGGAATCAGTAGCACTCAGGTGAGAAGAACGGGAAGCCGATATACCCAGTCCGCTGGCAGTGTCCTACGGGGACCAGCCTATCTTGCTGCCACGCCTGAATGTTTGCAACCGCGGCAGAGCTAGTCAGGCGCAATTGTGCAGGAATGCAAACTGCATAACCTGGCCATATTTCACGGGTGTACAAGAAACCACGGGGGATTTACAAGGAGACGTTCACCCGGAACAGCTGGAGGCCTGCCGGCAGCAAGATTCCAGAATTCTCCCTAAGAAGCCTTTAAAGCAGTGAAACACTCCTATGTAGCAATAACTCAGAACCTCATTCTGAGTGTTCCCGGCAGAAGTCATTCGGCTGAACACAACCGTGGACTAATTAGAGTCAGATGTAGGCAGTGCCGTCCATAGTGTTGGATGGAAAGTGATGGCATGCCAAACAACTGAGCTCTAGTTCTCAACACTTTCACAAAGTGCCATCAGTTGAGGTTCAATTTACTGCTCGGATTGAGTACAGTGCAGCCGTCAAACCTGGAATCAGTAGCACTCAGGTGAGAAGAACGGGAAGCCGATATACCCAGTCCGCTGGCAGTGTCCTATGGGGACCAGCCTATCTGGCTGCCACGATTGAATATTTGCAACCGCGGCAGAGCTAGTCAGGCGCAATTGTGCAGCAATGCAAACTGCATAACCTGGCCAAATTTCAGTGGTGTACAAGAAACCACGGTGGATTTGCAAGGAGATGTTCACCTGAACAGCCGTAGGCCTGCCTGCAGCAAGATTCCGGAATTCTTCCTAAGTAGCCTTGAAAGTAGTGAAACGCTACTATGTTGAAGGATCTCAGAACCTCATTCTGAGTGCTTCCGGCAGAGTTCATTCAGCTGAACACAACCGTGGACTAATTAGATCCAGATATAGGCACTGCCGTCCAGACTGCTGGATGGACAGTGGTGGCGTGAGAAACAACTGAGCTCTAGTTCTCAACACTTTCACAAAGTTCCATATGTTGAGTTTCAACTTACTGCTCCGGTTGAGTAGAGTGTAGCCGTCAAAGCGAGAATCAGTAGCACTCAGGTGAGGACGGGAAGCAGATATACCCTGTCAGCTGGCAGTGTCCTACAGGGACCAGTCTATCTAGCTGCCACTCCTCAATGTTTGCAACCCCGGCAGTCCTTGGCAGGCGCAATTGTGCAGCAATGGAAACTGCATAACCTGGCCAAAATTCTGGGGTGTAAAAGAAACCACCGGGGATTTACAAGGAGATGTTCACCCCGAAGAGCCGGAGGCCTGCCGGCAGCAAGACTCCGTTATTCTTCCTTAGAAGACTTGAAAGCAGTGAAAAGCTCCTATGTTGCAATAACTCAGAACCTCATTCTGATTGTTCCCGGCAGAGGTCATTCGGCTGAACACAACCGTGGACTAATTAGAGCCAGATGTAGGCAGTGCCGTCCATAGTCCTGGATGGAGATTGGTGGTGTGCCAAACAACTGAGCTCTAGTTCACAACACTTTCACAAAGTGCCATCAGTTGAGGTTCATCTCACTGCTCCGGTTGAGTAGAGTGTAGCCGTCAAAGCTGGAATCAGTAGCACTCAGGTGAGAAGAACTGGAAGCAGATATACCCAATCCGCTGGCGGTGTCCTACGGGGACCAGCCTCTCTGGTTGCCACGGCTGAATGTTTGCAACCGCGGCACAGCTAGGCTGGCGCAATTGTGCAGCAAGGGAAACTGCATAACCTGGCCAAATTTCACGGGTGTACAAGAAACCACGGGGGATTTACAAGGAGATGTTCACCCGGAACAGCCGGAGGCCTGCCGGCATCAACATTCCGGAATTTTTCCTAAGAAGCCTTGAAAGCAGTGAAACGCTCCTATGTTGCAATAACTCAGACCCTCATTCTCAGTGTTCCCAGCAGAGGTCATTCGGCTGAACACAACCAAGGACTAATTTGAGCCAGATGTAGGCAGTGCAGTCCACAGTGATGGATGGATAGTGGTGGCGTACCAAACAACTGAGCTCTAGTTCTCAACACTTTCATAAAGTGCCATCAGTTGAGGTTCAACTAACTGCACCGGTTGAGTAGAGTGTAGCCCTCAAAGCTGGAATCAGCAGCACTCAGGTGAGGATAACGGATAGCAGATATACACAGTCCACTGGCAGTGTCCCACGGGGACCAGCCTTTCTGGCTGCCTTGCCTGAATGTTTGCAAGTGCGGCAGAGCTAGGCTAGCACAATAGTGCAGCAATGCAAACTGCATAACCTGGCCAAATTTCACGTGTGTACAAGTAACCACGGAGGATTTAAAAGGAGATGTTCACCCGGAACAGCTTGAGGCCTGCCGGCAACAACATTCGGGAATTCTTCCTAAGAAGCCTTGAAAGCACTGAAACGCTCCTATGTTGCAGTAACTCATAAACTCGTTATGATTGTTCCCGGCAGAGGTCATTCGGCTGAACACAACCGTGGACTAATTAGAGCCAGATGTAGTCAGTTCCTTCCATAGTGCTCGATGGACAGTGGTGGCGTGTCAAACAACTGATCTCTAGTTCTCAACACTTTCACAAAGTGCCATAAGTTGAGGTTCAACTTACTGCTCCGGTTGAGTAGAGTGTAGCAGACAAATCTGGAATCAGTAGCACTCTGGTGTGAAGAATGTGAAGCAGATATACCCAGTGAGCTGGCAGTGTCCTACGGGGACCAGCCTATCTTGCTGCCACGCCTGAATGTTTGCAACCGCGGCAGAGCTAGGCAGGCGCCATTGTGCAGCAATGCAAACTGCATAACCTGGCCAAATTTCACAGCTGTACAAGAAACCACGGGGGATTTACAAGGAGATGTTCACCCGGAACAGCCGGAGGCCTGCCGGCAGCAAGATTCCGGAATTCTTCCGAAGAAGCCTTGAAAGCAGTGGAACGCTCTTAGGTTGCAATAACTCAGAACCTCATTCTGGCGTTCCCGGCAAGGGTCATTCGGCTGAACACAACCGTGGACTAATTAGAGCCAGATGTAGGCAGTGCCGTCCATCGTGCTGGATGGACAGTGGTGAGGTGCCAAACAACTGAGCTCTAGTTCTCAACACTTTCACAAAATGCCATAAATTGAGGTTTAACTTACTGCTCCGGTTAAGTACAGTGTAGCCGTCAAAGCTGGAATCAGTAGTACTCAGGTCAGAAGAACGGGAAGCTGATATACCCAGTCCGCTGGCAGTGTCCTGCGGGGACCAGCCTATCTGGCTTCCACGCCTGAATGTTTGCAACCGCCGCAGACCTAGGCAGGCCCAATTGTGCAGCAATGCAAACTGCATAACCTGGCCAAATTTTAGGGTTGTACAAGAAAACACGGGGGATTTATGAGGAGATGTTCACCCCAAACAGCCCGAGGCCTGCCGCAAGCAAGATTCCGGAATTCTTTCGAAGAAGCCTTGAAAGCAGTGAAATGCTCCTATGTTGCAGTAACTCAGAACCTCATTCTGAGTGTTCCCGCAGAGGTCATTCGGCTGAACACAACCGTGGACTAATTAGAGCCAGATGTAGGCAGTGCCGTCCATAGTGCTGGATAGACAGTGGTGGCGGGCCAAACAACAGAGCTCAAGTTCTCAACACTTTCACAAATTGCCATCAGTTGAGGTCCAACTTACTGCTCCCGTTGAGTAGAATGTAGCCGTCAAAGCTGGAATCAGTAGCACTCAGGTGAGAACGGGAAGCAGATATACCCAGTCCGCTGGCAGTGTCCTACGGGGACCAGCCTATCTGGCTGCCACGCCTGAATGTTTGCAACCGCCGCAGAGCTAGGCAGGCCCAATTGTGGAGCAATGCAAACTGCATAACGAGGCCAAATTTCACGGGTGTACAAGAAACCACGGCGGATTTACAAGGAGATTTTCACCGGAAACAGCCGGAGGACTGACAGCAGCAATTGTGAAGCAATGCAAACTGCAGAACCTGGCCAAATTTCACGGGTATACACGAAACCACTGGGATTTACAAGTAGATGTTCACCCGGAACAGCCAGAGGCATGCTGGCAGCATGATTCCACAATCCTTCCTAAGAAGCCTTGTTAGCAGTGAAAAGCTCCGATGTTTCAATACCTCAGAACCTCATTCTGAGTTTTCTGGGCAGAGGTCATTCTGCTGAACACAACCCTGGACTAATTAGAGCCAGATGTAGGCAGTGCCCTCCATAGTGCTGGATGGACAGTGGTGGCGTGCCAAACAACTGAGCTCTAGTTCTCAACATTTTCACAAAGTGCCATAAGTTGAGGTTCAAATTACTGCTTCGGTTGAGTAGATTGTAGCCGTCAAAGCTGGAATCAGTAGCACTCAGATGAGAAGAACGGAAGCAGATATACCCAGTCCGCTGGAAGTGCCCTACGGCGACCAGGCTATCTGGCTGCAACGCCTGGATGTTTGCAACCGCAGCAGAGCTACGTAGGCACAATTGTGCAGCAATGCAAACTGCATAACCTGGCCAAATTTCACGGGTGTACAAGAAACCACGAGGGATTTTCAAGTAGATGTTCACCCGGAAAACCCGGAGGCCTGCCGGCAGCAAGATTCCGTAATTCTTCCTAAGAAGCCTTGAAAGCAGTGAAACGCTCCTATGTTGCAGTAACTGAGAACCTCATTCTGAGTTTTCTGGGCAGAGGTCATTTGGCTGAACACAACCGTGCACTAATTAGAGCCAAATGCAGGCAGTGCCGTCAATAGTGCTGGATAGACTGTGATGGCGTGCCAAACAACTTAGCTGTAATTCTCAACACTTTCAAAAAGTGCCATAAGTTGAGGTTCAACATACTGCTCCGGCTGAGTAGAGTGTAGCCGTCAAAGCTGGAATCAGTAGCACTCAGGTGAGAAGAACGGGAAGCAGATATACCCAACCCGCTCGCAGTGTCCTACGGGGATCAGCCTATCTGGCTGCCATGCCTGAATGATTGCAACCGCGGCAGAGCTAGGGAGACTCAATTGTGCAGCAATGCAAACTGCATAACCTGGCCAAATTTCACTGGTGTACAAGAAACCACGGGAGATTTACAAGGAGATATTCACCCGGAACAGCCCGAGGCCTGCCGGCACCAACATTCTGGAATTCTGCCTGAGAAGCCTTGAAAGCAGTGAAACGCTCCTATGTTGCAATAACTCTGAACCTCATTCTGAGTGTTCCCGGCAGAGGTCATTCGGCTGAACACAACCTTGGACTAATTAGAGCCAGATGTAGGCAGTGCCGTCCACAGTGCTGGAGGGACAGTGGTGGCGTGCCAAACAACTGAGCTCTAGTTATCAACATTTTCACAAAATGCCATTAGTGGAAGTTCAACTTACTGCTCCGGTTGAGTACAGTGTAGCCGACAAAGCTGGAATCAGTAGCACTCAGATGAGAAGAAAGGGAAGCAGATATACCCAGTATGCTTGCAGTGTCCTACGGGGACCAGCCTATCTGGCTGCCATACCTGAATGTTTGCAACCGCGGCAGAGCTAGGCAGGCGCAATTGTGCAACAATGCAAACTGCATAACCTGGCCAAATTTCACGTGTGTAAAAGAAACCACGGGCGATTTTCAAGGAGATGCTCACCCGGAAGAGCCGGAGGTATGCCGGCAGCAAGATTCCAGAATCCTTCCTAAGAAGCCTTGAAAGCAGTGAAACGCTCCTATGTTGCAATAACTCAGAACCTCATTCTGAGTGTTCCCGGCAGAGGTCATTCGGCTGAACACAACCTTGGACTAATTAGAGGCAGATGTATGCAGTACCGTCCATAGTGCTGGATGGACAGTTGTGGCGTGCCAAACAACTGAACTCTAGTTCTCAACACTTTCACAAAGGGCCATAAGTTGAGGTTCAACTTACTGCTCCAGTTGAGTAGAGTGTAGCCGTCAAAGCTGGAATCAGTAGCACTCATGTGAGAAGAACGGGAAGCAGATATACGTAGTCCGCTGGCAGTGTCCTACTGGGACCAGCATATCTGGCTGCCGCGACTGAATGTTTGCAACCGCGGCAGAGATAGGAATGCACAATTGTGCAGCAATTCAACCTGCATAACCTGGCCAAATTTCACGGGTGTACAAGAATCCATGGAGGATTTACAAGGAGATGTTCACCGGGAACTGACGGAGGCCTGCTGGCTGTAAGATTCCGGAGTCCTTCCTAAGAAGCCTTGAAAGCAGAGAAACGCTCCTATGTTGCAATAACTCACAACCTCATTCTGAGTGTTCCCGCAGAGATTATTCAGCTGAACACAACCGTGGACTAATTAGAGCCCGATGTAGGCAGTGCCGTCCATAGTGCTGGATGGACAGTGGTGGCGTGCCATACAACTGCGCTCTAGTTCTGAACACTTTCACAAAGTGCCATAAGTTGAGGATCAACTTACTGCTACGGTTGAGTAGAGTGTAGCCCTCAAAGCTGGAATCAGTAGCACTCAGGTGAGAAGAACGGGAAGCAGATATACCCAGTCCGCTGGCAGTGTCCTACGGGGACCACCTTATCTGGCTGCCACGCCTGAATGTTTGCAACTGCAGCAGAGATGGTCAGGCGCATTTGTGCAGCAATGCAATCTGCATAACCTGGCCAAATTTCACGGTTGTACAAGAAACCTCGGGGGATTTACAAGGAGATGTTCACCCGGAACAGCCGGAGGCCTGCCGGCAGCAACATTCCGGAATCATTCCTAAGAAGCCTTGAAAGCAGTGAAATGCTCCTATGTTGAAATAACTCAGAACCTCATTTTGAGTGTTCCCGGCAGAAGTCATTCAGCTGAACACAATCGTGGATTAATTAGAGCCAGATGTAGGCAGTGCTGTCCAGAGTGCTGGATGGGCAGTGGTGGCGTGCCAAACAACTGAGCCCTAGTTCTCAACACTTTCACAAAGTGCCACAAGTTGATGTTCAACTTACTGCTCCGGTTGAGTAGATTCTAGCCGTCAAAGCTGGAATCCGTAGCACTCAGGTGAGAAGAACGGGAAGCAGATATACCGAGTCCGCTGGCAGTGTCCTACTGAGAACAGCCTATCTGGCTGCCACGCATGAGTGTTTGCAACAGTGGCAGAGCTAGGGAGGCACAATTGTGTAGCAATTCAAACTGCATCACCTGGCCAAAATTCACGGGTGTACAAGAAACCACAGCGGATTTACAAGGAGATGTTCACCAGGAAAAGCTGGAAGCCTGCCTGCAGCAAGATTCCGGAATCCTTCCTAAGAAGCCTTGAAAGCAGTGAAACGCTCCTATGTTGCAATAACTCCGAACCTCATTCTGAGGGTTCCCGGCAGAGGTCATTCAGCTGAACACAACCTTTGACTAATTAGAGCCAGATAAATGCAGGGCCGTTCATAGTCCTGGATGGACAGTGCTGGCGTGCCAAACAACTGAGCTCTAGTTCTCAACCCTTTCACAAAGTGCCATAAGTTGAGGTTCAACTTACTGCTCCGGTTGACTAGAGTGTAGCCGTCAAAGCTGGAATCAGTAGTACTCAGGTCAGAAAAACGGGAAGCTGATATAACCAGTCAGCTGGCAGTGTCCTACGGGGACCAGCCTATCTGGCTGCCATGCATGAATGTTTGCAACCAGGGCAGAGCTTGGCAGGCGCAATTGTGAAGCAATGCAAGCTGCATAACCTGGCCAAATTTCCTGGGTGTACAAGAATAAACGGGGGATTAACAAGGAGATGTTCACCAGGAACAGCCGGAGGCCTGCAATCAGTAATATTCCGAAATTCTTCCTAAGAAGCCGTGAAAGTACTGAAACGCTCCTATGTTGCAGTAACTCAGAACCTCATTCTGAGTGTTCCCGGCAGAGGTCATTCGGCTCAACACAACCGTGGACACATAAGAGCCAGATATAGGCAGTGCCGTCCATAGTGCTGGATGGACAGTGGTGGCATGCCAAACAACTGAGCTCTAGTTCTCAACACTTTCACAAAGGGCCATAATTTGAGGGTCAACTTTCTGCTCCGGTTGAGTAGAGTTTAGCCATCAAAGCTGGAATCAGTAGCACTCAGGTGAGAATGGGAAGCAGATATACCCAGTCAGCTGGCAGTGTCATATGAGGCCCAGCCTATCTGGCTGCCACGACTGAATGTTTGCAACCGCGGCAGAGCTAGGCAGGCGCAATTGTGCAGCAATGCAAACTGCATCACCTGGCCAAATTTTACGGGTGTACAAGAAACCAACGGGGATTTACCAGGAGATGTTCACCCTGAACAGCCAGAGGCCTGGCTGCAGCAAGATTCCTGAATTCTTCCTAAGAAGCCTTGAAAGCAGTGAAATGCTCCTATGTTTCAATATCTCAGAACTTCATTCTGAGTTTTCCCGGCAGAGGTCATTCGGCTGAACACAATCGTGGACAAATTAGAGCCCGAAGTAGGCAGTGCCGTCCACAGTGCTGGATGGACAGTGGTGGCGTTCCTAACAACTGAGCTCTAGTTCTCAACACTTTCACAAAATGCCATAAGTTGAGGTTCAGCGTACTGCTGCGGTTGAGTAGAGTGTAGCCGTCAAAGCTGGAATCAGTAGCACTCAGGTGAGAAGAACGGGAAGCCGATATACCCAGTCCGCTGGCAGTGTCCTACGGGGACCCGCCTATCTGGCTGCCACGCCTGAATGTTTGCAACCGCGGCAGAGCTAGTCAGGCGCAATTGTGCAGGAATGCAAACTGCATAACCTGGCCATATTTCACGGGTGTACAAGAAACCACGGGGGATTTACAAGGAGACGTTCACCTGGAACAGCTGGAGGCCTGCCGGCAGCAAGATTCCAGAATTCTCCCTAAGAAGCCTTGAAAGCAGTGAAACGCTCCTATGTTGCAATAACTCAGAAACTGATTCTGAGTGTTCCCGGCAGAGGTCATTCGGCTGAACACTACCTTGGACTAATTAGAGCCATATGTAGGCAGTGCCGTCCATAGTGCTGGATGGACAGTGGTGGCGTGCCAAACAACTGAGCTCTAGGTCTCAACACTTTCACAAAGTGCCATAAGTTGAGGGTCAACTTTCTGCTCCGGTTGAGTAGAGTTTAGCCATCAAAGCTGGAATCAGTAGCACTCAGGTGAGAATGGGAAGCAGATATACCCAGTCAGCTGGCAGAGTCATATGGGGCCCAGCGTATCTGGCTGCCACGACTGAATGTTTGCAACCGCGGCAGAGCTAGGCAGGCGCAATTGTGCAGCAATGCAAAATGCATCACCTGGCCAAATTTTACGGGTGTACAAGAAACCAACGGGGATTTACCAGGAGTTGTTCACCAGGAACAGCGAGAGGCCTGGCTGCAGCAAGATTCCTGAATTCTTCCTAAGAAGCCTGGAAAGCAGTGAAATGCTCCTATGTTTCAATAACTCAGAACTTCATTCTGAGTTTTCCCAGCAGAGGTCATTCGGCTGAACACAATCGTGGACTAATTAGAGCCCGAAGTAGGCAGTGCCGTCCATAGTGCTGGATGGACAGTTATGGAGTGCCAAACAACTGAGCTCTAGTTCTCAACACTTTCACAAAGTGCCATCAGTTGAGGTTCAACTTACTGCTCCGGTTGAGTAGAGTGTAGCCGTCAAATCTAGAATCAGTAGCACTCAGGTGAGAAAAACGTGAAGCAGATATACCCAGTCCGCTGGCACTGTCCTAAGGGGACCAGCGTACCTGGCTGCCACGCCTGAATGTTTGCATCCGCGGCAGAGCTACGCAGGCGCAATTGTGCTGCAATGCAAACTGCATAACCTGGAGAAATTCATGGGTTGTACAAAAAACCACGGGGGATTTACCAGGAGATGTTCACCCGGAACAGCCGGAGGCCTGCCGGCAGCAAGATTCTGGAATTCTTCCTAAGAAGCCTTGAAAGCAGTGAAACGCTCCTATGTTGCAATAACTCAGAACCTCATTCTGAGTGTTTCCGGCAGAGGTCATTCGGCTGAACACAACCATGGACTAATTAGAGCCAGATGTAGGCAGTGCCATCCATAGTGCTGGATGGACAGTGGTGGCGTGCCAAACAACTGAGCTCTAGTTCTCACACTTTCAAAAAGTGCCATCAGTTTAGGTTCAACTTACTGCTCCAGTTGAGTAGAGTGTAGCCATCATTGATGGAATCAGTACCACTCAGGTGAGAAAAACATGACGCAGATATACCCAATCCACTGTCAGTGTCCTACGGGGACCAGCCTATCTGGCTGCCACGCCTGAATGTTTGCAACCGCGGCAGAGCTAGGCAGGCGCAATATTGCAGCAAGGCAAACTGCATAACCTGGCCAAATTTCACGGGTGTACAAGAAACCAACGGGGATTTACAAGGAGATGTTCACCTGGAACAGCCGGTGGCCTGCCGACAGCAAGGTTACGGAATTCCTCCTAAGAAGCCTTGAAAGCAGTGAAACACTCCTATGTTGCAATAACTCAGAATCTCATTCTGAGTGTTCCCGGCAGAGGTCATTAGGCTGAACACAACTGTGGACTAATTAGAGCAAGATGTAAGCAGTGCCGTCCATAGTGCTGGATGGACAGTGGTGGCGTGCCAAACAACTGAGCTCTAGTTCTCAACATTTTCACAAAGTGCCATCAGTTGAGGTTCAACTTACTGCTCCGGTTGAGTAGAGTGTAGCCGTCAAAGCTGGAATCAGTAGCACTCAGGTGAGAAGAACGGGAAGCAGATATACCCAGTCCGCTGGCAGTGTCCTACGGGGACCAGCCTATCTGGCTGCCACGCCTGAATGTTTGCAAGCGCCGCAGAGCTAGGCAAGCGCTATTGTGCAGCAATGCAAACTGCATAACCTGGCCAAATTTCACGGGTAGACAAGAAACTATGGGGGATTTAGAAGGAGATGTTCACCCGGACCATCCGGAGGCCTGCCGCCAGCAAAAATCCGGAATTCTTCCTAAGAAGCCTTGAAAGCAATGAAAGGCTCCTATGTTGCAATAGTTCAGAACCTCATTCTGAGGGATCCCGGCAGAGGTCATTCGGCTGAACACAACCGTGGACTAATTAGAGCCAGATGTAGGCAGTGCCGTCCATAGTGCTGGGTGGACAGTGGTGGCGTGCCAAACAACTGAGCTCTAGTTCTCAACACTTTCACAAAGTGCCGTCAGTTGAGATTCAACTTACTGCTCCGGTTGAGTAGAGTGTAGCCGTCAAAGCGGGAATCAGTAGCACTCAGGTGAGAACGGGAAGCAGATATACCCATTCCGCTGGCAGTGTCCTAATGGGACCAGTCTATCTAGCTGCCACGCCTGAATGTTTGCAACCCCAGCGGAGCTAGGCAGGCGCAATTGTGCAGCAATGCAAACTGCATAAAATGGCCAAATCTCAGGGGTGTAAAAGAAACCACCGGGGATTTACAATGAGATGTTCACCCGGAACAGCCAGAGGCCTGCCAGCAGCAAGATTCCAACCGGAATTCTTCCTAAGAAGCCTTGAATGCAGTGAAACACTCCTATGTAGCAATAACTCAGAACCTCATTCTGAGTGTTCCCGGCAGAAGTCATTCGGCTGAACACAACCGTGGACTAATTAGAGCCAGATGTAGGCAGTGCCGTCCATAGTGCTGGGTGGACAATGGTGGCGTGCCAAACAACTGAACTCTAGTTTTCAACACTTTCACAAAGTGCCGTCAGTTGAGATTCAACTTACTGCTCCGGTTGAGTAGAGTGTAGCCGTCAAAGCGGGAATCAGTAGCACTCAGGTGAGAACGGGAAGCAGATATATCCATTCTGCTGGCAGTGTCCTAATGTGACCAGTCTATCTAGCTGCCACGCCTGAATGTTTGCAACCCCAGCAGAGCTAGGCAGGCGCAATTGTGCAGCAATGCAAACTGCATAACCTGGCCAAATCTCAGGGGTGTAAAAGAAACCACCGGGGATTTACAATGAGATGTTCACCCGGAACAGCCGGAGGCCTGCCGGCAGCAAGATTCCATCCGGAATTCTTCCTAAGAAGCCTTGAATGCAGTGAAACACTCCTATGTAGCAATAACTCAGAACCTCATTCTGAGTGTTCCCAGCAGAAGTCATTCGGCTGAACACAACCGTGGACTAATTAGAGTCAGATGTAGGCAGTGCCGTCCATAGTGTTGGATGGACAGTGATGGCATGCCAAACAACTGAGCTCTAGTTCTCAACACTTTCACAAAGTGCCATCAGTTGAGGTTCAACTTACTGCTCGGATTGAGTACAGTGCAGCCGTCAAACCTGGAATCAGTAGCACTCAGGTGAGAAGAACGGGAAGCCGATATACCCAGTCCGCTGGCAGTGTCCTATGGGGACCAGCCTATCTGGCTGCCACGATTGAATATTTGCAACCGCGGCAGAGCTAGTCAGGCGCAATTGTGCAGCAATGCAAACTGCATAACCTGGCCAAATTTCAGTGGTGTACAAGAAACCACGGTGGATTTGCAAGGAGATGTTCACCGGAACAGCCGTAGGCCTTCCTGCAGCAAGATTCCGGAATTCTTCCTAAGTAGCCTTGAAAGTAGTGAAACGCTACTATGTTGAAGGATCTCAGAACCTCATTCTGAGTGCTTCCGGCAGAGTTCATTCAGCTGAACACAACCGTGGACTAATTAGATCCAGATGTAGGCACTGCCGTCCAGACTGCTGGATGGACAGTGGTGGCGTGAGAAACAACTGAGCTCTAGTTCTCAACACTTTCACAAAGTTCCATATGTTGAGTTTCAACTTACTGCTCCGGTTGAGTAGAGTGTAGCCGTCAAAGCGAGAATCAGTAGCACTCAGGTGAGGACGGGAAGCAGATATACCCTGTCAGCTGGCAGTGTCCTACAGGGACCAGTCTATCTAGCTGCCACTCCTCAATGTTTGCAACCCCGGCAGTCCTTGGCAGGCGCAATTGTGCAGCAATGGAAACTGCATAACCTGGCCAAAATTCTGGGGTGTAAAAGAAACCACCGGGGATTTACAAGGAGATGTTCACCCCGAAGAGCCGGAGGCCTGCCGGCAGCAAGACTCCGTTATTCTTCCTTAGAAGACTTGAAAGCAGTGAAAAGCTCCTATGTAGCAATAACTCAGAACCTCATTCTGAGTGTTCCCGGCAGAGGTCATTCGGCTGAACACAACCGTGGACTAATTAGAGTCAGATGTAGGCAGTGCCGTCCATAGTGTTGGATGGACAGTGATGGCATGCCAAACAACTGAGCTCTAGTTCTCAACACTTTCACAAAGTGCCATCAGTTGAGGTTCAACTAACTGCACCGGTTGAGTAGAGTGTAGCCCTCAAAGCTGGAATCAGCAGCACTCAGGTGAGGATAACGGATAGCAGATATACACAGTCCACTGGCAGTGTCCAACGGGGACCAGCCTTTCTGGCTGCCTTGCCTGAATGTTTGCAAGTGCGGCAGAGCTAGGCTAGCACAATAGTGCAGCAATGCAAACTGCATAACCTGGCCAAATTTCACGTGTGTACAAGTAACCACGGAGGATTTAAAAGGAGATGTTCACCCGGAACAGCTTGAGGCCTGCCGGCAACAACATTCGGGAATTCTTCCTAAGAAGCCTTGAAAGCACTGAAACGCTCCTATGTTGCAGTAACTCATAACCTCGTTATGATTGTTCCCGGCAGAGGTCATTCGGCTGAACACAACCGTGGACTAATTAGAGCAAGATGTAGGCAGTTCCTTCCATAGTGCTCAATGGACAGTGGTGGCGTGTCAAACAACTGATCTCTAGTTCTCAACACTTTCACAAAGTGCCATAAGTTGAGGTTCAACTTACTGCTCCGGTTGAGTAGAGTGTAGCAGACAAATCTGGAATCAGTAGCACTCTGGTGTGAAGAATGGGAAGCAGATATACCCAGTGAGCTGGCAGTGTCCTACGGGGACCAGCCTATCTTGCTGCCACGCCTGAATGTTTGCAACCGCGGCAGAGCTAGGCAGGCGCCATTGTGCAGCAATGCAAACTGCATAACCTGGCCAAATTTCACAGCTGTACAAGAAACCACGGGGGATTTACAAGGAGATGATCACCCGGAACAGCCGGAGGCCTGCCGGCAGCAAGATTCCGGAATTCTTCCGAAGAAGCCTTGAAAGCAGTGGAACGCTCTTAGGTTGCAATAACTCAGAACCTCATTCTGGCGTTCCCGGCAAGGGTCATTCGGCTGAACACAACCGTGGACTAATTAGAGCCAGATGTAGGCAGTGCCGTCCATCGTGCTGGATGGACAGTGGTGAGGTGCCAAACAACTGAGCTCTAGTTCTCAACACTTTCACAAAATGCCATAAATTGAGGTTTAACTTACTGCTCCGGTTAAGTAGAGTGTAGCCGTCAAAGCTGGAATCAGTAGTACTCAGGTCAGAAGAACGGGAAGCTGATATACCCAGTCCGCTGGCAGTGTCCTACAGGGACCAGCCTATCTGGCTTCCACGCCTGAATGTTTGCAACCGCCGCAGAGCTAGGCAGGCCCAATTGTGCAGCAATGCAAACTGCATAACGAGGCCAAATTTCACGGGTGTACAAGAAACCACGGGGGATTTACAAGGAGATTTTCACCAGAAACAGCCGGAGGACTGACAGCAGCAATTGTGAAGCAATGCAAACTGCAGAACCTGGCCAAATTTCACGGGTATACACGAAACCACTGGGATTTACAAGTAGATGTTCACCCGGAACAGCCAGAGGCATGCTGGCAGCATGATTCCACAATCCTTCCTAAGAAGCCTTGATAGCAGTGAAAAGCTCCGATGTTTCAATACCTCAGAACCTCATTCTGAGTTTTCTGGGCAGAGGTCATTCTGCTGAACACAACCCTGGACTAATTAGAGCCAGATGTAGGCAGTGCCCTCCATAGTGCTGGATGGACAGTGGTGGCGTGCCAAACAACTGAGCTCTAGTTCTCCACCCTTTTTACAAATTGCCATAAGTTGAGGTTCAACTTACTGCTCCGGTTGAGTAGAGTGTAGCCGTCAAAGCTGGAATCAGTAGTACTCAGGTCAGAAAAACGGGAAGCTGATATAACCAGTCAGCTGGCAGTGTCTTACGGGGACCAGCCTATCTGGCTGCCATGCATGAATGTTTGCAACCAGGGCAGAGCTTGGCAGGTGCAATTGTGCAGCAATGCAAGCTGCATAACCTGGCCAAATTTCACGGGTGTGCAAGAATAAACGGGGGATTTACAAGGAGATGTTCACCAGGAACAGCCGGAGGCCTGCAATCAGTAATATTCCGGAATTCTTCCTAAGAAGCCGTGAAAGTACTGAAACGCTCCTATGTTGCAGTAACTCAGAACCTCATTCTGAGTGTTCCAGGCAGAGGTCATTCGGCTGAACACAACCGTGGACACATAAGAGCCAGATATAGGCAGTGCCGTCCATAGTGCTGGATGGACAGTGGTGGCATGCCAAACAACTGAGCTCTAGTTCTCAACACTTTCACAAAGTGCCATAATTTGAGGGTCAACTTTCTGCTCCGGTTGAGTAGAGTTTAGCCATCAAAGCTGGAATCAGTAGCACTCAGGTGAGAATGGGAAGCAGATATACCCAGTCAGCTGGCAGTGTCATATGAGGCCCAGCCTATCTGGCTGCCACGACTGAATGTTTGCAACCGCGGCAGAGCTAGGCAGGCGCAATTGTGCAGCAATGCAAACTGCATCACCTGGCCAAATTTTACGGGTGTACAAGAAACCAACGGGGATTTACCAGGAGATGTTCACCCTGAACAGCCAGAGGCCTGGCTGCAGCAAGATTCCTGAATTCTTCCTAAGAAGCCTTGAAAGCAGTGAAATGCTCCTATGTTTCAATATCTCAGAACTTCATTCTGAGTTTTCCCGGCAGAGGTTATTCGGCTGAACACAATCGTGGACTAATTAGAGCCCGAAGTAGGCAGTGCCGTCCATAGTGCTGGATGGACATTGGTGGCGTTCCTAACAACTGAGCTCTAGTTCTCAACACTTTCACAAAATGCCATAAGTTGAGGTTCAGCGTACTGCTGCGGTTGAGTAGAGTGTAGCCGTCAAAGCTGGAATCAGTAGCACTCAGGTGAGAAGAACGGGAAGCCGATATACCCAGTCCGCTGGCAGTGTCCTACGGGGACCAGCCTATCTGGCTGCCACGCCTGAATGTTTGCAACCGCGGCAGAGCTAGTCAGGCGCAATTGTGCAGGAATGTAAACTGCATAACCTGGCCATATTTCACGGGTGTACAAGAAACCACGGGGGATTTACAAGGAGACGTTCACCCAGAACACCTGGAGGCCTGCCGGCAGCAAGATTCCAGAATTCTCCCTAAGAAGCCTTGAAAGCAGTGAAACGCTCCTATGTTGCAATAACTCAGAAACTGATTCTGAGTGTTCCCGGCAGAGGTCATTCGGCTGAACACAACCGTGGACTAATTAGAACCATGTGTAGGCAGTGCCGTCCATAGTGCTGGATGGACAGTGGTGGCGTGCCAAACAACTGAGCTCTAGTTCTCAACACTTTCACAAAGTGCCATAAGTTGAGGGTCAACTTTCTGCTCCGGTTGAGTAGAGTTTAGCCATCAAAGCTGGAATCAGTAGCACTCAGGTGAGAATGGGAAGCACATATACCCAGTCAGCTGGCAGAGTCATATGGGGCCCAGCCTATCTGGCTGCCACGACTGAATGTTTGCAACCGCGGCAGAGCTAGGCAGGCGCAATTGTGCAGCAATGCAAAATGCATCACCTGGCCAAATTTTACGGGTGTACAAGAAACCAACGGGGATTTACCAGGAGTTGTTCACCAGGAACAGCCAGAGGCCTGGCTGCAGCAAGATTCCTGAATTCTTCCTAAGAAGCCTGGAAAGCAGTGAAATGCTCCTATGTTTCAATATCTCAGAACTTCATTCTGAGTTTTCCCAGCAGAGGTCATTCGGCTGAACATAATCGTGGACTAATTAGAGCCCGAAGTAGGCAGTGCCGTCCATAGTGCTGGATGGACAGTTATGGAGTGCCAAACAACTGAGCTCTAGTTCTCAACACTTTCACAAAGTGCCATCAGTTGAGGTTCAACTTACTGCTCCGGTTGAGTAGAGTGTAGCCGTCAAATCTAGAATCAGTAGCACTCAGGTGAGAAAAACGGGAAGCAGATATACCCAGTCCGCTGGCACTGTCCTAAGGGGACCAGCGTACCTGGCTGCCACGCCTGAATGTTTGCATCCGCGGCAGAGCTACGCAGGCGCAATTGTGCTGCAATGCAAACTGCATAACCTGGACAAATTCATGGGTTGTACAAAAAACCATGGGGGATTTACCAGGAGATGTTCACCCGGAACAGTCGGAGGCCTGCCGGCAGCAAGACTCTGGAATTCTTCCTAAGAAGCCTTGAAAGCAGTGACACGCTCCTATGTTGCAATAACTCAGAACCTCATTCTGAGTGTTTCCGGCAGAGGTCATTCAGCTGAACACAAGGGTGGACTAATTAGAGACAGATGTAGGCAGTGCCGTCCATAGTTGTGGATGGACAGTGGTGGCGTGCCAAACAACTGAACTCTAGTTCTCAACACTTTCACAAATTGCCACAAGTTGAGGTTCAACTTACTGCTCCGGTTGAGTGGAGTGTAGCCGTCAAAGCTGGAATCAGTAGCACTCAGGTGAGTAGAACGGGAAGCAGATATACCCAGTCTGCTGGCAGTGTCCTACGGAGACCAGCCTATCTGGCTGCCAGGCCTGAATGTTTGAAACCGCGGCAGAGCTATGCAGGCGGAATATTGTGCAGCAATGCAAACTGCATAACCTGGCCAAATTTCATGGGTGTACAAGAAACCACGGGGGACTTACAAGGAGATTTTCACCCGGAACACCCGGAGGCCTGCCGGCAGCAAGATTCTGGAATTCTTCCCAAGAAACCTTGAAAGTAGTCAAACCCTCCTATGTTGCAATAACTCAGAAACTGATTCTGAGTGTTCCCGGCAGAGGTCATTCGGCTGAACACAACCATGGACTAATTAGAGTCAGATGTAGGCAGTGCCATCCATAGTGCTGGATGGACAGTGGTGGCGTGCAAAACAACTGAGCTCTAGTTCTCACACTTTCAAAAAGTGCCATCAGTTTAGGTTCAACGTACTGCTCCGGTTGAGTAGAGTGTAGCCATCATTGATGGAATCAGTACCACTCAGGTGAGAAAAACATGACGCAGATATACCCAATCCACTGTCAGTGTCCTACGGGGACCAGCCTATCTGGCTGCCACGCCTGAATGTTTGCAACCGCGGCAGAGCTAGGCAGGCGCAATATTGCAGCAAGGCAAACTGCATAACCTGGCCAAATTTCAGTGGTGTACAAGAAACCACGGTGGATTTGCAAGGAGATGTTCACCCCGAAGAGCCGGAGGCCTGCCGGCAGCAAGACTCCGTAATTCTTCCGAAGAAGCCTTGTAAGCAGTGGAACGCTCTTAGGTTGCAATAACTCAGAACCTCATTCTGGCGTTCCCGGCAAGGGTCATTCCGCTGAACACAACCGTGGACTAATTAGAGCCAGATGTAGGCAGTGCCGTCCATCGTGCTGGATGGACAGTGGTGAGGTGCCAAACAACTGAGCTCTAGTTCTCAACACTTTCACAAAATGCCATAAATTGAGGTTTAACTTACTGCTCCGGTTAAGTAGAGTGTAGCCGTCAAAGCTGGAATCAGTAGTACTCAGGTCAGAAGAACGGGAAGCTGATATACCCAGTCCGCTGGCAGTGTCCTACGGGGACCAGCCTATCTGGCTTCCACGCCTGAATGTTTGCAACCACCGCAGAGCTAGGCAGGCCCAATTGTGCAGCAATGCAAACTGCATAACCTGGCCAAATTTTAGGGTTGTACAAGAAACCACAGGGGATTTATGAGGAGATGTTCTCCCCAAACAGCCCGAGGCCTGCCGCAAGCAAGATTCCGGAATTCTTTCGAAGAAGCCTTGAAAGCAGTGAAATGCTCCTATGTTGCAGTAACTCAGAACCTCATTCTGAGTGTTCCCGCAGAGGTCATTTGGCTGAACACAACCGTGGACTAATTAGAGACAGATGTAGGCAGTGCCGTCAGAGTGCTGGAGGGACAGTGGTGGCGTGCCAAACAACTGAGCTCTAGTTCTCTACACTTTCACAAAGTGCCATAAGTTGAGGTTCACCTCACTGCTCCGGGTGAGTAGAGTGTAGCCGACAAAGCTGGAATCAGTAGAACTCAGGTGAGAAGAACGCGAAGGAGATGTACCCAGTCCGCTGGCAGTGTCCTACGGGGACCAGCCTATGTGGCTGCTACGCGTGAATGTTTTCAACAATGGCACACCTATTAAACAAATTTCCTAGACCATTAACTTCTGTTTCTAGGTGCTCCTCTACACCCATTATCCTTAAATTGGGCCTTCTGATGGTGTCCTCCAGGTGTTGGATAGACCTATCATATTTCTTGGACTTGTCTTGGATGGTTGTATGTTCTTTCTCTATAATATCTAGGCTGTCTTCAATCCCTGAGATTCGATCTTCTGCATGGTCGAACCTGCTGTCAAGACTCTCTACTTTGTTTTTTATCTCTTTTCCTTCTAATTGGTCAGCTTTGATGGCTTCAAGTTCTTTGTTGAAGCTCTGTTTTAGGTCTTGTATGAATTTCTTTACTTCCTTAATTTGGTGTTCAGTGTTTGTTCTCAAATCACTTAGTTGATTGGTTATGGTTTCTTTGGACTCCCATTCCTTCTGTTGGGTTCCATTCAGCATTCCCTTTGTGGTCTCCCTGACTTCCTTCAGCTCTTTGTTAATGGATTCCATGAATGTCTTTAGTGATCTTTGTGTATTCTCTACCTGGTCTCTTAATTCGTGAATTACTCTTTGATTAGTTTCCTCCCTTCTGTGGGATTCCTGCAGTTCTCTTTGAGTGTTCTCTGCCTGCTCACGCCATTCCTCCCTTTCTCTTTGAGTATTCTCAAGTTGTTCACGCAAATCCTGTATCTGTTTTTGAGAAGCTTCCTCACGCTGATGATATTCCTGTATAAACTTCTGGGATGCCTCCTCTCTCTCCCTATCACGCTCATACAGAGTCCTTTGTACATTGTCAAACTTCTCATTTATCATGTTTGCTATTAGTGTTTGTAGAGCTATTTGGGAACTCTCCTCTGGATTATTCTTTATCTGTTCTAATCCCTGATTATCAAGGTTGGGAATTGAGATACCCGAATTTGCCATTTTTCTTGTGTTTTTCCGGCTTACTCGGCCCATTTGAGATAAAGATTGCACCAGTTTTGTGCTAGAACACTATCTTAAGGCAACCATCAATCAGGTCGAAATTTTCTGAATAGAGACCCGGAAGCACAACAAATCAAAGAAAGGTTGGACAAATGGGATTGCATAAGGTTGCAGAGCTTCTGCAGGGCAAATGACATGGCTGGCAAGATCAATAGAAAGCCCACCGATTGGGAGAAGATCTTTACTAGCCATACAACGGACAAGGGTCTCATATCTAAAATATACTTGGAACTCAAAAAATTAAACCACCGAACAACAAATCCTCAAAGAAACAAATGCCCAATAAATAAGTGGGCGAAAGACTTAAAGAGAAGCTTCTCTGAAGAAGAAAGAAGGATGGCCAATAGACACATGAAGAAATGTTCAACATCCCTAGCCATAAAAGAAATGCAAATCAAAACAACATTGAGATATCACCTCACTCCAGTTAGAACAGCAAAAATCAAGAACTCTAATAACAACAGATGCTGGAGGGGATGTGGACTGAAAGGAACCTTACTTCATTGTTGGTGGGAATGTAAACTTGTTCAACCACTTTGGAAAGCAGTATGGAGGTTCCCAAGAGATGTTCACCCGGAACAGTCTGAATCCTGCCGGCAGCAAGATTCCGGAATTCTTCCTAAGAAGCCTTAAAAGCTATGAAAGCACCTATGTTACCGTAAATCATATCCTCATTCTGAGTGCTCCAGGCAGAGGTAATTAGAATGAAAAGAACCGTTGACTAATTAGAGCCAGATGTATGCAGTGCAGTCCATAGTGCTGGATGGACAGTGGTGGCGTGTCAAACAACAGAACTCTAGTTCTCAACACTTTCACAAAGTGTCATAATTTGAGGTTCAACTTACTGCTCCGGTTGAGTAGAGTGTAGCCTTCAAAGCTGGTATCAGTAGCATTCAGGTGAGTAGAACGGGAAGCAGATATACACAATCTGTTGGCAGTGTCCTACGGGGACCAGCCTATCTGGCTGCGACTCCTGAACGTTTGAAATCGTGGCAGATCTAGGCAGGCGCAATCGTGCAGCAATGCAAACTGCATCACCTGGCCAAATTTTACGGGTGTACAAGAAACCAAGGGGGATTAACAAGGAGATGTTCACCCGGAAAAGCCGGAAGCCTGCCCGCAGCAAGATTCCGGAATCCTTCCTAAGAAGCCCTGAAAGCAATGAAAATCTCCTATGTTGCAATAACTCAGAACCTCATTCTGAGGGTTCCCGGCAGATGTCATTCGGCTGAACACAACCTTTGACTATTTAGAGCCAGATGAAGGCAGGGACGGTCATAGTGCTGGATGGACAGTGGTGGCGTGCCAAACAACTGGGCTCTAGTTCTCAACACTTTCACAAAGTGTCACAAGTTGAGGTTCAACTTACTGCTCCAGTTGAGGAGAGTGTAGACATCAAAGCTGGAATCAGTAGCACTCAGGTGAGAAGAACGGGAAGCAGATATACCCAGTCTGCTGGCAGTGCCCTACGGGGACCAGCCTATCTGGCTGCCACGCCTGAATGTTTGCAACCACGGCAGAGCTAGACAGGCGCAATTGTGCAGCAATGCAAGCTGCATAACCTGGCCAAATTTCACGGGTGTACAAGAATCCACAGTTGATTTAAAAGGAGATGTTCACCAGAAACAGCCAGAGACCTGCCATCAGTAATATTCCGGAAATCTTCCTAAAAGCCGTGAAAGTACTGTAACGCTCCTATGTTGCAGTAACTCAGAACCTCATTCTGAGTGTTCCTGGCAGAGGTCATTCGGCTGAACACAACCGTGGACTCATTAGAGCCAGATATAGGCAGTGCCGTCCATAGTTCTTGATGGACAGTGGTGGCCTGCCAAACAACTGAGCTCTAGTTCTCAACACTTTCAAAAAGTGCCATAAGTAGTGGTTCACCTTACTGCTCCGGTTGAGTAGAGTGTAACCGTCAAAGCTGGAATCAGTAGCACTCAGGTGAGAAGAACGGGAAGCAGATAAACCCAGTCCGCTGGCAGTGTCCAACGGGCACCAGCCTATTTGGCTGCCACGCCTGAATGTTTGCGACTGCGGCAGAGGTAGGCAGTCGCAATTGTGCAGCAATGCAAGCTGCATAACCTGGCCAAATTTCACGGGTGTACAAGAAACCACGGGGGATTTACAAGGAGATGTTCACCCGGAACAGCCGGAGGCCTGCCGGCAGCAATATTCGGTAATCCTTCCTAAGAAGCCTAGAAAGCATTGAAACGCTACTATGTTGATATAACTCCGAACCTCGTTCTGAGTGTTCCCGACAGAGGTCATTCAGCCCAACACAACCGTGGACTAATTAGAGACAGATGTAGGCAGTGCTGTCCATAGTGCTGGATGGAAAGTGGTGGCGTGCCAAACAACTGAGCTGTAGTTCTCAACACTTTCACAAAGGGCCATAATTTGAGGTTCAACTAACTGCTCCGGTTAAGTAGAATGTAGCCATGAAAGCTGGAAACATTAGCACTCAGGTGAGAAGAACGGGAAGCAGATATACCCAGTCCGATGGCAGTGTCCTACGGGGACGAGCCTATCTGGCTCCCACGCCTGAATGTTTGCAACCGTGGAAGAGCTAGGCAGGCGAAATTGTGCAGCAATGCAAACTGCATAACCTGGCCAAATTTCACGGGTGTACAAGAAACCACGGAGGATTTACAAGGAGATGTTCACCCGGAACAGCCGCAGGTCTGCCGGCAGCAAGATTCCGGAATTCTTCCTTAGAAGCATGAAAGCATTGAAACATTCCTATATTGCAATGACTCAGAACCTCATTCTGAGTGTTCCTGGCAGAAGTCATTCGGCTGAACACAAGTGTGGACTAATTAGAGCCAGATGTTGGCAGTGCAGTTCATAGTGCTGGATGGACAGTGGTGGCGTGCCAAACAACTGAGCTCTAGTTCTCAACACTTTCACAAAGTGCCATATATGCAGGTTCACCTTACTGCTCCAGTTGAGTAGAGTGTACCCGTCAAACCTGGAATGAGTAGCACTCAGCTGAGAAGTACGGGAAGCAGATATACACATTCCGCTGGCAGTGTCCTACGGGGACCAGCCTATCTGGCGGCCACGCCTGAATGTTTGCAACCGCGGCAGAGGTAGGCAGGCCAATTGTGCAGCAATGAATACTGCATAACCTGGCCAAATTTCACGGGTGAAAAGAAACCACGGGGGATTTACAAGGAGATGTTCACCCGGAACAGCCGGAGGGCTGCCGGCAGCAAGATTCCGGAATTCTTCCTAAGAAGCCTTAAAAGCAGTGAAACGCTCCTATGGTACAGTAACTCAGAACCTCATTCAGAGTGTTCCCGGCAGAGGTCATTCGGCTAAACACAACCGTCGACTAATTAGAGCCAGATGTAGGCAGTTCCGTCCATAGTGCTGGATGGACAGTGGTGGCATGCCAAACAACTGCGCTCTAGTTCTCAACACTTTCACAAAGTGCCATAAGTTGAGGTTCAACTTAATGCTCCGGGTGAGTAGAGTGTAGAAGACAAAGCTGGAATCAGTAGCACTCAGGTGAGAAGAATGGGAAGCAGATATACCTAGTCCACTGGCAGTGTCCTACGGGGACCAGACTATCTGATTGCCACGCCTGAATGTTTGCAACCCCGGCAGAGCTAGGCAGGTGTGAATGTGCAGCAATGCAAACTGCATAACCTGGCCAAATTTCACGGGTGTACAAGAAACCACGGGGGATTTACGAGGAGATGTTCACCCGAAACAGCCGGAGGCCTGCGGGCTGCAAGATTCCGGAATTCTTTCTAAGAAGCCTTGAAAGCAGTGAAACACTCCTATGTTGCAGTAACTCAGAACCTCATTCTGAGTGTTCCCGGCAGAGGTCATTCGGCTGAACACAACCGTGGACTCATTAGAGCCAGATTTATGCAGTGCCTTCCATAGTGCTGGATGGACAGTGGTGGCGTGCCAAACAACTGCGCTCTAGTTCTAAACACTTTCACAAAGTGCCACAAGTTGAGGTTCAACTTACTGCTCCGGTTGAGTAGATTGTAGTCGTCAAGGCTGGAATCAGTAGGACTCAGGTGAGAAGAACGGGAAGCAGATATATCCAGTCCGCTGGCAGTGTCCTACGGGGACCAGCCTATCTGGCTGCCACACCTGAATGTTTGCAACCTCGACAGAGGTATTCAGGCGCAATTGTGTAGCAATGCAAACTGCATCACCTGGCCAAATTTCACGGGTGTACAAGAATCCACGGGGGATTTACTAGGAGATGTTCTCTCGGAACAGCCGGAGGCCTGCCAGCAGCAAGATTCCGGCATCCTTCATAAGAAGCCTTGAAAGCAGTGAATAGCTCCTATGTTACAATAACTCAGAAACTCATTCTGAGTGTTCCCGGCAGAGGTCATTGGGGTGAACACAAGCGTGGACTAATTAGAGCCAGATGTAGGCAGTGCCGTCCATAGTGCTAGATGGACAGTGTTGGCGTGCCAAACAACTGAGCCCTAGTTCTCAACACTTTCACAAATTGCCATAAGTTGAGATTCTACTTACTGCTCCGGTTGAGTAGATTGTAGCCGTCAAAGCTGGAATCAGTAGCACTCAGGTGAGAAGAACGGGAAGCAGATATACCCAGTCAGCTGGCACTGTCCTATGGGGACAAGCCTATCTGGCTGCCAAGCCTGAATGTTTGCAACCACGGCAGAGCTTGAAATGCGCACTCGTGCAGCAATGCAAACTGCATAACCTGGCCAAATTTCACGGCTGTACAAGAAACCACGGGGGATTTACGAGGAGATGTTCACCCGGAACAGCCGGAGGCCTGTCGGCACAAAAATTCTGGAATTCTGCCTGAGAAGCATTGAAAGCAATGAAACGCTCCTATGTTGCAATAACTCACAACCTCATTCTGAGTGTTCCTGGCAGAGGTTATTCGGCTGAACACAACCGTGGACTAATTAGAGCCAGATGTAGGCAGTGCCGTCCATAGTGCTGGATGGACAGTGATGGCGTGCCAAAAAACTGAGCCCTACGTCTCAACACTTTCACAAAGTGCCATAAGTTGAGGTTCAACTTACTGCTCCGGTTGAGTAGAGTGTAGTGCTCAAAGCTGGAATCAGTAGCACTCAGGTGAGAAGAACTGGAAGCAGATATACCCAGTCCGCAAGCACAGTCCTACGGGGACCAGCCTATCTGGCTGCCACGCCTGTATGTTTGCAAGCGTGGCAGAGCTAGGGAGGCGCAATTGTGCAGCAATGCAAACTGCATAACCTGGCCAAATTGCACAGGTGTACAAGAAACCACCGGGGATTTACAAGGAGATGTTCACCCGGAACAGCCGGAGGCCTGCCGGCAGCAAGATTACGGAATTCGTCCTAAGAAGCCTTGAAAGCAGTGAAACGCTCCTATGTTACAGTAAGTCAGAACCTCATTCTGAGTGTTCCCGGCAGAGGTCATTCGGCTGAACACAACCGTGGACTAATTAGAGCCAGATGTAGGCAGTGCCGTCCATAGTGCTGGATGGACAGTGGTGGCGTGCCAAACAACTGAGCTCTAGTTCTCAACACTTTCACAAATTGCCGTTAGTGGAGGTTCTACTTACAGCTCCGCTTGAGTAGAGTGTAACCCTCAAAGCTGGAATCAATAGCACTCAGGTGAGAAGAACGGGAAGCAGATATACCCAGTCGGCTGGCAGTGTACTACGGGGACTAGCCTATCTGGCTGTCAGGCCTGAATGTTTGCAACAGCGGCAGAGCTAGGAAGGCACAATTGTGCAGCAATGCAAACTGAATAACCTGGCCAAATTTCACGGGTGTACAAGAAACCACGGGAGATTTACAAGGAGATGTCACCCGGACTAATTAGAGCAAGATGTAGGCAGTGCCGTCCAGAGTGCTGGATGGACAGTGGTGGGGAGCCAAACAACTGAGCTCTAGTTCTCAACACTTTCACAAAGTGTCATAAGTTGAGGTTCTACTTACAGCTCCGGTTGAGTAGAGTGTACCCGTCAAAGCTGGAATCAGTACCACTCAGGTGAGAAGAAGGGGAACCAGATATACCCAGTCCGCTGGCAGTGTCCTACGGGGACCAGCCAATCTGGCTTCCACCCCTGAATGTTTGCAACTGCGGCAGAGCTAGGCAGGCGCAATTGTGCAGCAATGCAAACTGCATAAGCTAGCCAAATTTCACGGGTGTACAAGAAACCACGGAGGATTTACAAGGAGATGTTCACCCGGTACAGCCGGAGGCCTGCCGGCAGCAAGATTCCGGAATTCTTCCTAAGAAGCCTTGAAAGCAGTGAAACGCTCCTATGTTACCGGAACTCATAACCTCATTCTGAGTGTTCCAAGCCGAGGTCATTGGGATGAACACAACCGTTGACTAATTAGAGCCAGATGTATGCAGTTCCGTCCATAGAGCTGGATGGACAGTGATGGCGTGCCGAACAACAGAACTCTAGTTCTCAACACTTTCACAAAATGCCATAAGTTGAGGTTCAACTTACTGCTCCGGTTGAGTAGAGTGTAGCCTTCAAAGCTGGTATCAGTAGCACTCAGGTGAGTAGAACGGGAAGCAGATATACCCAGTCCCCTGGGAGTGTCCTACGGGGACCAACCTTTCGGGCTGCCACGCCTGAATGTTTGCAACCGCCGCAGAGCTATGCAGGCACAATAGTGCAGCAATGCAAACTGCATCCCCTTGCCAAATTTCCATGGTGTACAGGAATACACGGGGGATTTACAAGGAGATGTTCCCGCGGAACAGCCTGAGGCCATCCGGCAGTAAGATTCCGGAATCCTTCCTAAGAAGCCTTGAAAGCATTGAAACGCTCCAATGTTGCAATAACTCAGACCCTCATTCTGAGTGTTCCCGGCAGAGGTCATTGGGCTAAACACAACCGTGGACTAATTAGAGCCAGATGTAGGCAGTGCCGTCCATAGTGCTGGATGGACATTGGTGGCGTGCCAAACAACTGCGCTCTAGTTCTCAACACTTTCACAAAGTGCCATAAGTTGAGGTTCAACTTACTGCTCCGGGTGAGTAGAGTGTAGCGGTCAAAGGTGAAATCAGTAGCACTCAGGTGAGAAGAACGGGTAGCAGATATACCCAGTCCGCTGGCAGTGTCCTACGGGGACCAGCCTATCTGGCTGCGACTCCTGAATGTTTGAAATCGCGGCAGATCTACGCAGGCGCAATCGTGCAGCAATGCAAACTGCATCACCTGGCCAAATTTCATGGGTGTACAAGAAACCACGGGGGAATTACAAGGAGATGTTCACCCGGAAAAGCCGGAAGCCTGCCCGCAGCAAGATTCCGGAATCCTTCCTAAGAAGCCCTGAAAGCAGTGAGAATCTCCTATGTTGCAATAACTCAGAACCTCATTCTGAGGGTTCCCGGCAGATGTCATTCGGCTGAACACAACCTTTGACTATTTAGAGCCAGATGAAGGCAGGGACGGTCATAGTGCTGGATGGACAGTGGTGGCGTGCCAAACAACTGAGCTCTAGTTCTCAACACTTTCACAAAGTGTCACAAGTTGAGGTTCAACTTACTGCTCCAGTTGAGTAGAGTGTAGACATCAAAGCTGGAATCAGTAGCACTCAGGTGAGAAGAAAGGGAAGCAGATATACCCAGTCCGCTGGCAGTGCCCTACGGGGACCAGCCTATCTGGCTGCCACGCCGGAATGGTTGCAACCACGGCAGAGCTAGGCAGGCGCAATTGTGCAGCAATGCAAGCTGCATAACCTGGCCAAATTTCACGGGTGTACAAGAATCCACAGTTGATTTAAAAGGAGATGTCCACCAGGAACAGCCAGAGGCCTGTCATCAGTAATATTCCGGAAATCTTCCTAAAAGCCGTGAAAGTACTGTAACGCTCCTATGTTGCAGTAACTCAGAACCTCATTCTGAGTGTTCCTGGCAGAGGTCATTCGGCTGAACACAACCGTGGAATCATTAGAGCCAGATATAGGCAGTGCAGTCCATAGTGCTGGATGGACAGTGGTGGCCTGCCAAACAACTGAGCTCTAGTTCTCAACACTTTCAAAAAGTGCCATAAGTAGTGGTTCACCTTACTGCTCCCGTTGAGTAGAGTGTAACCGTCAAAGCTGGAATCAGTAGCACTCAGGTGAGAAGAACGGGAAGCAGATAAACCCAGTCCGCTGGCAGTGTCCAACTGGGACCAGCCTATCTGGATGCCACGCCTGAATATTTGCAAACGCGGCAGAGCTAGGCAGTCGCAATTGTGCAGCAATGCAAACTGTATAACCTGGCCAAATTTCACGGGTGTACAAGAAACGACGGGGGATTTACAAGGAGATGTTCACCCGGAAGAGCCTGTGGCCTGCTGGCTGCAAGATTCCGGAATTCTTCCTAAGAAGCATTGAAACCAGTGAAACGTTCTTATGTTACAGTAACTCAGAACCTCATTCTGAGTGTTCCCGGCAGAGGTCATTCGGCTGAACACAACCGTGGACTAATTAGAGCCGGATGTAGGCAGTGCCGTACAGAGTGATGGATGGACAGTGGTGGCGTGCCAAAGAACTGAGCTCTAGTTCTCAACACTTTCACAAAGTGCCATGAGTTGAGGTTCTACTTATATCTCCGGTTGAGTAGTGTGTACCCGTCAAAGCTGGAATCAGTAGTACTCATGTGAGAAGAACAGGAAGTAGATATACCCAGGCCGCTGGCAGTGTCCTATGGGGACCAGCCTATCTGGCTGCCACGCCTGAATGTTTGCAACTGCAGCAGAGCT
This sequence comes from Dipodomys merriami, assembly GCF_024711535.1. Lineage (NCBI taxonomy): Eukaryota > Metazoa > Chordata > Mammalia > Rodentia > Heteromyidae > Dipodomys > Dipodomys merriami. The sequence continues at coordinate 712,719 of NW_027205404.1, read as the reverse complement.
AGGCAGGCAATATTGTGCAGCAATGCAAACTGCATAACCTGGCCAAATTTCACGGGAGTACAAGAAACCACGGCGGATTTATAAGGAGATGTTCACCCGGAACAGTCGGAATCCTGCCGGCAGCAAGATTCCGGAATTATTCCTAAGAAGCCTTGAAAGCAGTGAAACGCTCGTATGTTACCGTAAATCATAAACTCATTCTGACTGCACCAGGCAGATGTCATTTGGATGAAAACAACCGTTGAATAATTAGAGCCAGATGTATCCAGTGCCGTCCATAGTGCTGGATATACAGTGGTGGCGTGTCAAAAAACAGAACTCTAGTTCTGCCTCCCGGCAGCAAGATTCCGGAATTCTTCCTAAGAAGCCTTGAAAGCAGTATAACGCTCCTATGTTGCCATAACTCAGAACCTCATTCTGAGTGTTCCTGGCAGAGGTCATTCGGCTGAACACAACCGTGGACTAATTAGATGCACATGTAAGCAGTGCCGTCCATAGTGCTGGATTGACAGTGGTGGCGTGCCAAACAAATGAGCTCTATTTCTCAACACTTTCACAAGAGCCATAAGTTGAGGTTCAACTTACTGGTCCAGGTGACTAGAGTGTAGCGGTCAACGCTCGAATCACTGGCACTCAGGTGAGAAGAACGGGAAGCAGAAATACCTAATCCGTCGGCAGTGTCCTACGGAGACCAGCCTATCTGTCTGCCACGCCTGAATGTTTGCAACCGTGGCAGAGCTAGGCAGGCGCAAATGTGCAGCAATGCACGCTGCATAACCTGGCCAAATATCATGAGTGTACAAGAAACCACTGGGGACTGACAAGGAGATGTTCACCCGGAACAGCCAGAGGCCTGCCTGCAGCAAGAGTACGGAAACCTTCCTAAGAAGACTTGAAAGCAGTGAAACGTCTAATGTTGCAATAACTCAGACCCTCATTCTGAGTGTTCACGGCAGAGGTCTTTCGGATGAACACAAACGTGGACTAATGAGAGCCAGATGTAGGCAGTGCCGTCCATAGTGATTGATGGACAGTGGTGGCGTGCCAAACAACAGAACTCTAGTTCTCAAGACTTTCACATAGTGCCATAAGTTGAGGTTCAACTTACTGCTCCGGTTGAGTAGAGTGTAGCCGTCAAAGCTGGTATCAGTAGCACTCAGGTGAGTAGATCGGGAAGCAGATATACCCAGTCGGCTGGCAGTGTCCTACGGGGACCAGCCTATCTGGCTGCCACGCCTGAATGTTTGCAACCGCGGCAGAGTTAGGCAAGCACAATTGTGCAGCAATGCACGCTGCATAACCTGGCCAAATATCAGGAGTGTACAAGAAACCACGGGGGATTTACAAAGAGATGTTCACCCGGAGCAGCCGGAGACCTGCCAGCAGCAATATTCCGGAATCCTTCCTAAGAAGCCTTGAAAACAGTGAAACGCTCAAATGTTGCAATAACTCTGAACCTCATTCTGAGTGTTCCCGGCAGAGGTCATTCTGCTGAACACAACCGTGGACTAATTAGAGGCGGATGTAGGCAGTGCCGTCCAGAGTGCTGGATGGACAGTGGTGGTGAGCCAAACAACTGAGCTCTAGTTCTCAACACTTTCACAAAGTGCCATAAATTGAGGTTCAACTTACTGCTCCGGTTGAATAGAGTGTAGCCGTCAAAACTGGAATCAGTAGCACTCAGGTGAGAAGAACGGAAAGCAGATATACCCAGTCCGCTGGCAGTGTCCTACGGGGACAAGCCTATCTGGCTGCCACCCCTGAATGTTTGCAACTGCGGCAGAGCTAGGCAGGCGTGATTGTGCAGCAATGCAAGCTGCATAACCTGGCCAAATTTCACGGGTGTACAAGAAACCACGGGGGATTTACGAGGAGATGTTCACCCGGAACAGCCGGAGGCCTGCCGGCAGCAATATTCGGTAATCCTTCCTAAGAATCCTAGAAAGCATTGAAACGCTACTATGTTGATATAAATCCGAACCTCATTCTGAGTGTTCCAGGCAGAGGTCATTCGGCTCAACAAAACCGTGGACTAATTAGAGACAGATGTAGGCAGTGCCGTCCATAGTGCTGGATGGAAAGTGGTGGCGTGCCAAACAACTGAGCTCTAGTTCTCAACACTTTCACAAAGGGCCATAATTTGAGGTTCAACTAACTGCTCCTGTTAAGTAGAATGTAGCCGTCAAAGCTGGAATCAGTAGCACTCAGGTGAGAAGAACGGGAAGCAGATATACCCAGTCCGCTGGCATTGTCCTACGGGGACGTGCCTATCTGGCTCCCACGCCTGAATGTTTGCAACCGTGGCAGAGCTAGGCAGGCGCAATTGTGCAGCAATGCAAACTGCATAACCTGGCCAAATTTCACGGGTGTACAAGAAACCACGGGGGATTTACAAGGAGATGTTCACCCGGAACAACCAGAGGCCTGCCGGCAGCAAGATTCCGGAATTCTTCCTGAGAAGCATGAAAGCAGTGAAACGCTCCTATGTTACAGTAACTCAGAACCTCATTCTGAGTGTTCCGGGCAGAGGTCATTCGGCTGAACACAACCGTGGACTTTTTAGAGACAGATATAGGCAGTGACTTTCATAGTGCTGGATGGACATTTGTGGCGTGCCAAACAACTGAGCTCTAGTTTTAAACAATTTCACAAAGTGGCACAAGTTGAGGTTCACCTTACTGCTCCGGTTGAGTAGAGTGTAGCCGTCAAAGCTGGAATCAGTAACACTCAGGTGAGAAGAATGGGAAGCAGATATACCCAGTCCGCTGGGAGTGTCCTACAGGAACCAGCCTATCTGGCTGCCACGCCTGAATATTTGCAACCGCTTCAGAGCTACTCAGGCGTAATTGTGCAGCATTGCAAACTGCATAACCTGGCCAAATTTCACGGGTGTACAAGAAACCACGGGGGATTTACAAGGAGATGTTCACCCGGAAGAGAAGGAGGCCTGACGGCACCAACATTCTGGAATTCTACCTGAGAAGCATTGAAAGCAGTGAAACGCTCCTATGTTCCAATAATTCAGAACGTCATTATGTGTGTTCCAGGCAGAGGTCTTTGGGCTGAACACAAGCGTGCATTAATTAGAGCCAGATGTAGTCAGTGCCGTCCATAGTGCTGGATGGACAGTGGTGGCGGGCCAAACAACTGAGCTCTAGTTCTCAACACTTTCACAAAGTGCCATGAGTTGAGGTTCAACTTACTGTTCCGTTTGAGTAGAGTGTAGCCGTCAAAGCTGGAATCAGTAGCACTCAGGTGAGGATAACGGGAAGCAGATATACCCAGTCCGCTGGCAGTGTCCTACGGGGACCAGCCTATCTGGCTGCCACGCCTGAATGTTTGCAACCGCAGCGGAGCTAGTTAGTCGCCATTGTGCAGAAATGCAAGCTGCATAACCTGGCCAAATTTCACGGATGTACAAGAAACTACGGGGGATTTACAAGGAGATGTTCACCCGGAACAGCCCGAGGCCTGCGGCACCAACATTCTGGAATTATGCCTGAGATGCTTTGAAAGCAGTGAAACGCTCCTATATTGCAATAACTCAGAACCTTATTCTGAGTCTTCCCGGCAGAGGTCATCGGCTGAACACAACTGTGGACTAATTAGAGCCAGAAGTAGGCAGTGCCGTCCATAGTGCTGGATGGACAGTGGTGGTGTGCGAAACAACTGAGCTCTAGTTCTCAATACTTTCACAAAGGGCCATAATTTGAGGTTCAACTAACTGGTCCGTTTGAGTAGAGTGTAGCCGTCAAAGCTGGAATCAGTAGCACTCAGGTGAGAAGAACGGGAAGTAGATATACCCAGTCCGCTGGCAGTGACTTATGGGGACCAGCCTATCTGGATGCCAAGCCTGAATGTTTGCAACCGCGGCAGACCTAGGCAGGCGCAATTGTGCAGCAATGCAAACTGCATCGCCTTGCCAAATTTCCCGGGTGTACAAGAATCCAAGGGGGATTTACAAGGAGATGTTCACTCGGAACAGCCAGAGGCCTGCCGGCAGTAAGATTCCGGAATTCTTCCTAAGAAGCCGTGAAAGTACTGAAACGCTCCTATGTTTCAGTAACTCAGAACCTCATTCTGAGTGTTCCCGATACAGGTCATTTGGCTAAACACAACCGTGGAATAATTAGACCCAGATGTAGGCAGTGCCGTCCATAGTGCTGGATGGACAGTGATGTCGTGCCAAACAACTGCGCTCTAGTTCTCAACACTTTCACAAAGTGCCATAAGTTGAGGTTCAACTTACTGCACCGGGTGAGTAGAGTGTAGGGGTCAAAGCTCGAATCAGTAGTTCTCAGGTGAGAAGAACGGGAAGCAGATATACCCAATCCGCGGGCAGTGTCCTACGGGGACCAACCTATCTGGGTGCCACGACTGAATGTTTGCAACTGCTGCAGAGCTAGGCAGGAGCAATTGTGCAGCAATGCACGCTGCATAACCTGGCCAAATATCACGAGTGTACAAGAAACCACGGGGGATTTACAAGATGTTCACCCGGAACAGCCGGAGGCCTGCCGGCAGCAAGATTACAGAATCCTTCCTAAGAAGCCTTGACAACAGTGAAACGCTCCAATGTTGCAATAACTCAGACCCTCATTCTGGGTGTTCCCGGCAGAGGTCATTCGGCTGAACACAACCGTGGACTAATTAGATCTACATGTAAGCTGTGCTGTCCATAGTGCTGGATGGACAGTGGTGGCGTGCCAAACAACTGAGCTCTAGTTCTCTACACTTTCACAAAGTGCCATAAGTTGAGGTTCAACTTACTGCTCCAGTTGAGTAGAGTGTAGCCGTCAAAGCTGGAATGAATAGCACTCAGCTGAGAAGTACGGGAAGCAGATATACCCAGTCCGCTGGCAGTGTACTACGGGGACCTCCCTATCAGGCTCCAACGCCTCAATGTTTGCAACCGCGGCAGAGATAGTCAGGCGCAATTGTGCAGCAATGCACGCTGCATAACCTGGCCAAATATCCCGAGTGTACGAGAAACCACGGGGGATTTACAAGGAGATGTTCACCCGGAACAGCCGGAGGCCTTCCGGCAACAAGATTCCAGAAATCTTAATGTGAATCCTTGAAAGCATTGAAACATTCTTATGTTGCCATGACTCAGAACCTCATTCTGAGTGTTCCTGGCAGAAGTCATTTGGCTGAACACAAGTGTGGACTAATTAGAGCCAGATGTTGGCACTGCCGTTCATAGTGCTGGATGGACAGTGGTGGCGTGCCAAACAACTGAGCTCTAGTTCTGAACACTTTCACAAATTGCCATAAGTTGAGGTTCACCTTACTGCTCCGGTTGAGTAGAGGGTACCCGTCAAACCTGGAATGAGTAGCACTCAGCTGAGAAGTACGGGAAGCAGATATACCCATTCCGCTGGCAGTGTCCTACGGGGCCCAGCCTATCTGGCCGCCACGCCTGAATGTTTGCAACCGCGGCAGAGCTAGGCAGGCCAATTGTGCAGCAATGAATAGTGCATAACCTGGCCAAATTTCACGGGTGTAAAAGAAACCACGGGGGATTTACAAGGAGATGTTCACCCGGAACAGCCGGAGGCCTCCCGGCAGCAAGATTCCGGAATTCTTCCTAAGAAGCCTTGAAAGCAGTATAACACTCCTATGTTGCCATAACTCAGAACCTCATTATGAGTGTTCCCGGCAGAGGTCATTCGGCTGAACACAACCGTGGACTAATTAGATGCAGATGTAAGCAGTGCCGTCCATAGTGCTGGATTGACAGTGGTGGCGTGCCAAACAAATGAGCTCTATTTCTCAACACTTTCACAAGAGCCATAAGTTGAGGTTCAACTTACTGGTCCAGGTGACTAGAGTGTAGCGGTCAACGCTCGAATCACTGGCACTCAGGTGAGAAGAACGGGAAGCAGAAATACCTAATCCGTCGGCAGTGTCCTACGGAGACCAGCCTATCTGTCTGCCACGCCTGAATGTTTGCAACCGTGGCAGAGCTAGGCAGGCGCAAATGTGCAGCAATGCACGCTGCATAACCTGGCCAAATATCACGAGTGTACAAGAAACCACCGGGGACTGACAAGGAGATGTTCACCCGGAACAGCCAGAGGCCTGCCTGCAGCAAGATTACGGAAACCTTCCTAAGAAGACTTGAAAGCAGTGAAACGTCTAATGTTGCAATAACTCAGACCCTCATTCTGAGTGTTCCCGGCAGAGGTCTTTCGGATGAACACAAACGTGGACTAATGAGAGCCAGATGTAGGCAGTGCCGTCCATAGTGATTGATGGACAGTGGTGGCGTGCCAAACAACTGAGCTCTAGTTCTCTACACTTTCACAAAGTGCCATAAGTTGAGGTTCAACTTACTACTCCGTTTGAATAGAGTGTAGCCGTCAAAGCTGGAATCAATAGCACTCAGGTGAGTAGAACGGGAAGCAGATATACCCAGTCCGCTGGCAGTGTCCTACGAGGACCAGCCTTTCTGGCTGTCACGCCTGAATGTTTGCAACCGTCGCAGAGATAGGCAGGGGCAATTGTGCAGCAATACAAACTGCATAACCTGGCCAAATTTCACGGGTGTACAAGAAACCACGGGGGATTTACAAGGAGATGTTCATGCAGAACAGCCGGAGGCCTTCCGGCAGAAAGATTCCGGAATCCTTCCTAAGAAGCCTTGAAAGCAGTGAAACGCTACTATGTTGAAATAACTCAGAACCTCATTCTGAGTGTTCCCGGCAGAGGTCATTCGACTGAATACAACCGTGGACTAATTAGAGCCAGATGTATGCAGTGCTATCCATAGTGCTGGATGGATCGTGGTGGCGTGCCAAACAACTGACCTCTAGTTCTCAACACTTTCACAAAGTGCCATAAGTTGCGGTTTAACTTACTGCTCAGGTTGAGTACATTGTAGCCGTCAAAGCTGGAATCAGTAGCACTCAGGTGAGAAGAATGGGAAGCAGATATACCCAGTCAGCTGGCAGTGTAATACTGGGACCAGCCTATCTGGCTGCCACGCCTGAATGTTTGCAAGTGCTGCAGAGTTAGGCAGGCGCAATTGTGCAGGAATGAAAACTGCATAACCTGGCCAAATTTCACGGGTGTACAAGAAACCACGGGCGATATACAACGAGATGTTCACCCAGAACAGCATGAGGCCTGCGGGCAGCAAGATTCCGGAATTCTTCCTAAGAAGCCTTGAAAGCAGTGAAACGCTCCGATGTTGCAGTAATTCAGAACCTCAATCTGAGGGTACCCGGCAGAGATCATTCGGCTGAATACAACCGTGGACTGATTAGAGCCAGATGTAGGCAGTGCCGTCCATAGTGCTAGATGGACAGTGGTGGCCAGCAAAACAACTGAGCTCTAGTTCTCAACACTTTCACAAAGTGCCATAAGTTGAGGTTCAACTTAGTGCTCTGTTTGAATAGAGTGTAGCCGTCAAACCTGGGACCATTAGCACTAAGGTGAGAAAAACGGAAGCAGATATACCGAATCCGCTGGACGTGTCCTACGAGGACCAGCCTATCTGGCTGCCACGCCTGAATATTTGCAACCGCGGCAGAGCTAGGCAGGCGCAATTGTGCAGCAATGCAAACTGCATAACCTGGCCAAATTTTACGGGTGTACAAAAAACCACGGGGGATTTTCAAGTAGATGTTCACCCGGAACAGCCGCAGGCCTGCCGGCAGAAAAATTCCGGAATTTTTCCTAGGAAGCCTTGAAAGCAGTGAAAAGCTACTATGTTGCAGTAACTCAGAACCTCATTCTGAGTGTTCCCGGCAGAGGTCATTCGGCTGAACACAACCGTGGACTAATAAGAGCCAGATGTAGGCAGTGCCGTCCATAGTGCTGGATGGACAGTGGTGGCGTGCCAAACAACTGAGCTCTAGTTCTCAACACTTTCACAAAGGTCCATAAGTTGAGGTTCAACTTACTGCTCCGGTTGAGAAGAGTGTAGCCTTCAAAGCTGGTATCAGTAGCACTAAGGTGAGTAGAACGGGAAGCAGATATACCCAGTCCACTGGCAGTGTCCTACTGGGACCAACCTATCTGGCTGTCATGCCTGATTGCAACGGCGGCAGAGCTAGTCAGGCGTGATTGTGCAGCAAAGCAAGCTGCATAACCTGGCCAAATTACACGGGTGTACAAGAGACCACGGGGAATTTACAAAGAGATGTTCACCCGGAACAGCCGGAGGCCTGCCGGCAGCAAGATCCCGGAGTTCTTCCTGACAAGCCTTGAAAGCAGTGAAAGGCTCCTATGGTACAGTCACTCAGAACCTCATTCTGAGAGTTCCCGGCAGAGGTCATTCGGTTGAACACAACCGTTTAGAAATTAGAGCCAGATGTAGGCAGTGCCGTCCATAGTGCTGGATGGACAGTGGTGGCGTGCCAAACAACTGAGCTCTAGTTCTCAACACTTTCACAAAGTGCCATAAGTTGAGGTTCAACTTACTGCTCCTGTTGAATAGAGTGTAGCCGGGGAAGCTGGAATAAGTAGCCCTCACGTGAGAAGAACGGGAAGCAGATATACACAGTCCGCTGGCAGTGTCCTACAGGGACCAGCCTATCGGGCTGCCACGCCTGAATGTTTGCAACCACGGCAGAGGAAGGCAGGCGCAATTGTGCAGCAATGCAAACTTCATATCCTGGCCAAATATCACGGGTGTACAAGAAACCACGGGGGATTTACAGGGAGATATTCACCCGGAACAACCGGAGGCCTGCCGGCTGAAAGATTCCTGAATTCTTCCTAAGAAGCCTTGAAAGCAGTGAAACGCTCTTATGTTACAGTAACTCAGAACATCATTCTGAGTGTTCCCGGCAGATGTCATTCGGCTGAAAACAACCGTGGACTAATTAGAGGCAGATGTAGGCAGTACCGTCCATAGTGCTGGATGGACAATGGTGGCGTGCCAAACAACTGAGTTCTAGTTCTCAACACTTTCACAAAGTGTCATAAGTTGAGGTTCTACTTACAGCTCCGGTTGAGTAGAGTGTACCCGTCAAAGATGGAATCAGTAGCACTCAGGTGAGAAGAACGGGAAGCAGATATACCCAGTCCGCTGGTAGTGTCCTACGGGGACAAGCCAAGCTGGCTTCCACCCCTGAATGTTTGCAACTGCGGCAGAGCTAGGCAGCCGCAATTGTGCAGCAATGCAAACTGCATAACCTAGCCAAATTTCACGGGTGTACAAGAAACCACGGAGGATTTACAAGGAGATGTTCACCCGGTACAGCCGGAGGCCTGCTGGCAGCAAGATTCCGGAATTCTTCCTAAGAAGCCTTGAAAGCAGTGAAATGCTCCTATGTTACCGGAACTCATAACCTCATTCTGAGTGTTCCAGGCCGAGGTCATTGGGATGAACACAACCGTTTACTAATTAGAGCCAGATGTATGCAGTTCCGTCCATAGAGCTGGATAGACAGTGATGGCATGTCAAACAACAGAACTCTAATTCTCAACACTTTCACAAAGTGCCATAAGTTGAGGTTCAACTTACTGCTCCGGTTGAGTAGAGTGTAGCCTTCAAAGCTGGTATCAGTAGCACTCAGGTGAGTAGAACGGGAAGCAGATATACCCAGTCCACTGGGAGTGTCCTACGGGGACCAGCCTTTCTGGCTGCCAAGCCTGAATGTTTGCAACCGCCGCAGAGCTATGCAGGCGCAATTGTGCAGCAATGCAAACTGCATCCCCTTGCCAAATTTCCATGGTGTACAGGAATCCTCGGGTGATTTAAAAGGAGATGTTCACCCGGAACAGCCGGAGGCCTTCCGGCAGTAAGATTCCGGAATCCTTCCTAAGAATCCTTGAAAGCATTGAAACGCTCCAATGTTGCAATAACTCAGACCCTCATTCTGAGTGTTCCCGGCAGAGGTCATTGGGCTAAACACAACCGTGGACTAATTAGAGCCAGATGTAGGCAGTGCTGTCCATAGTGCTGGATGGACAGTGGTCGCGGGCCAAACAACTGAGCTCTAGATCTCAACACATTAACAAAGTGCCATATGTGGATTTTCATCTCACTGCTCCGGTTGAGTAGAGTGTAGCCGTCAAAGTTGGAATAAGTAGCACTCAGGTGTGAAGAACGGGAAGCAGATATACCCAGTCCGCTGGCAGTGTCCTACGGCGACCAGCCTATCTGGCTGCCACGCCTGAATGTTTGCAACCGCGGCAGAGCAAGGCAGGGGCAATTGTGCAGCAATACAAACTGCATAACCTGTCCGTATTTCACGGGTGTACAAGAAACCACGGGGGATTTACAAGGAGATGTTCATGCAGAACAGCCGGAGGCCTTCCGGCAGAAAGATTCCGGAATCCTTCCTAAGAAGCCTTGAAAGCAGTGAAACGCTACTATGTTGAAATAACTCAGAACCTCATTCTGAGTGTTCCCGGCAGAGGTCATTCGACTGAATACAACCGTGGACTAATTAGAGCCAGATGTATGCAGTGCTATCCATAGTGCTGGATGGATCGTGGTGGCGTGCCAAACAACTGACCTCTAGTTCTCAACACTTTCACAAAGTGCCATAAGTTGCGGTTTAACTTACTGCTCAGGTTGAGTACATTGTAGCCGTCAAAGCTGGAATCAGTAGCACTCAGGTGAGAAGAACGGGAAGCAGATATACCCAGTCAGCTGGCAGTGTAATACTGGGACCAGCCTATCTGGCTGCCACGCCTGAATGTTTGCAAGTGCTGCAGAGTTAGGCAGGCGCAATTGTGCAGGAATGAAAACTGCATAACCTGGCCAAATTTCACGGGTGTACAAGAAACCACGGGCGATATACAACGAGATGTTCACCCAGAACAGCATGAGGCCTGCGGGCAGCAAGATTCCGGAATTCTTCCTAAGAAGCCTTGAAAGCAGTGAAACGCTCCGATGTTGTAGTAATTCAGAACCTCAATCTGAGGGTACCCGGCAGAGGTCATTCGGCTGAATACAACCGTGGACTGATTAGAGCCAGATGTAGGCAGTGCCGTCCATAGTGCTGGATGGACAGTGGTGGCCAGCAAAACAACTGAGCTCTAGTTCTCAACACTTTCACAAAGTGCCATAAGTTGAGGTTCAACTTAGTGCTCTGTTTGAATAGAGTGTAGCCGTCAAACCTGGGACCATTAGCACTCAGGTGAGAAAAACGGAAGCAGATATACCGAATCCGCTGGACGTGTCCTACGGGGACCAGCCTATCTGGCTGCCACGCCTGAATATTTGCAACCGCGGCAGAGCTAGGCAGGCGCAATTGTGCAGCAATGCAAACTGCATAACCTGGCCAAATTTCACGGGTGTACAAAAAACCACGGGGGATTTTCAAGTAGATGTTCACCCGGAACAGCCGCAGGCCTGCCGGCAGAAAAATTCCGGAATTTTTCCTAGGAAGCCTTGAAAGCAGTGAAAAGCTCCTATGTTGCAGTAACTCAGAACCTCATTCTGAGTGTTCCCGGCAGAGGTCATTCGGCTGAACACAACCGTGGACTAATAAGAGCCAGATGTAGGCAGTGCCGTCCATAGTGCTGGATGGACAGTGGTGGCGTGCCAAACAACTGAGCTCTAGTTCTCAACACTTTCACAAAATGCCTTAAGTTGAGGTTCAACTTACTGCTCCTGTTCAGTAGAGTGTAGCCGTCAAAGGTGGAATCAGTAGCACTCAGGTGACACAAACGGGAAGCAGATCTAGCCTGTCCCCTGGCAGTGTCCTACGGGTACCAGCCTATGTGGCTGCCACGCCTGAATGTTTGCAATCGCGGCAAAGCTAGGCAGGAGAAATTGTGCAGCAATTCAAACTGCATAACCAGGCCAAATTTCACGGGTGTACAAGAAACCACGGGGGATTTACAAGGAGATGTTCACCCGGAACAGCCCGAGACCTGCCTGCACCAACATTCTGGAATTCTGCCTGAGAAGCCTTGAAAGCAGTGAAACGCTCCTATGATGCAATAATTCAGAACCTCATTCTGAGTGTTCCCGGCAGAGGTCTTTCGGCTGAACACAACCATGGATTAATTAGAGCCAGATGTAGTCAGTGCCGTCCATAGTGCTGGATGGACAGTGGTGGCGTGCCAAACAACTGAGCTCTAGTTCTCAACACTTTCAAAAAGTGCCATAAGTGGAGTTTCAACTTAGTGCAACGGTTGAGTAGAGTGTAGCCGTCAAAGCTGGAATCAGTAGCACTTAGGTGAGAAGAACGGAAGCAGATATACCCAGTCAGCTGGCAGTGTCCTACGGTGACCAGCCTATATGGCTGCCACGCCTGAATGTTTGCAACCGCGCTAGAGCTAGACAGGCAAAATTGTGCAGCAATGCAAACTGCATAACCTGACCAAATTGCACGGGTGTACAAGAAACCACGGGGGATTTACAAGGCAATGTTCACGTGTCACAGCTGGAGGCCTGCCAGCAGCAAAAATTGGAATTCTTTCTAAGAAGCCTTGAAAGCAGTGAAACGCTCCAATGTTGCAGTAACTCAGAACCTCATTCTGAGTGTTCCCGGCAGAGGTCATTCGGCTCAATACAACCGTGGACTGATTAGAGCCAGATGTAGGCAGAGCCGTCCATAGTGCGGGATTGACAGTGGTGGCCTGCAAAACAAATGAGTTCTAGTTCTCAACACTTTCACAAAGGGCCATAATTTGAGGTTCAACTAACTCCTCCGGTTCAGTAGAGTGTAGCCGTGAAAGCTGGAATCAGTAGAACTCAGGTGAGAATAACGGGAAGCAGATATAACCAGTCCGTTGGCAGTGTCCTAAGGGGACCAGCCTATCTGGCTCCCACGCCTGAATGTTTGCAAACGCGGGAGAGCTTGGCAGGCGCAATTGTGCAGCAATGCAAACTGCATAACCTGGCCAAATTTCACGGTTGTACAAGAAACCACGGTGGATTTACAAGGAGATGTTCACCCCGAACAGCCGGTTGCCTACCGGCAGCAAGTTTCCTGAATCCTTCCTAAGAATCCTTGAAAGCAGTGAAACGCTCCTATGTTCCAATAACTCAGAACCTTATTCTGAGTGTTCCCGACAGAGGTCATTCGGCTGAACACAACCGTGGACTCATTAGAGCCAGATATAGGCAGTGCTGTCCATAGAGCTGGATGGACAGTGGTGGCGTGCCAAACAACTGCGCTCTAGTTCTCAACACTTTCACAAAGTGCCATAAGTTGAGGTTCAACTTACTGCTCCGGGTGACTAGAATGTAGCCGTCATAGCTGGAATCAGTACCACTCAGGTGAGAAGAATGGGAAGCAGATATACCCAGTCCACTTGCAGTGTCCTAATGGGACCAGAATATCTCGCTGCCACGCCTTAATGTTTGCAATCACGGCAGAGTTTGCCAGGTGCAATTGTGCAGCAATGCAAACTGCATCACCTGGCCAAATTTCACGAGTGTTCGAGAAACCACGGGGGATTTATAAGGATATGTTCACTCGGAACATCCTGAGGCCTGCCATCAGTAAGATTCCGGAATTCTTCCTAAGAAGCCGTGAAAGGACTGAAAAGTTCCTATGTTGCAGTAACTCAGAACCTCATTCTGAGTTTTCCCGGCAGAGGTCATTCGGCTAAACACAACCGTGGACTAATTAGAGCCAGATGTAGGCAGTGCCGTCCATAATGCTGGATGGACAGTGGTGGCATGCCAAACAACTGCGCTCTAGTTCTCAACACTTTCACAAAGTGCCATAAGTTGAGGTTCAACTTACTGCTCGGGTTGAGTAGAATGTAATCGTCAAAGGTGGAATCAGTAGCACTAAGGGGAGGAGAACGGGAAGCAGATATACCCAGTCCGCTGGCAGTGTCCTACGGGGACCAGCCTATCTGGCTGCCACGCCTGAATGTTTGCAACCGCGGCAGAGCTAGGCATGCTCAATTGTGCAGCAATTCAAACTGCATAACCTGGCCAAATTTCACGGGTGTACAAGAAACCACGGTGGTTTTACAAGGAGATGTTCACCTGGAACAGCCCGTTGCCTGCCGGCAGCAAGTTATCGGAATCCTTCCTAAAAAGCCTTGAAAGAAGTAAAACGCTCCTATGTTGCAATAACTCAGAACCTCATTCTGAGTGTTCCCGGCAGAGGTCATTTGACTCAACACAACCGTGGACTAATTAGAGCCAGATATAGGCAATGCATTTCATAGTGCTGGATGGAATGTGGTGGCCTGCCAAACAACTGAGCTCTAGTTCTCAAAACTCTCACAAAGGGCCATAATTTGAGGTTCAACTAACTGCTCCGGTTCAGTAGAGTGTAGCCGTCAAAGCTGGAATCAGTACCACTCAGGTGAGAAGAACTGTAAGCAGATATACCCAGTCTGCCCGCAGTGTCCAACGGGGACCAGCCTATCAGGCTTCCACCCCTGAATGTTTGCATCCGTGGCAGAGCTAGGCAGGCGCAATTGTGCAGCAATGCAAACTGCATCACCTGGCCAAATTTCACGGGTGTACAAGAATCCACGGGGGATTTACAAGGAGATGTTCACTAGGAACAGCCGGAGGCCTGCCATCAGTAAGATTCCGGAATACTTCCTAAGAATCCGTGAAAGTACTGAAACGCTCCTATGTTGCTGTAACTCAGAACCTCATTCTGAGTGTTCCCGGCAGAGGTCATTTGGCCGAACACGACCATGGACTCATTAGAGCCAGATATATGAAGTGCCGTCCATAGTGCTGGATGGACAGTGGTGGTGTGAAAAAACATCTGAGCTCTAGTTCTCAACACTTTCACAAAGTGCCATAAGGTGCGGTTCAACTTACTCCTCCGGTTGAGTAGAGTGTAACCGTCAAAGCTGGAATCAGTAGCACTCAGGTGTGAAGAACGGGAAGCAGATATACCCAGTTCGCTGGCAGTGTCCTACGAGGACTAGCCTTCTGGCTGCCATGCTTGAATGTTTTGATCCGCGGCAGAGCTAGGCAGGCGCAATTGTGCAGCAATGCAAACTGCATAACCTGGCCAAATTGCACGGGTTTACAAGAAACCACGGGGGATTTACAAGGAGATGTTTACCCGGAACTGCCGGAGGCCTGCCGGCACCAACATTCTGGATTTCTGCCTGAGAAGCCTTGAAAGCAGTGAAACCCACCTAAGTTGCAATAACTAAGAACCTCATTGTGAGTGTTTCCGGCAGAGGTCATTCGGCTGAACACAACCATGGACTAATTAGAGCCTTATGTAAGCAGTGCCGTCCATAGTGCTGGATGGACAGTGGTGGCATGCCAAACAACTGCGCTCTAGTTCTCAACCCTTTCACAAAGTGCCATAAGTTGAGGTTCACCTTACTGCTCCGGTTGAGTAGAGTGTAACCGTCAAAGCTGGAATCAGTAGCACTCAGGAGAGAAGAATGGGAAGCAGATATACCCAGTTCCCTGGCAGTGTCCTACGGGGACCAGCCTATCTGGCAGCCACGCCTGAATGTTTGCAACCGCGGCAGAGCTAGGCAGGCGCAATTGTGCAGCAATGCATACTGCATAACCTGGCCAAATTTCACGGGTGTACAAGAATCCAAGGGGATTTACAAGGAGATGTTCACCAGGAACAGCCGGAGCCCTGCCATCAGTAAGATTCCGGAATTCTTCCTAAGAAGCCGTGAAACTACTGAAACGCTCCTATATTGTAGTAACTCAGAACCTCATTCTGAGTGTTCCCGGCAGAGGTAATTCGGCTCAACACAACCGTGGACTAATTAGAGAGAGATGTAGGCAGTGCCGTACATAGTGCTGGATGGACAGTGGTGGCGTGCCAAACAACTGAGCTCTAGTTCTCAACACTTTCTCAAAGGGCCATAATTTGAGGTTCAACTAACTGATCCGGTTCAGTAGAGTGTAGCCTTCAAAGCTGGAATCAGTAGCACTCAGGTGAGAAGAACGGGAAGGAGATATACCCAGTCCGCTGGCAGTGTCCTACGGGGACCAGCCTATCTGCCTGCCACGCCTGAATGTTTGCAACCGTGGCAGACCTAGGCAGACGCAATTGTGCAGCAATGCATACTGCATAACCTGGCCAAATTTCACGCGTGTACAAGAAACCACGGGGGATGTACAAGGAGATGTTCACCTGGAACAGCCGGAGGGCTGACGGCACCAACATTCTGGAATTCTGCCTTAGAAGACTTGAAAGCAGTGAAATGCTCCTATGTTGCAATAAATCAGAACCTCATTCTGAGTGTTCCCAGCAGATGTCATTCGGCTGAACACAACCCTGGACTACTTAGAGCCAGATGTAGGCAGTGCCTTCCATAGTGCTGGATGGACAGTGGTGGCTTGCCAAACAACTGCGCTCTAGTTCTCAACCCTTTCACAAAGTGCCACAAGTTGAGGTTCAACATACTGCTACGGTTGAGTAGAGTGTAGCCGTCAAAGCTGGAATCAGTAGCACTCAGGTGAGAAGAACGGGAAGCAGATATACCCAGTTCGCTGGCAGTGTCCTACGGAGACCAGCCTATCTGGCTGCCACGCCTGAATGTTTGCAACCGCGGCAGAGCTAGGCAGGCGCAATTGTGCAGCAATGCAAACTGCATGACCTGGCCAAATTTCATGGATGTACAATAAACGACAGGGGATTTACAAGGAGATGTTCACCCGGAATAGCCGGTGGCCTGCCCGCAGCAAGTTTCCGGATTCCTTCCTAAGATGCCTTGAAAGCAGTGAAACACTCCTATGTTGCAATAACTCAGAACCTCATTCTGAGTGTTCCCGGCAGAGGTCATTATGCTGAACACAACCGTGGACTAATTAGAGGCAGATATAGTCAGTGCCTTTCATAGTGCTGGATGGACAGTGGTGGCGTGCCAAACAACTGAGCTCTAGTTCTCAACCCTTTCAGAAAGTGCCACAAGTTGAGGTTCATCTTACTGCTCGGGTTGAGTAGTATATCTGTCAAAGCTGGAATCAGTAGCACTCAGGTGAGAAAAACGGGAAGCAGATATACCCAGTCCGCTGGCAGTGTCCTACAGGGACCAACCTTTCTGGTTGCCACGCCTGAATGTTTGCAAAGGCGGTAGAGCTAGGCAGGCGGGATTGTGCACCAATGCAAACTGCATAATCTTGCAAAATTTCACGGGTGTACAAGAAACAAAGGGGGATTTACAAGGAGATGTTCAGCCGGAACAACCGGAGGCCTGCCGGCACCAACAATCTGGAATTCTGCCTGAGAAGCCTTGAAAGCAGTGAAACGCTCCTATGTTGCAATAACTCAGAACCTCATTCTGAGTGTTCCCGGCAGAGGTCATTCGGCTGAACACAACCGAGGACTAATTAGAGCCAGATGTAGGCAGTGCCGTCCATAGTGCTGGATGTACAGTGGTGGCGTGCCGAACAACTGCGCTCTAGTTCTCAACACTTTCACAAAGTGCCACAAGTTGAGGTTCAACTTACTGCTCCGGTTGAGCAGAGTGTAGCCCTCAAAGCTGGAATAAGTAGCACTCAGGTGAGATGTATGGGAAGCAGATATACTCCGTCTGCTGACAGTGTCCTACGGGGACTAGCCAATCTGCCTGCCATGCCTGAATGTTTGCAACCGCGGTAGAGCTAGGCAGGTGCAATTGTGCAGCAATGCAAACTGCATAACCTGGCCAAATTGCACGGGTGTACAAGAAACCACGGGGGATTTACAAGGAGATGTTCACCCGGAACAGCCGGAGGCCTGCCATCAGTAAGATTCCGGAATTCTTCCTAAGAAGTCGTGAAAGTACTGAAAAGCTCCTATGTTGCAGTAACGCAGAACCTCATTCTGAGTGTTCCCAGCAGAGGTCATTCGGCTGAACACAACCGTGGACTAATTAGAGCCAGATATAGGCAGTGCCTTTCATAGTGCTCGATGGAGAGTGGTGGCGAGCCAAACAACTGAGCTCTAGTTCTCAACACTTTCACAAAGGGCCATAATTTGAGGTTCATCTAACTGCTCCGGTTCAGAAGAGTGTAGCCGTCAAAGCTGGAATCAGTAGCACTCAGGTGAGAAGAACGGGAAGCAGATATACCCAGTCCGCTGGCAGTGTCCAATAGGGACCAGCGTATTTGGCTGCCACGCCTGAATGTTTGCAAACGCGGCAGAGCTAGGTAGGCGCAATTGTGCAGCAATGCAAACTGCATTACCTGGCCAAATTTCATGGGTGTACAATAAACGACGGGGGATTTACAAGGAGATGTTCACCCGGAACAGCCTGTGGCCTGCCCGCAGCAAGTTTCCGGAATCCTTCCTAAGAAGCCTTGAAAACAGTGAAACGCTCCTATGTTGCAATAACTCAGAACCTCATTCTGAGTGTTCCCTGCAGAGGTCATTCGGGAGAACAAAACCGTGGACTAAATAGAGCAAGATATAGGCAGTGCCTTAAATAGTGCTGGATGGACAGTGGTGGCGTGCCAAACAACTGAGCTCTAGTTGTCAATCCTTTCACAAAGTGCCACAAGTTGAGGTTCATCTTACTCCTCGGGTTGAGTAGAGTGTAGCCGTCAAAGCTGGAATCAGTAGCACTCAGGTGAGAAAAACGGGAAGCAGATATACCCAGTCCGCTGGCAGTGACTACAGGGACCAACCTTTCTTGTTGCCACGCATGAATGTTTGCAACCGCGGTAGAGCTAGGCAGGCGGGATTGTGCAGCAATGCAAACTGCATAATCTTGTCAAATTTCACGATTTTACAAGAAACCACAGGGGATATACCAGGAGATGGTTACCCGGAACTGCCGGAGGCCTGCCGGCACCAACATTCTGGAATTCTGCCTGAGAAGCCTTGAAAGCAGTGAAACGCTCCTATGTTGCAATAACTCAGAACCTCATTCTGAGTGTTCCCGGCAGCGTTCATTCGGCTGAACACAACCGTGGACTAAATAGAGCCAGATATAGGCAGTGCCGTCCATAGTGCTGGATGGACAGTGGTGGCGTGCCAAACAACTGAGCTCTAGTTCTCAACACTTTCACAAAGGGCCATAAGTTGAGGTTAACCTTACTGCTCCGGTTGAGTAGAGTGTAACCCCGGAAGCTGGAATCAGTAGCACTCAGGTGAGAAGAACGGGAAGCAGATATACCCAGTCCGCTGGCAGTGTCCTACGGGGACCAGCCTATCTGGCTGCCAGGCCTGAATGTTTGCAACCGCGGCAGAGCTAGGCAGGCGCAATTGTGCAGCAATGCAAACTGCATAACCTGGCCAAATTGCACGGGTTTACAAGAAACCACGGGGGATTTACAAGGAGATGTTTACCCGGAACTGCTGGAGGCCTGCCGGCACCAACATTCTGGAATTATGCCTCAGAAGCCTTGAAAGCAGTGAAACGCTCCTATGTTGCAATAACTCACAACCTCATTCTGAGTGTTCCCGGCAGAGGTCATTCGGCTGAACACAACCGTGGACTCATTAGAGCCTGATATATGCAGTGCCGTCCATAGTGCTGGATGGACAGTGGTGGCGTGCCAAACAACTGCGCTCTAGTTCTCAACACTTTCACAAAGTGCCACAAGTTGAGGTTCAACTTACTGCTCCGGTTCAGTAGAGTGTAGCCGTCAAAGCTGGAATAAGTAGCACTCAGGTGAGAAGTATGGGAAGCAGATATACTCTGTCTGCTGGCAGTGTCCTACGGGGACTAGCCTATCTGGCTGCCATGCCTGAATGTTTGCAACCGCGGTAGAGCTAGGCAGGCGCAATTGTGCAGCAGTGCAAACTGCATAACCTAGCCAAATTGCACGGGTGTACAAGAAACCACGGGGGACTTACAAGGAGATGTTCACCCGGAAAAGCCGGAGGCCTGCCATCAGTAAGATTCCGGAATTCTTCCTAAGAAGCCGTGAAAGTACTGAAACGCTCCTATGTTGCAGTAACTCAGAACCTCATTCTGAGTGTTCCCGGCAGAGGTCATTCGGCTGAACACAACCGTGGAGTCATTAGAACCAGATATATGCAGTGCCGTCCACAGTGCTGGATGGACAGTGGTGGCGCGGCAAACAACTGAGCTCTAGTTCTAAACACTATCACAAAGTGCCATAAGTTGAGCTTCACCTTACTGCTCAGGTTGAGTAGAGTGTAACAGTCAAAGCTGGAATCAGTAGCACTCAGGTGAGAAGAACGGGAAGCAGATATTCCCAGTCCGCTGCCAGTGTCCTACGGGGACCAGCCTATCTGGCTGCCACGCCTGAATGTTTGGAACCGCGGCAGAGCTACGCAGGCACAATTGTGCAGCAATGAAAACTGCATACCCTGGCCAAATTTCACGGGTGTACAAGAAACCAAGGGGGATTTACTAGGAGATGTTTACCCGGAACATCCGGAGGCCTGCCGGCACCAACATTCTGGAATTCCGCCTGAGAAGCCTTGAAAGCAGTGAAATGCCGCTATGTTGCAATAACTCAGAATCTCATTTTGAGTGTTCCCTGCAGAGGTCATTCGGCTGAACACAACCGTGGACTAATTAGAGGCAGATATAGGCAGTGCCGTCCATAGTGCTGGATGGACAGTGGTGGCGTGCCAAACAACTGAGCTCTATTTCTCAACACTTTCACAAAGTGCCATAAGTTGAGCTTCACCTTACTGCTCCGGTTGAGTAGAGTGTAGCCGTCAAAGCTGGAATCACTAGCACTGAGGTGAGAAGAACGGGAAGCAGATATACCCAGTCCGCTGGCAGTGTCCTACGGGGACCAGCCTATCTGCCTGCCACGCCTGAATATTTGCAACCGCGGCAGAGCTAGGCAGGCGGGATTGTGCAGCAATGCAAACTGCATAATCTTGCAAAATTTCACGGGTGTACAAGAAACAAAGGGGGATTTACAAGGAGAAGTTCACCCGGAACAGCCGGAGGCTTGCCATCAGTAAGATTCCGGAATTCTTCCTAAGAAGTCGTGAAAGTACTGAAAAGCTCCTATGTTGCAGTAACTCAGAACCTCATTCTGAGTGTTCCCAGCAGAGGTCATTCGGCTGAACACAACCGTGGACTAATTAGAGCCAGATATAGACAGTGCCTTTCATAGTGCTGGATGGACAGTGGTGGCGTGCCAAACAACTGAGCTCTAGTTCTCAACACTTTCACAAATTGCCACAAGTTGAGGTTCATCTTACTGCTCGGATTGAGTAGAGTTTAGCCGTCAAAGCTGGAATCAGTAGCACTCAGGTGAGAAAAACGGGAAGCAGATATACCCAGTCCGCTGGCAGTGTCCTACAGGGACCAACCTTTCTGGTTGCCACGCCTGAATGTTTGCAACCGCGGTAGAGCTAGGCAGGCGGTAATGTGCAGCAATGCAAACTGAATAATCTTGCCAAATTTCACGATTTTACAAGAAACCACGGGGGATTTACAAGGAGATGGTTACCCCGAACTGCCGGAGGCCTGAGGGCACCAACATTCTGGAATTCAACCTGAGAAGCCTTGAAAGCAGTGAAACGCTCCTATGTTGCAATAACTCAGAACCTCATTCTGAGTGTTCCCAGCAGAGGTCATTTGGCTGAACACAACCGTGGACTAATTAGAGCCAGATGTAGGCAGTGCCGTCCATAGTGCTGGATGGACAGTGGTGGCGTGCCAAACAACTGAGCTCTAGTTCTCAACACTTTCACAAAGGGCCATAAGTTGAGGTTCAACTTACTGCTCCGGTTGAGTAGAGTGTAGCCGTCAAAGCTGGAATCAGTAGCACTCAGGTGAGAAGAACGGGAAGCAGATATACCCAGTCCGCTGGCAGTGTCCAATGGGGACCAGCGTATTTGGCTGCCACGCCTGAATGTTTGCAAACGCGGCAGAGCTGGGTAGGCGCAATTGTGCAGCAATGCAAACTGCATTACCTGGCCAAATTTCATGGGTGTACAATAAACGACGGTGGATTTACAAGGAGATGTTCACCCGGAACAGCCTGTGGCCTGCCCGCAGCAAGTTTCCGGAATCCTTCCTAAGAAGCCTTGAAAACAGTGAAACGCTCCTATGTTGCAATAACTCAGAACCTCATTCTGAGTGTTCCCTGCAGAGGTCATTCGGGAGAACAAAACCGTGGACTAAATAGAGCAAGATATAGGCAGTGCCTTAAATAGTGCTGGATGGACAGTGGTGGCGTGCCAAACAACTGAGCTCTAGTTGTCAATCCTTTCACAAAGTGCCACAAGTTGAGGTTCATCTTACTCCTCGGGTTGAGTAGAGTGTAGCCGTCAAAGCTGGAATCAGTAGCACTCAGGTGAGAAAAACGGGAAGCAGATATACCCAGTCCGCTGGCAGTGACTACAGGGACCAACCTTTCTTGTTGCCACGCATGAATCTTTGCAACCGCGGTAGAGCTAGGCAGGCGGGATTGTGCAGCAATGCAAACTGCATAATCTTGTCAAATTTCACGATTTTACAAGAAACCACAGGGGATATACCAGGAGATGGTTACCCGGAACTGCCGGAGGCCTGCCGGCACCAACATTCTGGAATTCTGCCTGAGAAGCCTTGAAAGCAGTGAAACGCTCCTATGTTGCAATAACTCAGAACCTCATTCTGAGTGTTCCCGGCAGAGTTCATTCGGCTGAACACAACCGTGGACTAAATAGAGCCAGATATAGGCAGTGCCGTCCATAGTGCTGGATGGACAGTGGTGGCGTGCCAAACAACTGAGCTCTAGTTCTCAACACTTTCACAAAGGGCCATAAGTTGAGGTTAACCTTACTGCTCCGGTTGAGTAGAGTGTAACCCCGGAAGCTGGAATCAGTAGCACTCAGGTGAGAAGAACGGGAAGCAGATATACCCAGTCCGCTGGCAGTGTCCTACGGGGACCAGCCTATCTGGCTGCCAGGCCTGAATGTTTGCAACCGCGGCAGAGCTAGGCAGGCGCAATTGTGCAGCAATGCAAACTGCATAACCTGGCCAAATTGCACGGGTTTACAAGAAACCACGGGGGATTTACAAGGAGATGTTTACCCGGAACTGCTGGAGGCCTGCCGGCACCAACATTCTGGAATTATGCCTCAGAAGTCTTGAAAGCAGTGAAACGCTCCTATGTTGCAATAACTCACAACCTCATTCTGAGTGTTCCCGGCAGAGGTCATTCGGCTGAACACAACCGTGGACTCATTAGAGCCTGATATATGCAGTGCCGTCCATAGTGCTGGATGGACAGTGGTGGCCTGCCAAACATCTGAGCTCTAGTTCTCAACACTTTCACAAAGGGCACTAAGTTGAGGTTCACCTTACTGCTCCCGTTGAGTAGAGTGTAACCGTCAAAGCTGGAATCAGTAGCACTCAGGTGAGAAGAACGGGAAGCAGATATACCCATTCCGCTGGCAATGTCCTACGGGGACCAGCCTATCTGGCTGCCACGCCTGAATGTTTGCAACCGTGTCAGAGGTAGGCAGGCACAATTGTGCAGCAATGCAAACTGCATCATCTGGCCAATTTCACGGGTGTACAAGAATCCACGGGGGATTTAAAGGAGATGTTAACCCGGAACAGCCGGAGGCCTGCCAGCAGCAAGATTCCGGAATCCTTCCTGAGAAGCCTTGAAAGCAGTGAAACGCTCATATGTTGCAGTAACTCAGAACCTCATTCTGAGGGTTCCCTGCAGAGGTCATTCGGCTGAACACAACCATGGACTAATTAGAGCCAGATGTAGGCAGTGCCGTGCATAGTGCTGGATGGACACTGGTGCCGTGTCAAACAACTGAGTTCTAGTTCTCAACACTTTCACAAAGTGCCATAATTTGAGGTTCACCTTACTGCTCCGGTTGAGTAGAGTATAGCCTTCAAACCTGGAATCAGTAGCACTCAGGTGAGATGAACGGGAAGCAGATATACCCAGTCCGCTGGCAGTGCCTACGGGGACCAGCCTATGTGGCTGCCACGCCTGAATGTTTGGAACCGTGGCAGAGCTAGGCAGGCGCAATTGTGCAGCAATGCAAACTTCATAACCTGGCCAAATGTCACGGGTGTACAAGAAACCACGGGGGATTTACAAGGAGATGTTTACCCGGAACAGCCGTAGGCCTGCCGGCAGCAAGATTCCGGAATTCTTCTCGGGAGGCCTTGAAAGCAGTGAAACGCTCCTATGTTACAGTAACTCAGGACCTCATTCTGAGTGTTCCCGGCAGAGGACATTCGGCTGAACACAACCGTGGACTCATTAGAGCCAGATATATGAAGTGCGGTCCATAGTGCTGGATGGACAGTGGTGAAGTGGAAAAACAACTGAGCTCTAGTTCTCAACACTTTCACAAAGTGCCATAAGTTGCGGTTCAACTTTCTCCTCCGGTTGAGTAGAGTGTAACCGTCAAAGCTGGAATCAGTAGCAGTCAGGTGAGAAGAACGGGAAGCAGATATACCCAGTTCGCTGGCAGTGTCCTACGGGGACCAGCCTTCTGTCTGCCACGCCTGAATGTTTGGAACCGCGGGAGAGCTAGGCAGGCGCAATTGTGTAGCAGTTCAAACTGCATAACCTGGCCAAATTGCTCGGGTTTACAAGAAACCACGGGGGATTTACAAGGAGATGGTTACCCGGAACTGCCGGAGGCCTGCCGGCACCAACATTCTGGAATTCTGCCTGAGAAGCCTTGAAAGCAGTGAAACGCTCCTATGTTGCAATAACTCAGAACCTCATTCTGAGTGTTCCCGGCAGAGGTCATTCGGCTGAACACAACCGTGGACTCATTAGAGCCTGATATATGCAGTGCCCTCCATAGTGCTGGATGGACAGTGGTGGCGTGCCAAACAACTGAGCTCTAGTTCTCCACACTTTCACAAAGTGCCATAAGTTGAGCTTCACCTTACTGCTCAGGTTGAGTAGAGTGTAACCGTCAAAGCTAGAATCAGTAGCACTCAGGTGAGAAGAACGGGAAGCAGATATTCCCAGTCCGCTGGCAGTGTCCTACTTGGACCAGCCTATCTGGCTGCCACGCCTGAATGTTTGGAACGGCGGCAGAGCTAGCCATGCGCAATTGTGCCGCAATGCAAACTGCATAACCTGGCCAAATTGCACGCGTTTACAAGAAACCACGGGGGATTTACAAGGAGATGTTTACCCGGAACTGCCGGAGGCCTGCCGGCACCAACATTCTGGAATTCTGCCTGAGAAGCCTTGAAAGAAGTGAAACGCACCTATGTTGCAATAACTCAGAATCTCTTTCTGAGTGTTCCGGGCAGAGGTCATTCAGCTGAACACAACCGTGGACTAATTAGAGACAGATGTAAGCAGTGCCGTCCATAGTGCTGGATGGACAGTGGTGGCGTGCCAAACAACAGAGCACTAGTTCTCAACACTTTCACAAAGTGCCATAAGTTGGGGTTCAACTTACTGCTCCGGTTGAGTAGAGTGTAGCCTTCAAACCTGGAATCAGTAGCACTCAGTTGAGAAGAACGGGAATCAGATATAACCAGTCCGCTGGCAATGACATACGGGGACCAGCTTATCTGGCTGCCACGCCTGAATGTTTGCAACCGCGGCAGAGGTAGGCAGGCACAATTGTGCAGCAATGCAAACTGCATCATCTGGCCAAAATTCACGGGTGTACAAGAATCCAAGGGGGATTTACAAGGAGATGT
Source organism: Dipodomys merriami (assembly GCF_024711535.1). Taxonomy (NCBI): domain Eukaryota; kingdom Metazoa; phylum Chordata; class Mammalia; order Rodentia; family Heteromyidae; genus Dipodomys; species Dipodomys merriami. Next base: position 687,285 of record NW_027205404.1, on the reverse strand, counting down.
TCACCCGGAACAGCCGGAGGCCTGCCAGCAGCAAGATTCTGGAATCCTTCCTAAGAAGCCTTGAAAGCAGGGAAACGCTCCTATGTTGCAGTAACTCAGAACGTCATTCTGAGGGTTCCCTGCAGAGGTCATTCGGCTGAACACAACCATGGACTAATTAGAGCCAGATGTAGGCAGTGCCGTCCATAGTGCTGGATGGACACTGGTGCCGTCCCAAACAACTGAGCTCTAATTCTCAATACTTTCACAAAATGCCATAATTTGAGGTTCAACGTAGTGCTCCGGTTGAGTAGAGTGTTGTCGTCAAAGCTGGAATCAGTAGCACTGAGGTGAGAAGTATGGGAAGCAGATATACCCCGTCCGCTGGCAGTGTCCTACGGGGACTAGCCTATCTGGCTGCCATGCCTGAATATTTGCCACCGTGGCAGAGCTAGGCAGGCGCAATTGTGCAGCAATGCAAACTGCAAAACCTGGCCAAATTGCACGGGTTTACAAGAAACCACGGGGGATTTACAAGGAGATGTTCACCCGGAATAGCCGGAGGCTTGCCCTCCGTAAGATTCCGGAATTCTTCCTAAGAAGCCGTGAAAGTACTGAAACGCTCCTATGTTGCAGTAACTCAGAACCTCATTTTGAGTGTTCCTCGGCACAGGTCATTTGGCTGAACAAAACCGTGGACTCATTAGAGCCAGATGAAGGCAGTACCGTCCATAGTGCTGGATGGATAGTGGTGGCGTGCCAATCAACGGAGCTCTAGTTCTCAATGCTTTCACAAAGAGCCATAAGTTGAAGTTCACCTTACTGCTGAGGTTGAGTAGAGTGGAACCGTCAAAGCTGGAATCAGTAGCACTCAGGTGAGAAGAACGGGAAGCAGATATTCCCAGTCCGCTGGCAGTGTCCTACGGGGACCAGACTATCTGGCTGCCACGCCTGAATGTTTGGAACCGCGGCAGAGCTAGTCAGGCGCAATTGTGCAGCAATGCAAACTGCATAACCTGGCCAAATTTCACGGGTGTACAAGAAACCACGGGGGATTTACAAGGAGATGTTCACCCGGAACAGCAGGAGGCCTGCCGGCAAAAGATTCCCGAATTCTTCCTAAGAAGCCTTGAAAGGAGTGAAACGCTCCTTTGTTGCAGTAACTCAGAAGCTCATTCTGAGTGTTCCGGGCAGAGGTCATTCGGCAGACCACAACCGTGGACTAATTAGAGCCAGATGTAAGCAGTGCCGTCCATAGTGCTGGATGGACAGTGGTGGCGTTCCAAACAACTGAGCTCTAGTTCTCAACACTTTCACAAAGTGCCATAAGTTGAGGTTCAACTTACTGCTCCCGTTGAGTAGAGTGTAGCCGTCAAAGCTGGAATCAGTAGCACTCAGGTGAGAAGAACGGGAAGCAGACATACCCAGTCCGATGACAGTGTCTTACGGGGAGCAGCCTTTCTGGCTGCCACGCCTGAATGTTGCAACCGCCGCAGAGCTAGGCAGGCTCAATTGTGCAGCAATGCAAACTGCATAACCTGGCCAAATTTCACGGGTGTACAAGAAACCACGGGGGATTTACAAGGAGATGTTCACCCGGAACAGCCGCAAGCCTGCCAGAACCAACATTCTGGAATTCTGCCTGAGAAGCCTTGAAAGCAGTGAAACCCACCTATGTTGCAATAACTAAGAACCTCATTCTGAGTGTTTCCGGCAGAGGTCATTCGGCTGAACACAACCATGGACTAATTAGAGCCTGATGTAAGCAGTGCCTTCCATAGTGCTGGATGGACAGTGGTGGCATGCCAAACAACTGCGCTCTAGTTCTCAACCCTTTCACAAAGTGCCATAATTTGAGGTTCACCTTACTGCTCCGGTTGAGTAGAGTGTAACCGTCAAAGCTGGAATCAGTAGCACTCAGGAGAGAAGAACGGGAAGCAGATATACCCAGTCCCCTGGCAGTGTCCTACGGGGACCAGCCTATCTGGCTGCCACGCCTGAATGTTTGCAACCGCGGCAGAGCTAGGCAAGCGCAATTGTGCAGCAAAGCAAGCTGCATAACCTGGCCAAATTTCACTGGTGTACAAGAATCCAAGGGGATTTACAAGGAGATGTTCACCCGGAACAGCCGGAGCCCTGCCAACAGTAAGATTACGGAATTCTTCCTAAGAAGCCGTGAAACTACTGAAAAACTCCTATATTGTAGTAACTCAGAACCTCATTCTGAGTGTTCCCGGCAGAGGTCATTCGGCTGAACACAACCGTGGACTAATTAGAGAGAGATGTAGGCAGTGCCGTACATAGTGCTGGATGGACAGTGGTGGCGTGCCAAACAACTGAGCTCTAGTTCTCAACACTTTCACAAAGGGCCATAATTTGAGGTTCAACTAACTGATCCGGTTCAGTAGAGTGTAGCCTTCAAAGCTGGAATCAGTAGCACTCAGGTGAGAAGAACGGGAAGGAGATATACCCAGTCCCCTGGCAGTGTCCTACGGGGACCAGCCTATCTGCCTGCCACGCCTGAATGTTTGCAACCTTGGCAGACCTAGGCAGATGCAATTGTGCAGCAATGCATACTGCATAACCTGGCCAAATTTCACGGGTGTACAAGAAACCACGGGGGATGTACAAGGAGATGTTCACCTGGAACAGTCGGAGGGCTGCCGGCACCAACATTCTGGAATTCTGCCTTAGAAGCCTTGAAAGCAGTGAAATGCTCCTATGTTGCAATAAATCAGAACCTCATTCTGAGTGTTCCCAGCAGATGTCATTCAGCTGAACACAACCCTGGACTACTTAGAGCCCGATGTAGGCAGTGCCTTCCATAGTGCTGGATGGACAGTGGTGGCTTGCCAAACAACTGCGCTCTAGTTCTCAACCCTTTCACAAAGTGCCACAAGTTGAGGTTCAACATACTGCTACGGTTGAGTAGAGTGTAGCCGTCAAAGCTGGAATCAGTAGCACTCAGGTGAGAAGAACGGGAAGCAGATATACCCAGTCCGCTGGAAGTGTCCTACGGAGACCAGCCTATCTGGCTGCCACGCCTGAATGTTTGCAACCGCGGCAGAGCTAGGCAGGGGGAATTGTGCAGCAATGCAAACTGCATGACCTGGCCAAATTTTATGGATGTACAATAAACGACGGGGGATTTACAAGGAGATGTTCACTCGGAATAGCCGGTGGCCTGCCCGCAGCAAGTTTCCGGAATCCTTCCTAAGAAGCCTTGAAAGCAGTGAAACACTCCTATGTTGCAGTAACTCAGAACCTCATTCTGAGTGTTCGGGGCAGAGGTCATTATTCTGAAGACAACGGTGGACTAATTAGAGCCAGATGTAGGCAGTGCCTTTCATAGTGCTGGATGGACAGTGGTGGCGTTCCAAACAACTGAGCTCTAGTTCTCAACCCTTTCAGAAAGTGCCACAAGTTGAGGTTCATCTTACCGCTCGGGTTGAGTAGAGTGTAGCTGTCAAAGCTGGAATCAGTAGCACTCAGGTGAGAAAAACGGGAAGCAGATATACCCAGTCCGCTGGCAGTGTCCTACAGGGACCAACCTTTCTGGTTGCCACACCTGAATGTTTGCAAAGGCGGTAGAGCTAGGCAGGCGGGATTGTGCACCAATGCAAACTGCATAATCTTGCAAAATTTCACGGGTTTACAAGAAACCAAGGGGGATTTACAAGGAGATGTTCAGCCGGAACAGCCCGAGGCCTGCCGGCACCAACAATCTGGAATTCTGCCTGAGAAGCCTTGAAAGCAGTGAAACGCTCCTATGTTGCAATAACTCAGAACCTCATTCTGAGTGATCCTGGAAGAGGTCATTCGGCTGAACACAACCGAGGACTAATTAGAGCCAGATGTAGGCAGTGCCTTCCATAGTGCTGGATGTACAGTGTTGGCGTGCCAAACAACTGCGCTCTAGTTCTCAACACTTTCACAAAGTGCCACAAGTTGAGGTTCAACTTACTGCTCCGGTTCAGTAGAGTGTAGCCGTCAAAGCTGGAATAAGTAGCACTCAGGTGAGAAGTATGGGAAGCAGATATACTCTGTCTGCTGGCAGTGTCCTACGGGGACTAGCCTATCTGGCTGCCATGCCTGAATGTTTGCAACCGCGGTAGAGCTAGGCAGGCGCAATTGTGCAGCAGTGCAACCTGCATAACCTAGCCAAATTGCACGGGTGTACAAGAAACCACGGGGGACTTACAAGGAGATGTTCACCCGGAAAAGCCGGAGGCCTGCCATCAGTAAGATTCCGGAATTCTTCCTAAGAAGCCGTGAAAGTACTGAAACGCTCCTATGTTGCAGTAACTCAGAACCTCATTCTGAGTGTTCCCGGCAGAGGTCATTCGGCTGAACACAACCGTGGAGTCATTAGAGCCAGATATATGCAGTGCCGTCCACAGTGCTGGATGGACAGTGGTGGCGCGGCAAACAACTGAGCTCTAGTTCTAAACACTTTCACAAAGTGCCATAAGTTGAGCTTCACCTTACTGCTCCGGTTGAGTAGAGTGTAACAGTCAAAGCTGGAATCAGTAGCACTCAGGTGAGAAGAACGGGAAGCAGATATTCCCAGTCCGCTGCCAGTGTCCTACGGGGACCAGCCTATCTGGCTGCCACGCCTGAATGTTTGGAACCGCGGCAGAGCTACGCAGGCACAATTGTGCAGCAATGAAAACTGCATACCCTGGCCAAATTTCACGGGTGTACAAGAAACCAAGGGGGATTTACTAGGAGATGTTTACCCGGAACATCCGGAGGCCTGCCGGCACCAACATTCTGGAATTCCGCCTGAGAAGCCTTGAAAGCAGTGAAATGCCGCTATGTTGCAATAACTCAGAATCTCATTTTGAGTGTTCCCTGCAGAGGTCATTCGGCTGAACACAACCGTGGACTAATTAGAGGCAGATATAGGCAGTGCCGTCCATAGTGATGGATGGACAGTGGTGGCGTGCCAAACAACTGAGCTCTATTTCTCAACACTTTCACAAAGTGCCATAAGTTGAGCTTCACCTTACTGCTCCGGTTGAGTAGAGTGTAGCCGTCAAAGCTGGAATCACTAGCACTGAGGTGAGAAGAACGGGAAGCAGATATACCCAGTCCGCTGGCAGTGTCCTACGGGGACCAGCCTATCTGCCTGCCACGCCTGAATATTTGCAACCGCGGCAGAGCTAGGCAGGCGGGATTCTGCAGCAATGCAAACTGCATCATCTTGCAAAATTTCACGGGTGTACAAGAAACAAAGGGGGATTTACAAGGAGAAGTTCACCCGGAACAGCCGGAGGCTTGCCATCAGTAAGATTCCGGAATTCTTCCTAAGAAGTCGTGAAAGTACTGAAAAGCTCCTATGTTGCAGTAACTCAGAACCTCATTCTGAGTGTTCCCAGCAGAGGTCATTCAGCTGAACACAACCGTGGACTAATTAGAGCCAGATATAGACAGTGCCTTTCATAGTGCTGGATGGACAGTGGTGGCGTGCCAAACAACTGAGCTCTAGTTCTCAACACTTTCACAAATTGCCACAAGTTGAGGTTCATCTTACTGCTCGGATTGAGTAGAGTTTAGCCGTCAAAGCTGGAATCAGTAGCACTCAGGTGAGAAAAACGGGAAGCAGATATACCCAGTCCGCTGGCAGTGTCCTACAGGGACCAACCTTTCTGGTTGCCACGCCTGAATGTTTGCAACCGCGGTAGAGCTAGGCAGGCGGTAATGTGCAGCAATGCAAACTGAATAATCTTGCCAAATTTCACGATTTTACAAGAAACCACGGGGGATTTACAAGGAGATGGTTACCCCGAACTGCCGGAGGCCTGAGGGCACCAACATTCTGGAATTCAACCTGAGAAGCCTTGAAAGCAGTGAAACGCTCCTATGTTGCAATAACTCAGAACCTCATTCTGAGTGTTCCCGGCAGAGGTCATTTGGCTGAACACAACCGTGGACTAATTAGAGCCAGATGTAGGCAGTGCCGTCCATAGTGCTGGATGGACAGTGGTGGCGTGCCAAACAACTGAGCTCTAGTTCTCAACACTTTCACAAAGGGCCATAAGTTGAGGTTCAACTTACTGCTCCGGTTGAGTAGAGTGTAGCCGTCAAAGCTGGAATCAGTAGCACTCAGGTGAGAAGAACGGGAAGCAGATATACCCAGTCCGCTGGCAGTGTCCAATGGGGACCAGCGTATTTGGCTGCCACGCCTGAATGTTTGCAAACGCGGCAGAGCTGGGTAGGCGCAATTGTGCAGCAATGCAAACTGCATTACCTGGCCAAATTTCATGGGTGTACAATAAACGACGGTGGATTTACAAGGAGATGTTCACCCGGAACAGCCTGTGGCCAGCCCGCAGCAAGTTTCCGGAATCCTTCCTAAGAAGCCTTGAAAACAGTGAAACGCTCCTATGTTGCAATAACTCAGAACCTCATTCTGAGTGTTCCCTGCAGAGGTCATTCGGGAGAACAAAACCGTGGACTAAATAGAGCAAGATATAGGCAGTGCCTTAAATAGTGCTGGATGGACAGTGGTGGCGTGCCAAACAACTGAGCTCTAGTTGTCAATCCTTTCACAAAGTGCCACAAGTTGAGGTTCATCTTACTCCTCGGGTTGAGTAGAGTGTAGCCGTCAAAGCTGGAATCAGTAGCACTCAGGTGAGAAAAACGGGAAGCAGATATACCCAGTCCGCTGGCAGTGACTACAGGGACCAACCTTTCTTGTTGCCACGCATGAATGTTTGCAACCGCGGTAGAGCTAGGCAGGCGGGATTGTGCAGCAATGCAAACTGCATAATCTTGCCAAATTTCACGATTTTACAAGAAACCACAGGGGATATACCAGGAGATGGTTACCCGGAACTGCCGGAGGCCTGCCGGCACCAACATTCTGGAATTCTGCCTGAGAAGCCTTGAAAGCAGTGAAACGCTCCTATGTTGCAATAACTCAGAACCTCATTCTGAGTGTTCCCGGCAGAGTTCATTCGGCTGAACACAACCGTGGACTAAATAGAGCCAGATATAGGCAGTGCCGTCCATAGTGCTGGATGGACAGTGGTGGCGTGCCAAACAACTGAGCTCTAGTCCTCAACACTTTCACAAAGGGCCATAAGTTGAGGTTAACCTTACTGCTCCGGTTGAGTAGAGTGTAACCCCGGAAGCTGGAATCAGTAGCACTCAGGTGAGAAGAACGGGAAGCAGATATACCCAGTCCGCTGGCAGTGTCCTACGGGGACCAGCCTATCTGGCTGCCAGGCCTGAATGTTTGCAACCGCGGCAGAGCTAGGCAGGCGCAATTGTGCAGCAATGCAAACTGCATAACCTGGCCAAATTGCACGGGTTTACAAGAAACCACGGGGGATTTACAAGGAGATGTTTACCCGGAACTGCTGGAGGCCTGCCGGCACCAACATTCTGGAATTATGCCTCAGAAGCCTTGAAAGCAGTGAAACGCTCCTATGTTGCAATAACTCACAACCTCATTCTGAGTGTTCCCGGCAGAGGTCATTCGGCTGAACACAACCGTGGACTCATTAGAGCCTGATATATGCAGTGCCGTCCATAGTGCTGGATGGACAGTGGTGGCGTGCCAAACAACTGCGCTCTAGTTCTCAACACTTTCACAAAGTGCCACAAGTTGAGGTTCAACTTACTGCTCCGGTTCAGTAGAGTGTAGCCGTCAAAGCTGGAATAAGTAGCACTCAGGTGAGAAGTATGGGAAGCAGATATACTCTGTCTGCTGGCAGTGTCCTACGGGGACTAGCCTATCTGGCTGCCATGCCTGAATGTTTGCAACCGCGGTAGAGCTAGGCAGGCGCAATTGTGCAGCAGTGCAAACTGCATAACCTAGCCAAATTGCACGGGTGTACAAGAAACCACGGGGGACTTACAAGGAGATGTTCACCCGGAAAAGCCGGAGGCCTGCCATCAGTAAGATTCCGGAATTCTTCCTAAGAAGCCGTGAAAGTACTGAAACGCTCCTATGTTGCAGTAACTCAGAACCTCATTCTGAGTGTTCCCGGCAGAGGTCATTCGGCTGAACACAACCGTGGAGTCATTAGAGCCAGATATATGCAGTGCCGTCCACAGTGCTGGATGGACAGTGGTGGCGCGGCAAACAACTGAGCTCTAGTTCTAAACACTTTCACAAAGTGCCATAAGTTGAGCTTCACCTTACTGCTCCGGTTGAGTAGAGTGTAACAGTCAAAGCTGGAATCAGTAGCACTCAGGTGAGAAGAACGGGAAGCAGATATTCCCAGTCCGCTGCCAGTGTCCTACGGGGACCAGCCTATCTGGCTGCCACGCCTGAATGTTTGGAACCGCGGCAGAGCTACGCAGGCACAATTGTGCAGCAATGAAAACTGCATACCCTGGCCAAATTTCACGGGTGTACAAGAAACCAAGGGGGATTTACTAGGAGATGTTTACCCGGAACATCCGGAGGCCTGCCGGCACCAACATTCTGGAATTCCGCCTGAGAAGCCTTGAAAGCAGTGAAATGCCGCTATGTTGCAATAACTCAGAATCTCATTTTGAGTGTTCCCTGCAGAGGTCATTCGGCTGAACACAACCGTGGACTAATTAGAGGCAGATATAGGCAGTGCCGTCCATAGTGCTGGATGGACAGTGGTGGCGTGCCAAACAACTGAGCTCTATTTCTCAACACTTTCACAAAGTGCCATAAGTTGAGCTTCACCTTACTGCTCCGGTTGAGTAGAGTGTAGCCGTCAAAGCTGGAATCACTAGCACTGAGGTGAGAAGAACGGGAAGCAGATATACCCAGTCCGCTGGCAGTGTCCTACGGGGACCAGCCTATCTGCCTGCCACGCCTGAATATTTGCAACCGCAGCAGAGCTAGGCAGGCGGGATTGTGCAGCAATGCAAACTGCATAATCTTGCAAAATTTCACGGGTGTACAAGAAACAAAGGGGGATTTACAAGGAGAAGTTCACCCGGAACAGCCGGAGGCTTGCCATCAGTAAGATTCCGGAATTCTTCCTAAGAAGTCGTGAAAGTACTGAAAAGCTCCTATGTTGCAGTAACTCAGAACCTCATTCTGAGTGTTCCCAGCAGAGGTCATTCGGCTGAACACAACCGTGGACTAATTAGAGCCAGATATAGACAGTGCCTTTCATAGTGCTGGATGGACAGTGGTGGCGTGCCAAACAACTGAGCTCTAGTTCTCAACACTTTCACAAATTGCCACAAGTTGAGGTTCATCTTACTGCTCGGATTGAGTAGAGTTTAGCCGTCAAAGCTGGAATCAGTAGCACTCAGGTGAGAAAAACGGGAAGCAGATATACCCAGTCCGCTGGCAGTGTCCTACAGGGACCAACCTTTCTGGTTGCCAAGCCTGAATGTTTGCAACCGCGGTAGAGCTAGGCAGGCGGGAATGTGCAGCAATGCAAACTGAATAATCTTGCCAAATTTCACGATTTTACAAGAAACCACGGGGGATTTACAAGGAGATGATTACCCCGAACTGCCGGAGGCCTGCGGGCACCAACATTCTGGAATTCAACATGAGAAGCCTTGAAAGCAGTGAAACGCTCCTATGTTGCAATAACTCAGAACCTCATTCTGAGTGTTCCCGGCAGAGGTCATTTGGCTGAACACAACCGTGGACTAATTAGAGCCAGATGTAGGCAGTGCCGTCCATAGTGCTGGATGGACAGTGGTGGCGTGCCAAACAACTGAGCTCTAGTTCTCAACACTTTCACAAAGGGCCATAAGTTGAGGTTCAACTTACTGCTCCGGTTGAGTAGAGTGTAGCCGTCAAAGCTGGAATCAGTAGCACTCAGGTGAGAAGAACGGAAAGCAGATATAACCAGTCCGCTGGCAGTGTCCAATGGGGACCAGCGTATTTGGCTGCCACGCCTGAATGTTTGCAAACGCGGCAGAGCTAGGTAGGCGCAATTGTGCAGCAATGCAAACTGCATTACCTGGCCAAATTTCATGGGTGTACAATAAACGACGGTGGATTTACAAGGAGATGTTCACCTGGAACAGTCTGTGGCCTGCCCGCAGCAAGTTTCCGGAATCCTTCCTAAGAAGCCTTGAAAACAGTGAAACGCTCCTATGTTGCAATAACTCAGAACCTCATTCTGAGTGTTCCCTGCAGAGGTCATTCGGGAGAACAAAACCGTGGACTAAATAGAGCAAGATATAGGCATTGCCTTAAATAGTGCTGGATGGACAGTGGTGGCGTGCCAAACAACTGAGCTCTAGTTGTCAATCCTTTCACAAAGTGCCACAAGTTGAGGTTCATCTTACTCCTCGGGTTGAGTAGAGTGTAGCCGTCAAAGATGGAATCAGTAGCACTCAGGTGAGAAAAACGGGAAGCAGATATACCCAGTCCGCTGGCAGTGACTACAGGGACCAACCTTTCTTGTTGCCACGCATGAATGTTTGCAACCGCGGTAGAGCTAGGCAGGCGGGATTGTGCAGCAATGCAAACTGCATAATCTTGCCAAATTTCACGATTTTACAAGAAACCACAGGGGATATACTAGGAGATGGTTACCCGGAACTGCCGGAGGCCTGCCGGCACCAACATTCTGGAATTCTGCCTGAGAAGCCTTGAAAGCAGTGAAACGCTCCTATGTTGCAATAACTCAGAACCTCATTCTGAGTGTTCCCGGCAGAGTTCATTCGGCTGAACACAACCGTGGACTAAATAGAGCCAGATATAGGCAGTGCCGTCCATAGTGCTGGATGGACAGTGGTGGCGTGCCAAACAACTGAGCTCTAGTTCTCAACACTTTCACAAAGGCCCATAAGTTGAGGTTAACCTTACTGCTCCGGTTGAGTAGAGTGTAACCCCGGAAGCTGGAATCAGTAGCACTCAGGTGAGAAGAACGGGAAGCAGATATACCCAGTCCGCTGGCAGTGTCCTACGGGGACCAGCCTATCTGGCTGCCAGGCCTGAATGTTTGCAACCGCGGCAGAGCTAGGCAGGCGCAATTGTGCAGCAATGCAAACTGCATAACCTGGCCAAATTGCACGGGTTTACAAGAAACCACGGGGGATTTACAAGGAGATGTTTACCCGGAACTGCTGGAGGCCTGCCGGCACCAACATTCTGGAATTATGCCTCAGAAGCCTTGAAAGCAGTGAAACGCTCCTATATTGCAATAACTCACAACCTCATTCTGAGTGTTCCCGGCAGAGGTCATTCGGCTGAACACAACCGTGGACTCATTAGAGCCTGATATATGCAGTGCCGTCCATAGTGCTGGATGGACAGTGGTGGCGTGCCAAACAACTGAGCTCTAGTTCTCAACACTTTCACAAAGGGCACTAAGTTGAGGTTCACCTTACTGCTCCCGTTGAGTAGAGTGTAACCGTCAAAGCTGGAATCAGTAGCACTCAGGTGAGAAGAACGGGAAGCAGATATACCCATTCCGCTGGCAATGTCCTACGGGGACCAGCCTATCTGGCTGCCACGCCTGAATGTTTGCAACCGTGTCAGAGGTAGGCAGGCACAATTGTGCAGCAATGCAAACTGCATCATCTGGCCAATTTCACGGGTGTACAAGAATCCACGGGGGATTTAAAGGAGATGTTCACCCGGAACAGCCGGAGGCCTGCCAGCAGCAAGATTCCGGAATCCTTCCTGAGAAGCCTTGAAAGCAGTGAAACGCTCATATGTTGCAGTAACTCAGAACCTCATTCTGAGGGTTCCCTGCAGAGGTCATTCGGCTGAACACAACCATGGACTAATTAGAGCCAGATGTAGGCAGTGCCGTGCATAGTGCTGGATGGACACTGGTGCCGTGTCAAACAACTGAGTTCTAGTTCTCAACACTTTCACAAAGTGCCATAATTTGAGGTTCACCTTACTGCTCCGGTTGAGTAGAGTATAGCCTTCAAACCTGGAATCAGTAGCACTCAGGTGAGATGAACGGGAAGCAGATATACCCAGTCCGCTGGCAGTGCCTACGGGGACCAGCCTATGTGGCTGCCACGCCTGAATGTTTGGAACCGTGGCAGAGCTAGGCAGGCGCAATTGTGCAGCAATGCAAACTTCATAACCTGGCCAAATGTCACGGGTGTACAAGAAACCACGGGGGATTTACAAGGAGATGTTTACCCGGAACAGCCGTAGGCCTTCCGGCAGCAAGATTCCGGAATTCTTCTCGGGAGGCCTTGAAAGCAGTGAAACGCTCCTATGTTACAGTAACTCAGGACCTCATTCTGAGTGTTCCCGGCAGAGGACATTCGGCTGAACACAACCGTGGACTCATTAGAGCCAGATATATGAAGTGCGGTCCATAGTGCTGGATGGACAGTGGTGAAGTGGAAAAACAACTGAGCTCTAGTTCTCAACACTTTCACAAAGTGCCATAAGTTGCGGTTCAACTTTCTCCTCCGGTTGAGTAGAGTGTAACCGTCAAAGCTGGAATCAGTAGCAGTCAGGTGAGAAGAACGGGAAGCAGATATACCCAGTTCGCTGGCAGTGTCCTACGGGGACCAGCCTTCTGTCTGCCACGCCTGAATGTTTGGAACCGCGGGAGAGCTAGGCAGGCGCAATTGTGTAGCAGTTCAAACTGCATAACCTGGCCAAATTGCTCGGGTTTACAAGAAACCACGGGGGATTTACAAGGAGATGGTTACCCGGAACTGCCGGAGGCCTGCCGGCACCAACATTCTGGAATTCTGCCTGAGAAGCCTTGAAAGCAGTGAAACGCTCCTATGTTGCAATAACTCAGAACCTCATTCTGAGTGTTCCTGGCAGAGGTCATTTGGCTGAACAAAACCGTGGACTCATTAGAGCCAGATGTAGGCAGTGCCGTCCATAGTGCTGGATGGATAGTGGTGGCGTGCCAATCAACGGAGCTCTAGTTCTCAATGCTTTCACAAAGAGCCATAAGTTGAGGTTCACCTTACTGCTGAGGTTGAGTAGAGTGGAACCGTCAAAGCTGGAATCAGTAGCACTCAGGTGAGAAGAACGGGAAGCAGATATTCCCAGTCCGCTGGCAGTGTCCTACGGGGACCAGACTATCTGGCTGCCACGCCTGAATGTTTGGAACCGCGGCAGAGCTAGTCAGGCGCAATTGTGCAGCAATGCAAACTGCATAACCTGGCCAAATTTCACGGGTGTACAAGAAACCACGGGGGATTTACAAGGAGATGTTCACCCGGAACAGCCGGAGGCCTGCCGGCAAAAGATTCCCGAATTCTTCCTAAGAAGCCTTGAAAGGAGTGAAACGCTCCTTTGTTGCAGTAACTCAGAAGCTCATTCTGAGTGTTCCGGGCAGAGGTCATTCGGCAGACCAGAACCGTGGATTAATTAGAGCCAGATATAGGCAGTGTCTTTCATAGTGCTGGATGGACAGTGGTGGCGTTCCAAACAACTGAGCTCTAGTTCTCAACACTTTCACAAAGTGCCATAAGTTGATGTTCAACTAACTGCTCCGGTTGAGTAGAGTGTAACTGTCAAAGCTGGAATCAGTAGCACTCAGGTGAGAAAAACGGGAATCAGATATACCCAGTCCGTTGGGAGTGTCCAACGGGGACCAGCCTATCTGACTCACACGCCTGAATGTTTGCAACCGCGGCAGAGCTAGGCAGGCGGAATTGTGCAGCAATGCCAACTGCATAACCTGGCCAAATTTCACGGATGTACAAGAAACCACGGTGGATTTACAAGGAGATGTTCACCAGGAACAGACGGAGTCCTGCCGGCAGCAAGATTCCGGAATTCTTCCTGAGAAACCTTAAAAGCAGTGAAACGTTCCTATGTTGCAGTAACTCAGAACCTCATTCTGAGTGTTGCCGGCCGCGATCATTCGGCTGAACACAACCGTGGACTAATTAGAGCCAGATGTAGGCAGTGTCTTTCATAGTGCTGGATGGACAGTGGTGGCGTGCCAAACAACTCAGCTCTAGTTCTCAACACTTTCTCGAAGTGCCATAAGTTGAGGTTCAACTTACTGCTCCGGTTGAGTAGAGTATAGCCGTCAAAGCTGGAATCAGTGGCACTCAGGTGAGAAGAACGGGACGCAGATAGACCCAGTCTGCTGGCACTGTCCTACGGGGACCAGCCTATCTGGCTGCAACGCTTGAATGTTTGCAAACACTGCAGAGCTAATCAGGCGCAATTGTGCAGCAATGCACGCTGCATAACCTGGCCAAATATCACGGGTGTACAAGAAACCATGGGGATTTACAAGGAGATGTTCACCCGGAACAGCCGCAGGCCTGCCATAAGCAAGATTTCAGAATCCTACCTAAGAAGCCTTGAAAGCAGTGAAACGCTCCTATGTTGCAATAACTCAGAAACTCATTCTGAGCGTTCCCGGCAGAGATCATTCGGCTGAACACAACCGTGGACTAATTAGAGCCAGATGTAAGCAGTGCCGTCCATAGTGCTGGATGGACAGTGGTGGCTTACCAAACAACTGAGCTCTAGTTCTCAACACTTTCACAAAGTGCCATAAGTTGAGGGTCAACTTACTGCTCCCGTTGAGTAGAGTGTAGCCGTCAAAGCTGGAATCAGTAGCACTCAGGTGAGAAGAACGGGAAGCAGACATACCCAGTCCGATGACAGTGTCTTACGGGGAGCAGCCTTTCTGGCTGCCACGCCTGAATGTTGCAACCGCCGCAGAGCTAGGCAGGCTCAATTGTGCAGCAATGCAAACTGCATAACCTGGCCAAATTTCACGGGTGTACAAGAAACCACGGGGGATTTACAAGGAGATGTTCACCCGGAACAGCCGCAAGCCTGCCAGAACCAATATTCTGGAATTCTGCCTTAGAAGCCTTGAAAGCAGTGAAACGCTCCAATGTTGCAATAACTCAGAACCTCATTCTGAGTGTTCCAGGCAGAGTTCATTCGGCTGAACACAAGCGTGGACTAATTAGAGCCAGATGTTGGCACTGCCCTCCATAGTGCTGGATGGACAGTGGTGGCGTGCCAAACAACTGAGCTCTAGTTCTCAACTCTTTCACAAAGTGCCATATGTGCAGGTTCAAATTACTGCTCTGGTTGAGTCGAATGTAGCCGTAAAAGCTGGAATCAGTAACACTCAGGTGAGAAGAACGGGAAGCAGATATACCCAGTCCGCTGGCAGTGTCCTACGGGGACCAGCCTATCTGTCCGCCACGCCTGAATATTTGCAACCGCGGCAGAGCTAGTCAGGCGCAATTGTGCAGCAATGCAAACTGCATAACCTGGCCAAATTTCACGGGTGTACAAGAAACCATGGGTGATTTACAAAGAGATGTTCACCCGGAACAGGCGGAGGCCTTACGGCAACAAGATTCCAGAAATCTTAATGTGAAGCCTTGAAAGCAGTGAAACGCTCCTATGTTGCAATAACTCAGAACCTCATTCTGAGTGTTCCCGGCAGAGGTCATTCAGCTGCCCACAACCGTGGACTAATTAGAGCCAGAGGTAGGCAGTGCAGTCCATAGTGCTGTTTGGACAGTGGTGGCGTGCCAAACAACTGAACTCTAGTTCTCAACATCTTAACAAAGTGCCATAAGTTGAGGTTCTACTTAGAGCTCCGGTTGAGGAGAGTGTAGCATTCAAAGCTGGAATCAGTAGCCCTCAGGTTAGAAGAAGGGGAAGCAAATATACCCTGTCCGCTGGCAGTGTCCTTCGGGTCCAGCCTACTGGCTGCCACTCCTGAATGTTTGCAATCGCGGCAGAGCTAGGCAGGCGCAATTTGCAGCAATGCAAACTGCATCACCTGGCCAAATATCACGGGTGTACAAGAAACCACGGGGATTGACAAGGAGATGTTCACCCGGAACAGCCGAAGGCCTGCCAGAAGCAAGATTTCAGAATCCTACCTAAGAAGCCTTGAAAGCAGTGAAACGCTCCTATGTTGCAATAACTAAAAAACTCATTCTGAGTGTTCCTGGCAGAGCTCATTCGGCTGAACACAAGCGTGGACTAATAAGAGCCAGATGTTGGCACTGCCGTCCATTGTGCTGGATGGACAGTGGTGGCGTGACAAACAACTGAGCTCTAGTTCTCAACTCTTTCACAAAGTGCCATATGTGCAGGTTCAACTTACTGCTCCGGTTGAGTAGAATGTAGCCGTCAAAGCTGGAATCAGTAGCACTCAGGTGAGAAGAACGGGAAGCAGATATACCCAGTCTCCTGGCAGTGTCCTACGGGGACCAGCCTATCTGGCCGCCACGCCTGAATATTTGCAACCGCGGCAGAGCTAGTCAGGCGCAATTGTGCAGCAATACAAACTGCATAACCTGGCCAAATTTCACGGGTGTACAAGAAACCACGGGGGATTTACAAGGAGATGTTCACCCGGAACAGTCGGAGGCCTGCCGGCAGCAAGATTCCGGAATTCTTCCTAAGAAGCTTTGAAAGCAGTGAAACGCTCCTATGTTGCAATAACTCAGAACCTCATTCTGAGTGTTCCCGGCAGAGGTCATTCGGCTGAACACAACCGTGGACTAATTAGAGCCAGATGTAAGCAGTGCTGTCCATAGTGCTGGATGGAGAGTTTTGGCGTGCCAAACAACTGAGCCCTAGTTCTCAACACTTTCACAAAGTGCTATAAGTTGAGATTCAACTTACTGCTCCGGTTCATTAGAGTGTAGCCGTCAAAGCTGGAATCAGTAGCACTCAGGTGAGAAGAACGGGAAGCAGATATACGCAGTCCGCTAGCAGTGTCCTACGGGGACCAACATATCGGGCTGCCAAGCCTGAATGTTTGCTACCGCGGCAAAGCTAGGCAGGCGCAATTGTGAAGCAATGCAAACTGCATCATCTGTCCAAATTTGACGGGTGTACAAGAATCCACAGGGGATTTACAAGGAGATGTTCAGGTGGAACAGCCGGAGGCCTGCTGGCAGTAAGATTTCGGGATTCTTCCTAAGAAGCCTTGAAAGCAGTGAAACGCTCCTATGTGGCAGTAACTCAGAACCTCATTCTGAGTGTTCCCGGCAGAGGTCATTCGGCTGAACACAACCGTGGGCTAATTAGAGCTATATGTAGGCAGTGCCGTCCATAGTGCTGGATGGACTGCGGTGGCATGCCAAACAACTGAGCTCTCATTCTCAACACTTTCACAAAGTGACATATGTGAAGGTTCAACTTACTGCTCCGGTTGAATAGAGTGTAGCCGTCAAAGCTGGAATCAGTAGCACTCAGGTGAGAAGAATGTGAAGCAGATATACCCAGTCCGCTGCCAGTGTCCAACGGCGACCAGCCTTTCTGGCTGCCACGCCTGAATGTTTGCAACCGCCGCAGAGCTAGGCAGGCTCAATTGTGCAGCAATGCAAACTTCATAACCTGGCCAAATTTCACAGGTGTACAAGAATCCACGGGGGATTTACAAGGAGATGTTCACCCGGAACATCCGGAGGCCTGCCATCAGTAAGTTTCCGGAATCCTTCCTAAGAAGCCTAGAAACCAGTGAAATGCGCCTATGTTGCAATAACTAAGAACGTCATTCTGAGTGTTCCGGGCAGAGGTCATTCGGCTGAACAAAACCGAGGACTAATTAGAGCCAGATGAATGCAGTGCCGTCCATACTGCTGGATGGACATTGGTGGCATGCCAAACAACTGAGCTCTAATTCTCAACACTTTCACAAAGGGCCATAAGTTGAGGTTCATCTGACTGCTCCGGTTGAGTAGAGTGTAGACGTCAAATCTGGAATCAGTAGCACTCAGGTGAGAAGAACGGGAAGCAGATATACGCAGTCCGCTGGCAGTGTCCTACTTAGACCAACCTATCTGGCTGCCACCCCTGAATGTTAGCAACCGCGCCAGAGCTAGGCAGGCACAATTGTGCAGCAATGCAAACTGCATAACCTGGCCAAATTTCACGGGTGTACAAGAAACCACCGGGGATTCACAAGGAGATGTTCACCCGGAACGGCCGAAAGCCTGCCGGAACCAACATTCTGGAATTGTTCCTAAGAAGCCTTGAAAGCAGTGAAACGCTCCTATGTTGCAGTAACTCAGAACCTCATTCTGAGTGTTCCCGGCAGAAGTCATTCGGCTGAACACAACCGTGGACTAATTAGAGCCAGATGTAGGCAGTGCCGTCCATTGTGCTGGATGGACAGTGGTGGCGTGCCAAACAATTGAGCTCTAGTTCTCAACACTTTCACAAAGTGCCATAAGTTGAGGTTCACCTTACTGCTCCTGGTGAGTATTGTGTAGCCGTCAAAGCTGGAGTCAGTAGCACTCAGGTGAGAAGAACGGGAAGCAGATATACCCAGTCCGCTGGCAGTGTCCTACGGGGACCAGCCTATCTGACTGCCACGCCTAAATGTTTGCGAATGAGGCAGAGCTAGGCAGGCGAAATTGTGCAGCAATGCAAACTGCATAACCTGGCCAAATTTCACGGGTGTAAAAGAAACCTCCGGGGATTTACTAGGAGATGTTCACCTGGAACAACCGGAGGCCTGCCGGCAGCAAGATTATGGAATCCTTCTTAAGAAGCCTTGAAAGCAGTGAAATGCTCCTATGTTGCAAAAACTCAGAACCTCATTCTGAGTGTTCCCGGCAGAGGTCATTCGGCTGAACACAACCCTGTACTAATTAGAGAAAGATGTAGGCAGTGCGTCCATAGTGCTGGATGGACAGTGGTGGCGTGCCAAACAACTGAGCTCTAGTTCTCAACACTTTCACAAAGGGCCATAAGTTGAGGTTCAACTGACTGCTCCGGTTGAGTAGAGTGTAGCCTTCAAAGCTGGAATCAGTAGCACTCAGGTGAGAAGAACGGGAAGCAGATATACCCAGGCCGCTGGCAGTGTCCTTCGGGGACCAGCCTATCGGGATGACACGCCTGAATGTTTGCAACCACGGCAGAGCTAGGCAGGTGGAATTGTGCAGCAATGCAAACTGCATAACCTGGCCAAATTGCACGGATGTACAAGAAACCATCGGCGATTTACAAGGAGATGTTCCCCCCAAACAGCCGGAGGCCTGCCGGCAGTAAGATTCCGGAATTCTTCCTAAGAAGCCTTGAAAGCAGTGAAACGCTCCTATGTTGCAGTAACTCAGAACCTCATTCTGAGTGTTCCCGGCAGAGGTCATTCGGCTGAACACAACCGTGGATTAATTAGAGCCAGATGTAGGCAGTGCTGTTCATGGTGCTGGATGGACAGTGGTGGCGTGTCAACAACTGAGCTCTAGGTCTCAACACTTTCACAAAGCGCCATAAGTTGAGGTTCAACTTACTGATCCGGTTGAGTAGAGTGTAGCCGCCAAGCTGGAATCAGTAGCACTCAGGTGAGAAGAACGGGAAGCAGATATACCCAGTCCGCTGGCAGTGTCCTACGGGGACCAGCCTATCTGGCTGCCACGCCTGAATGTTTGCAACCGCGGCAGAGCTAGGCAGGCGCAACTGAGCAGAAATGCAAACTGCATAACCTGGCCAAATTATACGTGTATTCAAGAAACCACGGGGGATTTACAAGGAGATGTTCTCCCGGAACACCCAGAGGCCTGCCGGCAGCAAGATTCCGGAATTCTTCTTAAGAAGCCTTGAAAGCAGTGAAACACTCCTATGTTGCAACAACTCAGAACCACATTCTGAGTCTTCCCGGCAGAGGTCATTCGGCTGAACACAACCGTGGACTAATTAGAGCCAGATGTAGGCAGAGTCGTCCATAATACTGGATGGACAGTGTGGCATGCAAAACAACTGAGCTCCACTTTTCAACATTTTCACAAAGTGCCATAAGTTGAGGTTCAACTTACTGCGCCGGTTGAGTAGAGTGTAGCCGTCAAAGCTGGAATCAGTAGCACTCAGGTGAGAAGAACGGGAAGAAGATATACCCAGTCCGTTGGCAGTGTCCTACGGGGACCAGACTATCTGGCTGCCACGCCTGAATGTTTGCAACCGCCGCAGAGCTAGGCAGGCGCAATTGTACAGCAATTCAAATGCATAACCTGGCCAAATGTCACGGGTGTACAAGAAACCACGGGGGATTTACCAGGAGATGTTCACCCAGAACACCCGGAGGCCTGCCGGCAGTAAGTTTCCGGAATTCTTCCTAAGAAGCTTTGAAAGCAGTGAAGCGCTCCTATGTTGCAATAACTCAGAACCTCATTCTGAGTGTTCCCGGCATAGGTCATTCGGCTGAAAACAACCGTGGACTTATTAGAGCCAGATGTAGGCAGTGCCGTCCATAGTGCTGGATGGACAGTGGTGGCATGCCAAACAACTGAGCTCTAGTTCTCAACACTTTCACAAAGTGCCATAAGTTGAGGGTCAACTTACTGCTCCGGTTGAGTAGAGTGTAGCTGTCAAAGCTGGAATCAGTAGCACTCAGGTGAGAAGAACGGGAAGCAGATATTCCCAGTGCGCTGGAAGTGTCCTACGGGGACCCGCCAATCTGGCTGCCACACCTGATTGTTTGCAACCGAGGCAGAGCTAGGCAGGCACAATTGTGCAGCAATGCAAACTGCATAACCTGGCCAAATTTCACGGGTGTACAAGAAACCACGGGGGATTTACAAGGAGATGTTCACCCGGAACAGCCAGAGGCCTGCCGGCAGCAAGATTACGGAATTCTCCCTAAGAAGCCTTGAAAACAGTGAAAGGCTCCTATGTTGCAATAACTCAGAACCTCATTCTGAGTGTTCCCGGCAGAGGTCATTCGGCTGAACACAACCATGGACTAATTAGAGCCAGATGTAGGCAGTGCTGTCCATAGTGCTGGATGGTCAGTGGTGGCGTCCCACACAACTGAGCTCTAGTTCTCAACACTTTCACACATTGCCATGAGTTGAGGTTCAACTTACTGCTCCGGTTGAGTAGAGTGTAGCTGTCAAAGCTGGAATCAGTAGCACTCAGGTGAGAAGAACGGGCAGCAGATATACCCAGTCCACTGGCAGTGTCCTACGGTCACCAGCCTATCTGGCTGCCACGCCTGAGTCTTTGCAACCGCGGTAGAGTTTGGCAGGCCTAATTGTGCAGCAATGCAAACTGCAAAACATGGCCAAATTTCACGGGTGTACAAGAAACCACGGGGGATTTACCAGGAGATTTTCACCCGGAACAGCTGGAGGCCTGCCCGCAGCAAGATTCCGGAAATTTTCCATAAGAAGCCTTGAAAGCAGTAAAACGCTCCTATGTTGCAATAACTCAGAACCTCATATTGAGTGTTCCTGGAAGAGGTCATTCGGCTGAACATAACCGTGGACTAATTAGAGCCAGATGTAAGCAGTGCCGTAAATAGTGCTGGACAGTGGTGGCGTGCCAAACAACTGAGCTCTAGTTCTCAACACTTTCACATAGTGCCATAAGTTGAGGTTCAACTTACTGCTCCGGTAGAGTAGAGTGTAGCCGTCAAAGATGGAATCAGTAGCAATCAGGAGAGAAGAACGGGAAGCAGATGTACCCAGTCCGCTGGCAGTGTCCTACGTGGACCAGCCTATATGGCTGCCACGCCTGAATGTTTGCAACCCCGGCAGAGCTAGGCAGGCGCAATTGTGCAGCAATGCAAACTACATAACCTGGCCAAATTTCACGGTTGTACAAGAAACCACGGGGGATTTACAAGGAGATGTTCTTCAGGAAAAGCCGGAGGTCTGCAGGCAACAACATTGCGGAATTCTACCTAAGAAGCCTTGAAAGCAGTGAAACCCTCCTAGGTTGCAATAACTCAGAACCTCATTCTGAGTGTTCCCGGCAAAGGTCATTCTGCTGATCACAACGGTGGACTAATTAGAGCCAGATGTAGGCAGTGCCGTCCATAGTGCTGGATGGACAGTGGTGGCGTGCCAAACAACTGAGCTCTAGTTCTCAACACTTTCACAGAGTTCCATAAGTTTAGGTACAACTTACTGCTCTGGTTGAGTAGAGTGTTGCCGTCAAAGCTGGAATCAGTAGCACTCAGGTGAGAAGAACGGGAAGCACATATACCCAGTCCGCTGGCAATGTCCTACTGTGACCAGCCTATCCGGCTGCCACGGCTGAATGTTTGCAACCGCGGCAGAGCCAGGCAGGCGCAATTGTGCAGCAATGCAAACGGGATAACCTGGCCAAATTATATGTCTGTTCAAGAAACCACGGGGGATTTAGAAGGAGATGTTCACCCGGAACAGCCGGAGGCCTGCCAGCAGCAACATTCCGGAATTCTTCCTAAGAAGCCTTGAAAGCAGTAAAACGATCCTATGTTGCAACAACTCAGAACCTCATTCTGAGTGTTCCCGGCTGAGGTCATTTGGCTGAACACAACCGCGAACTAATTACAGCCAGATGAAGGCAGTGCCGTCCATAGTGCTGGATGGACAGTGGTGGCATGCCAATCAACTGAGCTCTAGTTCTCAACACTTTCACACATTGCCATAAGTTGAGGTTCAAATTACTGCTCCGGTTGAGTAGAGTATGGCCGTCAAAGCTGGAATCAGTAGCACTCAGGTGTGAACAAGGGGAAGCAGATATACCCAGTCCGCTGGCAGTGTCCTACGTGGACCAGCCTGTCTGGCTGCCAAGCCTGAATATTTGCAACCGCAGCAGAGCTAGGCAGGCGCAATTGTGCAGCAATGCAAACTGCATAACCTGGCCAAATTTCTCGGGTGTACAAGAAACCACGGGGGATTTACAAGGAGATGTTCACCCGGAACAGACGGAGGCCTGCCGAGAGCAATATTCCAGAATTCTCCCTAAGAAGCCTTGAAAGCAGTGAAACACCCCTATGTTGCAATAACTCAGAAACTCATTCTGATGGTTCCCGGCAGAGGTCATTCGGATGAACACAACCGTTTACTAATTAGAGCCAGATGTAGGCAGTGCCGTCAATACTGCTGGATGGAGAGGGGTGGCGTGTCAAAAAACTGAGCTCTAGTTCTCAACACTTTCACACGTTGCCATAAGTTGAGGTTCAACTTACTGCTCCGGTTGAGTAGAGTGTAGCTGTCAAAGCTGGAATGAGTAGCACTCAGGTGAGAAGAACGGGAAGCAGATATACCCAGTCCGCTGGCAGTGTCTTACGGGCACCAGCCTATCTGGCTGCCACGCCTGGATGTTTGCAACCGCGGCAGAGCTAGGTAGGCGCAAATGTGCAGCAATGCAAACTGCATAACCTGGCCAAATTTCACGGGTGTACAAGAATCCACAGGGGATTTACAAGGAGATGTTCACCCGGAACATCCGGAGGCCTGACGACAGCAAGATTCCGGCATTCTCCCTAAGAAGCCTTGAAAGCAGTGAAACGCTCCTATGTTGCAATAACTCAGAAACTCATTCTGAGTGTTCCGGGCCGTGGTCATTCGGCTGAACACAACCGTGGACTAATTAGAGCCAGATGTAGGCAGTGCCCTCCATAGTGCTGGATGGACAATGGTGGCGTGCCAAACAACTGAGCTCTAGTTCTCAACACTTTCACACATTTCCATAAGTTGAGGTTCAACTTACTGCTCCGGTTGAGTAGAGTGTAGCCGTCAAAGCTGGAATCAGTAGCACTCAGGTGAGAAGAACGGGAAGCAGATATACCCAGTCCACTGGCACTATCCTACGGGCACCAGCCTATCCTGCTGCCACGCCTGAATGTTTGCAACTGCGGCAGAGCTAGGCAGGCGCAATTGTGTAGCAATAAAACCTGCATAACCTGGCCAAATTTCACGGGTGTACAAGAAACCACGGGGGATTTACAAGGAGATGTTCACCAAGAACATCCGGAGGTCTGCCTGCAACAACATTGCGGAATTCTTCCTAAGAAGCCTTGAAAGCAGTGAAAAGCTCCTAGGTTGCAATAACTCAGAACCTCATTCTGAGTGTTCCCGAAAGAGGTCATTCGGCTGAACACACCCGTGGACTAATTAGAGCCAGATGTAGGCAGTGCCGTCCATAGTGCTGGATGGACATTGGTGGCGTGCCAAACAACTGAGCTCAATTCTCAACACTTTCACAGAGTGCCATAACTTGAGGTTCAACTAACTGCTCCGGTTGAGTAGAGTGTAGCCGTCAAAGCTGGAATCAGTAGCACTCAGGTGAGAAGAAAGGGAAGCACATATACCCAGTCCGCTGGCAGTGTCCTACGGGGACCAGCCTATCTGGCTGCCACGCCTGAATGTTTGCAACCGTGGCAGAGCTAGGCAGGCGCAATTGTGCAGCAATGCAAACTGCATAACCTGGCCAAATTATACGTCTGTTCAAGAAACAACGGGGGATTTACCAGGAGATGTTCACCCGGAACAGCCAGAGGCCTGCCGCCAGCAACATTCCGGAATTCTTCCTAAGAAGCCTTGAAAGCAGTGATACGCTCCTAGGTTGCAACAACTCAGAAACTCATTCTGAGTGTTCCCGGCAGAGGTTATTCAGCTGAACACAACTGTGGACTAATTAGAGCCAGGTGTAGGCAGTGCCGTCCATAGTGCTGGATGGACAATGGTGGCTGCCAAACAACTGAGCTCTAGTTCTCAACACTTTCACAAAGTGCCATAAGTTGAGGTTCAACTTACTGCTCCGGTTGAGTAGAGTGTAGCTGTCAAAGCTGGAATCAGTAGCACTCAGGTGAGAAGAACGTGAAGCAGATATACCCAGTCAGCTGGCAGTGTCCTACGGGGACCAGCAATTCTGGCTGCCACGCCTGAATGTTTGCAACCGTCGTAGATCTAGGCAGGCGCAATTGTGCAGCAATGCAAATTGCATAAACTGGCCAAATTTCACGGATGTACAAGAAACCACGGGGGATTTACAAGGAGATGTTCACCCAGAAACCCGGAGGCCTGCCCGCAGCAAGATTCCGATATTCATCCTAAGAAACCTTGAAAGCAGTGAAACGCTCCTATGTTGCAATAACTCAGAACCTCATTCTGAGTGTTCCCAGCAGAGGACATTCGGCTGAACACAACCGTGGACTAATTAGAGCCAGATGTAGGCAGTGCCGTCCATAGTGCTGGATGGACAGTGGTGGCGTACCTAACAACTGAGCTCTAGTTCTCAAAACTTTCACACATTGTCATAAGTTGAGGTTCAAATTACTGCTCCGGTTGAGTAGAGTATACCCGTCAAAGCTGGAATCAGTAGCACTCAGGAGAGAAGAACGGGAAGTAGATGTACCCAGTCCGCTGGCAGTGTCCTACGTGGACCAGCCTATATGGCTGCCACGCCTGAATGTTTGCAACTGCGGCAGAGCTAGGCAGGCGCAATTGTGCAGCAATGCAAACTACATAACCTGGCCAAATTTCACGCGTGTACAAGAAACCACGGGGGATTTACAAGGATATGTTCTTCAGGAAAAGCCGGAGGTCTGCCGGCAACAACATTGCGGAATTCTTCCTAAGAAGCCTTGAAAGCAGTGAAACGCTCCTAGGTTGCAATAACTCAGAACCTCATTCTGAGTGTTCCGGTCAGAGTTCATTCGGCTGAACACAACCGTGGACTAATTAGAGCCAGATGTAGGCAGTGCCGTCCATAGTGCTGGATGGACAGTGGTGGCGTACCTAACAACTGAGCTCTAGTTCTCAACACTTTCACACATTGCCATAAGTTGATGTTCAACTTACTGCTCCGGTTGAGTAGAGTGTAGCTGTCAAAGCTGGAAACAGTAGCACTCAGGTGAGAAGAACGGGAAGCAGATATACCCAGTCCGCTGGCAGTGTCCTACGGGCACCAGCCTATCTGGCTGCCAGGCCTGAATGTTTGCAACCGCGGCAGAGCTTGGTAGGTGCAATTGTGCAGCAATGCAAACGGCATAACCTGGCCAAATTTCACGGGTGTACAAGAAACCACGGGGGATTGACAAGGAGATGTTCACCCGGAACAGCCGGAGGCCTACCGGCAGCAAGATTCCGGAATTCTCCCTAAGAAGCCTTGAAAGCAGTGAAATGCTCCTATGTTGCAATAACTCAGAAACTCATTCTGAGTGTTCCTGGCCGAGGTCATTCGGCTGAACACAACCGTGGACTAATTAGAGCCAGATGTAGGCAGTGCCCTCCATAGTGCTGGAGGGACAGTGGGGGCGTGCCAAACAACTGAGCTCTAGTTCTCAACACTTTCACACATTGCCATAAGTTGAGGTTCAACTTACTGCTCCGGTTGAGTAGAGTGTAGAAGTCAAAGGTGGAATCAGTAGCACTCAGTTGAGAAGAACGGGAAGCAGATATACCCAGTCCGCTGGCAGTGTCCTACGGGTACTAGCCTGTCTGGCTGCCACGCCTGAATGTTTGCAACCGCGGCAGAGCTAGGCAGGCGCAACTGTGCAGCAGTGCAAACTGCATAACTTGGCCAAATTTCACGGGTGTACAAGAAACCACGGGGGATTTACAAGGAGATATTCAGCAGGAACAGTCGGAGGCCTGCCGGCAGCAAGATATCAGAATTCTCCCTAAGAAGCCTTGAAAGCACTTAAACGCTCCTATGTTGCAATAACTCAGAAACTCATTCTGAGTGTTCCCAGCAGAGGTTATTCGGCTGAACACAACGGTGGACTAATTAAGCCAGATCTAGGCAGTGCCGTCCATAGTGCTGGATGGACAGTGGTGGCGTGTCAAACAACTAAGCTCTAGTTCTCAACACTTTCACAAATTGCCATAAATTGAGGTTCAAGTTACTGCTCCGGTTGAGTAGAGTGTAGCCGTAAAAGCTGGAATCAGTAGCACTCAGGTGAGAAGAACGGGAAGCAGATATACCCAGTCTTCTCGCAGTGTCCTTCTGGGACAAGCCTATCTGGCTGCCACGCCTGAATGTTTGCAACCGCGGCAGAGCTAGGCAGAAGCAATTGTGCAGCAATGCAAACTGCATAACCTGGGTAAATTTTACGGGTGTACAAGAAACCACGGGGGATTTACAAGGAGATATTCACCCGGAACAGACGGAGGCCTGCCGGCAGCAAGATTCCGGAATTCTTGCTGGGAAGCCTTGAAAGCAGTGAAATGCTCCTATGTTGCAACCACTCAGAACGTCATTCTGTGTGTTCCCGGCAGAGGTCATTTGGCTGAACACAACCGTGGACAAATTAGAGCCAGATGTAGGCAGTGCCGTCCATAGTGCTGGATGGACAGTGGTGGCATGCCAAACAACTGAGCTCTAGTTCTCAACACTTTCACAAAGTGCCATAAGTTGAGGTTCAACTTACTGCTCCGGTTGAGTATAGTGTAGCCGTCAAAGCTGGAATCAGTAGCACTCAGGTGAGAAGAACGGGAAGCAGATATACCCAGTCCGCTGGCAGTGTCCTACGGGGACCAGCCTATCTGGATGCTACGCCTGAATATTTTCAACCGCGGCTGCGTTAGGCAGGCGCAATTTTGCAGCAATGCAAACTGCATAACCTGGCCAAATTTTACGGGTGTACAAGAAACCACGGGTGATTTACAAGGAGATGTTCACCTGGAAGAGCCTTAGGCCTGCCGGCAGCAAGATTCCGGAATTCTTCCTAAGAAGCCTTGAAAGCAGTGAAACGCTCCTAGGTTGCAGTAACTCAGAACCTCATTCTGATTGTTCCCAGCAGAGATCATTCTGCTGATCACAACCGTAGACTAATTAGAGCCAGATGTAGGCAGTGCCGTCCATAGTGCTGGATGGACAGTGGTGGCGTACCTAACAACTGAGCTCTAGTTCTCAAAACTTTCACACATTGCCATAAGTTGAGGTTCAAATTACTGCTCCGGTTAAGTAGAGTGTACCCGTCAAAGCTGGAATCAGTAGCACTCAGGAGAGAAGAACGGGAAGTAGATGTACCCAGTCCGCTGGCAATGTCCTACGTGGACCAGCCTATCTGGCTGCCACGCCTGAATGTTTGCAACCGCGGCAGAGCTAGGCAGGCGCAATTGTGCAGCAATGCAAACTACATAACCTGGCCAAATTTCACGGGTGTACAAGAAATCACGGGGGATTTTTAAGGACATGTTCTTCAGGAAAAGCCGGAGGTCAGCCCGCAACAACATTGCGGAATTCTTCCTAAGAAGCCTTGAAAGCAGTGAAACCCTCCTAGGTTGCAATAACTCAGAACCTCATTCTGAGTGTTCCCGGCAGAGGTCATTCAGCTGAACACAACCTTGGACTAATTAGAGCCAGATGTAGCCAGTGCCGTCCATAGTGCTGGATGAACTGTGGTGGCGTGCCAAACAACTGAGCTCTAGTTCTCAACACTTTCACAAAGTGCCATAAGTTGAGGTTCAACTTACTGCTCCGGTTGAGTAGAGTGTAGCCATCAAAGCTGGAATCAGTAGCACTCAGGTGAGAAGAACGGGAAGCAGATATACCCAGTCCTCTGGCAGTGTCCTACGGGTACTAGCCTATCTGGCTGCCACGCCTGAATGTTTGCAACCGCGGCAGAGCTAGGCAGGCGCAATTGTGCAGCAGTGCAAACTGCATAACTTGGCCAAATTTCACGGGTGTACAAGAAACCACTGGGGATTTACAAGGAGATATTCACCAGGAACAGTCGGGGGCCTGCCGGCAGCAAGATATCAGAATTCTCCCTAAGAAGCCTTGGAAGCACTGAAACGCTCCTATGTTGCAATAACTCAGAACCTCATTCTGAGTGTTCCCGGCAAAGGTCATTCTGCTGATCACAACCGTGGACTAATTAGAGCCAGATGTAGGCAGTGCCGTCCATAGTGCTGGATGGACAGTGGTGGCGTGCCAAACAACTGAGCTCTAGTTCTCAACACTTTCACAGAGTTCCATAAGTTTAGGTACAACTTACTGCTCTGGTTGAGTAGAGTGTTGCCGTCAAAGCTGGAATCAGTAGCACTCAGGTGAGAAGAACGGGAAGCACATATACCCAGTCCGCTGGCAGTGTCCTACTGTGACCAGCCTATCCGGCTGCCACGGCTGAATGTTTGCAACCGCGGCAGAGCCAGGCAGGCGCAATTGTGCAGCAATGCAAACGGGATAACCTGGCCAAATTATATGTCTGTTCAAGAAACCACGGGGGATTTAGAAGGAGATGTTCACCCGGAACAGCCGGAGGCCTGCCAGCAGCAACATTCCGGAATTCTTCCTAAGAAGCCTTGAAAGCAGTAAAACGATCCTATGTTGCAACAACTCAGAACCTCATTCTGAGTGTTCCCGGCTGAGGTCATTTGGCTGAACACAACCGCGAACTAATTACAGCCAGATGAAGGCAGTGCCGTCCATAGTGCTGGATGGACAGTGGTGGCATGCCAATCAACTGAGCTCTAGTTCTCAACACTTTCACACATTGCCATAAGTTGAGGTTCAAATTACTGCTCCGGTTGAGTAGAGTATGGCCGTCAAAGCTGGAATCAGTAGCACTCAGGTGTGAACAAGGGGAAGCAGATATACCCAGTCCGCTGGCAGTGTCCTACGTGGACCAGCCTGTCTGGCTGCCAAGCCTGAATATTTGCAACCGCAGCAGAGCTAGGCAGGCGCAATTGTGCAGCAATGCAAACTGCATAACCTGGCCAAATTTCTCGGGTGTACAAGAAACCACGGGGGATTTACAAGGAGATGTTCACCCGGAACAGACGGAGGCCTGCCGAGAGCAATATTCCAGAATTCTCCCTAAGAAGCCTTGAAAGCAGTGAAACACCCCTATGTTGCAATAACTCAGAAACTCATTCTGATGGTTCCCGGCAGAGGTCATTCGGATGAACACAACCGTTTACTAATTAGAGCCAGATGTAGGCAGTGCCGTCAATACTGCTGGATGGAGAGGGGTGGCGTGTCAAACAACTGAGCTCTAGTTCTCAACACTTTCACACGTTGCCATAAGTTGAGGTTCAACTTACTGCTCCGGTTGAGTAGAGTGTAGCTGTCAAAGCTGGAATGAGTAGCACTCAGGTGAGAAGAACGGGAAGCAGATATACCCAGTCCGCTGGCAGTGTCTTACGGGCACCAGCCTATCTGGCTGCCACGCCTGGATGTTTGCAACCGCGGCAGAGCTAGGTAGGCGCAAATGTGCAGCAATGCAAACTGCATAACCTGGCCAAATTTCACGGGTGTACAAGAATCCACAGGGGATTTACAAGGAGATGTTCACCCGGAACATCCGGAGGCCTGACGACAGCAAGATTCCGGCATTCTCCCTAAGAAGCCTTGAAAGCAGTGAAACGCTCCTATGTTGCAATAACTCAGAAACTCATTCTGAGTGTTCCGGGCCGTGGTCATTCGGCTGAACACAACCGTGGACTAATTAGAGCCAGATGTAGGCAGTGCCCTCCATAGTGCTGGATGGACAATGGTGGCGTGCCAAACAACTGAGCTCTAGTTCTCAACACTTTCACACATTTCCATAAGTTGAGGTTCAACTTACTGCTCCGGTTGAGTAGAGTGTAGCCGTCAAAGCTGGAATCAGTAGCACTCAGGTGAGAAGAACGGGAAGCAGATATACCCAGTCCACTGGCACTATCCTACGGGCACCAGCCTATCCTGCTGCCACGCCTGAATGTTTGCAACTGCGGCAGAGCTAGGCAGGCGCAATTGTGTAGCAATAAAACCTGCATAACCTGGCCAAATTTCACGGGTGTACAAGAAACCACGGGGGATTTACAAGGAGATGTTCACCAAGAACATCCGGAGGTCTGCCTGCAACAACATTGCGGAATTCTTCCTAAGAAGCCTTGAAAGCAGTGAAAAGCTCCTAGGTTGCAATAACTCAGAACCTCATTCTGAGTGTTCCCGAAAGAGGTCATTCGGCTGAACACACCCGTGGACTAATTAGAGCCAGATGTAGGCAGTGCCGTCCATAGTGCTGGATGGACATTGGTGGCGTGCCAAACAACTGAGCTCAATTCTCAACACTTTCACAGAGTGCCATAACTTGAGGTTCAACTAACTGCTCCGGTTGAGTAGAGTGTAGCCGTCAAAGCTGGAATCAGTAGCACTCAGGTGAGAAGAAAGGGAAGCACATATACCCAGTCCGCTGGCAGTGTCCTACGGGGACCAGCCTATCTGGCTGCCACGCCTGAATGTTTGCAACCGTGGCAGAGCTAGGCAGGCGCAATTGTGCAGCAATGCAAACTGCATAACCTGGCCAAATTATACGTCTGTTCAAGAAACAACGGGGGATTTACCAGGAGATGTTCACCCGGAACAGCCAGAGGCCTGCCGCCAGCAACATTCCGGAATTCTTCCTAAGAAGCCTTGAAAGCAGTGATACGCTCCTAGGTTGCAACAACTCAGAAACTCATTCTGAGTGTTCCCGGCAGAGGTTATTCAGCTGAACACAACTGTGGACTAATTAGAGCCAGGTGTAGGCAGTGCCGTCCATAGTGCTGGATGGACAATGGTGGCTGCCAAACAACTGAGCTCTAGTTCTCAACACTTTCACAAAGTGCCATAAGTTGAGGTTCAACTTACTGCTCCGGTTGAGTAGAGTGTAGCTGTCAAAGCTGGAATCAGTAGCACTCAGGTGAGAAGAACGTGAAGCAGATA
Organism: Dipodomys merriami; assembly: GCF_024711535.1. Lineage (NCBI taxonomy): Eukaryota > Metazoa > Chordata > Mammalia > Rodentia > Heteromyidae > Dipodomys > Dipodomys merriami. The sequence continues at coordinate 656,045 of NW_027205404.1, read as the reverse complement.
TACCCAGTCAGCTGGCAGTGTCCTACGGGGACCAGCAATTCTGGCTGCCACGCCTGAATGTTTGCAACCGTCGTAGATCTAGGCAGGCGCAATTGTGCAGCAATGCAAATTGCATAAACTGGCCAAATTTCACGGATGTACAAGAAACCACGGGGGATTTACAAGGAGATGTTCACCCAGAAACCCGGAGGCCTGCCCGCAGCAAGATTCCGATATTCATCCTAAGAAACCTTGAAAGCAGTGAAACGCTCCTATGTTGCAATAACTCAGAACCTCATTCTGAGTGTTCCCAGCAGAGGACATTCGGCTGAACACAACCGTGGACTAATTAGAGCCAGATGTAGGCAGTGCCGTCCATAGTGCTGGATGGACAGTGGTGGCGTACCTAACAACTGAGCTCTAGTTCTCAAAACTTTCACACATTGTCATAAGTTGAGGTTCAAATTACTGCTCCGGTTGAGTAGAGTATACCCGTCAAAGCTGGAATCAGTAGCACTCAGGAGAGAAGAACGGGAAGTAGATGTACCCAGTCCGCTGGCAGTGTCCTACGTGGACCAGCCTATATGGCTGCCACGCCTGAATGTTTGCAACTGCGGCAGAGCTAGGCAGGCGCAATTGTGCAGCAATGCAAACTACATAACCTGGCCAAATTTCACGCGTGTACAAGAAACCACGGGGGATTTACAAGGATATGTTCTTCAGGAAAAGCCGGAGGTCTGCCGGCAACAACATTGCGGAATTCTTCCTAAGAAGCCTTGAAAGCAGTGAAACGCTCCTAGGTTGCAATAACTCAGAACCTCATTCTGAGTGTTCCCGTCAGAGTTCATTCGGCTGAACACAACCGTGGACTAATTAGAGCCAGATGTAGGCAGTGCCGTCCATAGTGCTGGATGGACAGTGGTGGCGTACCTAACAACTGAGCTCTAGTTCTCAACACTTTCACACATTGCCATAAGTTGAGGTTCAACTTACTGCTCCGGTTGAGTAGAGTGTAGCTGTCAAAGCTGGAAACAGTAGCACTCAGGTGAGAAGAACGGGAAGCAGATATACCCAGTCCGCTGGCAGTGTCCTACGGGCACCAGCCTATCTGGCTGCCAGGCCTGAATGTTTGCAACCGCGGCAGAGCTTGGTAGGTGCAATTGTGCAGCAATGCAAACGGCATAACCTGGCCAAATTTCACGGGTGTACAAGAAACCACGGGGGATTGACAAGGAGATGTTCACCCGGAACAGCCGGAGGCCTACCGGCAGCAAGATTCCGGAATTCTCCCTAAGAAGCCTTGAAAGCAGTGAAATGCTCCTATGTTGCAATAACTCAGAAACTCATTCTGAGTGTTCCTGGCCGAGGTCATTCGGCTGAACACAACCGTGGACTAATTAGAGCCAGATGTAGGCAGTGCCCTCCATAGTGCTGGAGGGACAGTGGGGGCGTGCCAAACAACTGAGCTCTAGTTCTCAACACTTTCACACATTTCCATAAGTTGAGGTTCAACTTACTGCTCCGGTTGAGTAGAGTGTAGCCGTCAAAGCTGGAATCAGTAGCACTCAGGTGAGAAGAACGGGAAGCAGATATACCCAGTCCACTGGCACTATCCTACGGGCACCAGCCTATCCTGCTGCCACGCCTGAATGTTTGCAACTGCGGCAGAGCTAGGCAGGCGCAATTGTGTAGCAATAAAACCTGCATAACCTGGCCAAATTTCACGGGTGTACAAGAAACCACGGGGGATTTACAAGGAGATGTTCACCAAGAACATCCGGAGGTCTGCCTGCAACAACATTGCGGAATTCTTCCTAAGAAGCCTTGAAAGCAGTGAAAAGCTCCTAGGTTGCAATAACTCAGAACCTCATTCTGAGTGTTCCCGAAAGAGGTCATTCGGCTGAACACACCCGTGGACTAATTAGAGCCAGATGTAGGCAGTGCCGTCCATAGTGCTGGATGGACATTGGTGGCGTGCCAAACAACTGAGCTCAATTCTCAACACTTTCACAGAGTGCCATAACTTGAGGTTCAACTAACTGCTCCGGTTGAGTAGAGTGTAGCCGTCAAAGCTGGAATCAGTAGCACTCAGGTGAGAAGAAAGGGAAGCACATATACCCAGTCCGCTGGCAGTGTCCTACGGGGACCAGCCTATCTGGCTGCCACGCCTGAATGTTTGCAACCGTGGCAGAGCTAGGCAGGCGCAATTGTGCAGCAATGCAAACTGCATAACCTGGCCAAATTATACGTCTGTTCAAGAAACAACGGGGGATTTACCAGGAGATGTTCACCCGGAACAGCCAGAGGCCTGCCGCCAGCAACATTCCGGAATTCTTCCTAAGAAGCCTTGAAAGCAGTGATACGCTCCTAGGTTGCAACAACTCAGAAACTCATTCTGAGTGTTCCCGGCAGAGGTTATTCAGCTGAACACAACTGTGGACTAATTAGAGCCAGGTGTAGGCAGTGCCGTCCATAGTGCTGGATGGACAATGGTGGCTGCCAAACAACTGAGCTCTAGTTCTCAACACTTTCACAAAGTGCCATAAGTTGAGGTTCAACTTACTGCTCCGGTTGAGTAGAGTGTAGCTGTCAAAGCTGGAATCAGTAGCACTCAGGTGAGAAGAACGTGAAGCAGATATACCCAGTCAGCTGGCAGTGTCCTACGGGGACCAGCAATTCTGGCTGCCACGCCTGAATGTTTGCAACCGTCGTAGATCTAGGCAGGCGCAATTGTGCAGCAATGCAAATTGCATAAACTGGCCAAATTTCACGGATGTACAAGAAACCACGGGGGATTTACAAGGAGATGTTCACCCAGAAACCCGGAGGCCTGCCCGCAGCAAGATTCCGATATTCATCCTAAGAAACCTTGAAAGCAGTGAAACGCTCCTATGTTGCAATAACTCAGAACCTCATTCTGAGTGTTCCCAGCAGAGGACATTCGGCTGAACACAACCGTGGACTAATTAGAGCCAGATGTAGGCAGTGCCGTCCATAGTGCTGGATGGACAGTGGTGGCGTACCTAACAACTGAGCTCTAGTTCTCAAAACTTTCACACATTGTCATAAGTTGAGGTTCAAATTACTGCTCCGGTTGAGTAGAGTATACCCGTCAAAGCTGGAATCAGTAGCACTCAGGAGAGAAGAACGGGAAGTAGATGTACCCAGTCCGCTGGCAGTGTCCTACGTGGACCAGCCTATATGGCTGCCACGCCTGAATGTTTGCAACTGCGGCAGAGCTAGGCAGGCGCAATTGTGCAGCAATGCAAACTACATAACCTGGCCAAATTTCACGCGTGTACAAGAAACCACGGGGGATTTACAAGGATATGTTCTTCAGGAAAAGCCGGAGGTCTGCCGGCAACAACATTGCGGAATTCTTCCTAAGAAGCCTTGAAAGCAGTGAAACGCTCCTAGGTTGCAATAACTCAGAACCTCATTCTGAGTGTTCCCGTCAGAGTTCATTCGGCTGAACACAACCGTGGACTAATTAGAGCCAGATGTAGGCAGTGCCGTCCATAGTGCTGGATGGACAGTGGTGGCGTACCTAACAACTGAGCTCTAGTTCTCAACACTTTCACACATTGCCATAAGTTGATGTTCAACTTACTGCTCCGGTTGAGTAGAGTGTAGCTGTCAAAGCTGGAAACAGTAGCACTCAGGTGAGAAGAACGGGAAGCAGATATACCCAGTCCGCTGGCAGTGTCCTACGGGCACCAGCCTATCTGGCTGCCAGGCCTGAATGTTTGCAACCGCGGCAGAGCTTGGTAGGTGCAATTGTGCAGCAATGCAAACGGCATAACCTGGCCAAATTTCACGGGTGTACAAGAAACCACGGGGGATTGACAAGGAGATGTTCACCCGGAACAGCCGGAGGCCTACCGGCAGCAAGATTCCGGAATTCTCCCTAAGAAGCCTTGAAAGCAGTGAAATGCTCCTATGTTGCAATAACTCAGAAACTCATTCTGAGTGTTCCTGGCCGAGGTCATTCGGCTGAACACAACCGTGGACTAATTAGAGCCAGATGTAGGCAGTGCCCTCCATAGTGCTGGAGGGACAGTGGGGGCGTGCCAAACAACTGAGCTCTAGTTCTCAACACTTTCACACATTGCCATAAGTTGAGGTTCAACTTACTGCTCCGGTTGAGTAGAGTGTAGAAGTCAAAGATGGAATCAGTAGCACTCAGTTGAGAAGAACGGGAAGCAGATATACCCAGTCCGCTGGCAGTGTCCTACGGGTACTAGCCTGTCTGGCTGCCACGCCTGAATGTTTGCAACCGCGGCAGAGCTAGGCAGGCGCAATTGTGCAGCAGTGCAAACTGCATAACTTGGCCAAATTTCACGGGTGTACAAGAAACCACGGGGGATTTACAAGGAGATATTCAGCAGGAACAGTCGGAGGCCTGCCGGCAGCAAGATATCAGAATTCTCCCTAAGAAGCCTTGAAAGCACTTAAACGCTCCTATGTTGCAATAACTCAGAAACTCATTCTGAGTGTTCCCAGCAGAGGTTATTCGGCTGAACACAACGGTGGACTAATTAAGCCAGATCTAGGCAGTGCCGTCCATAGTGCTGGATGGACAGTGGTGGCGTGTCAAACAACTAAGCTCTAGTTCTCAACACTTTCACAAATTGCCATAAATTGAGGTTCAAGTTACTGCTCCGGTTGAGTAGAGTGTAGCCGTAAAAGCTGGAATCAGTAGCACTCAGGTGAGAAGAACGGGAAGCAGATATACCCAGTCTTCTCGCGGTGTCCTTCTGGGACAAGCCTATCTGGCTGCCACGCCTGAATGTTTGCAACCGCGGCAGAGCTAGGCAGAAGCAATTGTGCAGCAATGCAAACTGCATAACCTGGGTAAATTTTACGGGTGTACAAGAAACCACGGGGGATTTACAAGGAGATATTCACCCGGAACAGACGGAGGCCTGCCGGCAGCAAGATTCCGGAATTCTTGCTGGGAAGCCTTGAAAGCAGTGAAATGCTCCTATGTTGCAACCACTCAGAACGTCATTCTGTGTGTTCCCGGCAGAGGTCATTTGGCTGAACACAACCGTGGACAAATTAGAGCCAGATGTAGGCAGTGCCGTCCATAGTGCTGGATGGACAGTGGTGGCATGCCAAACAACTGAGCTCTAGTTCTCAACACTTTCACAAAGTGCCATAAGTTGAGGTTCAACTTACTGCTCCGGTTGAGTATAGTGTAGCCGTCAAAGCTGGAATCAGTAGCACTCAGGTGAGAAGAACGGGAAGCAGATATACCCAGTCCGCTGGCAGTGTCCTACGGGGACCAGCCTATCTGGATGCTACGCCTGAATATTTTCAACCGCGGCTGCGTTAGGCAGGCGCAATTTTGCAGCAATGCAAACTGCATAACCTGGCCAAATTTTACGGGTGTACAAGAAACCACGGGTGATTTACAAGGAGATGTTCACCTGGAAGAGCCTTAGGCCTGCCGGCAGCAAGATTCCGGAATTCTTCCTAAGAAGCCTTGAAAGCAGTGAAACGCTCCTAGGTTGCAGTAACTCAGAACCTCATTCTGATTGTTCCCAGCAGAGATCATTCTGCTGATCACAACCGTAGACTAATTAGAGCCAGATGTAGGCAGTGCCGTCCATAGTGCTGGATGGACAGTGGTGGCGTACCTAACAACTGAGCTCTAGTTCTCAAAACTTTCACACATTGCCATAAGTTGAGGTTCAAATTACTGCTCCGGTTAAGTAGAGTGTACCCGTCAAAGCTGGAATCAGTAGCACTCAGGAGAGAAGAACGGGAAGTAGATGTACCCAGTCCGCTGGCAATGTCCTACGTGGACCAGCCTATCTGGCTGCCACGCCTGAATGTTTGCAACCGCGGCAGAGCTAGGCAGGCGCAATTGTGCAGCAATGCAAACTACATAACCTGGCCAAATTTCACGGGTGTACAAGAAATCACGGGGGATTTTTAAGGACATGTTCTTCAGGAAAAGCCGGAGGTCAGCCCGCAACAACATTGCGGAATTCTTCCTAAGAAGCCTTGAAAGCAGTGAAACCCTCCTAGGTTGCAATAACTCAGAACCTCATTCTGAGTGTTCCCGGCAGAGGTCATTCAGCTGAACACAACCTTGGACTAATTAGAGCCAGATGTAGCCAGTGCCGTCCATAGTGCTGGATGAACTGTGGTGGCGTGCCAAACAACTGAGCTCTAGTTCTCAACACTTTCACAAAGTGCCATAAGTTGAGGTTCAACTTACTGCTCCGGTTGAGTAGAGTGTAGCCATCAAAGCTGGAATCAGTAGCACTCAGGTGAGAAGAACGGGAAGCAGATATACCCAGTCCTCTGGCAGTGTCCTACGGGTACTAGCCTATCTGGCTGCCACGCCTGAATGTTTGCAACCGCGGCAGAGCTAGGCAGGCGCAATTGTGCAGCAGTGCAAACTGCATAACTTGGCCAAATTTCACGGGTGTACAAGAAACCACTGGGGATTTACAAGGAGATATTCACCAGGAACAGTCGGGGGCCTGCCGGCAGCAAGATATCAGAATTCTCCCTAAGAAGCCTTGGAAGCACTGAAACGCTCCTATGTTGCAATAACTCAGAAACTCATTCTGAGTGGTCCCAGCAGAGGTCATTCGGCTGAACACAACCGTGGACTAATTAAGCCAGTTCTAGGCAGTGCCGTCCATAGTGCTGGATGGACAGTGGTGGCGTGTCAAACAACTAAGCTCTAGTTCTCAACACTTTCACAAATTGCCATAAATTGAGGTTCAAGTTACTGCTCCGGTTGAGTAGAGTATAGCCGTCAAAGCTGGAATCAGTAGCACTCAGGTGAGAAGAACGGGAAGCAGATATACCCAGTCGGCTGGCAGTGTCCTACGGTGACCAGCAATTCTGGCAGCGACGCCTGAATGTTTGCAACCGTCGTAGATCTAGGCAGGCACAATTATGCATCAATTCAAACTGCATAACCTGGCCAAATTTCACGGGTGTACAAAAAACCACGGGGGATTTACAAGGAGATGTTCACCCAAAACAGACGAAGGCCTGCCGGCAGCAAGATTCCGGAATTCTTCCTAAGAACCTTGAATGCAGTGAAACGCTCCTATGTTGCAATAACTCAGAACCTCATTCTGAGTGTTCCCGGCAGAGATCATTTGGTTGAACACAACCATGGACTATTTAGAGCCAGATGTAGGCAGTGCTGTCCATAGTGCTGGATGGACAGTGGTGGCGTGCCAAACAACTGAGCTCTAGTTCTCAAAACTTTCACATATTGCCATAAGTTGAGGTGCAAATTACTGCTCCAGTTGAGTACAGTGTAGCCGTCAAAGCTGGAATCAGTAGCACGCAGGTGAGAAGAAAGGGAAGCAGATATACCCAGTCCGCTGGCAGTGTACTACGGGGACCAGCCTATCTGGCTGCCACGCCTGAATGTTTGGAACCGCGGCAGAGCTAGTCAGGCGCAATTGTGCAGCAATGCAAACTGCATAACCTGGCCAAATTTCACGGGTGTACAAGAAACCACGGGGGATTTACAAGGAGATGTTCACCCGGAACAGCCGGAGGCCTGCCGGCAAAAGATTCCCGAATTCTTCCTAAGAAGCCTTGAAAGGAGTGAAACGCTCCTTTGTTGCAGTAACTCAGAAGCTCATTCTGAGTGTTCCGGGCAGAGGTCATTCGGCAGACCACAACCGTGGACTAATTAGAGCCAGATATAGGCAGTGTCTTTCATAGTGCTGGATGGACAGTGGTGGCGTTCCAAACAACTGAGCTCTAGTTCTCAACACTTTCACAAAGTGCCATAAGTTGATGTTCAATTAACTGCTCCGGTTGAGTAGAGTGTAACTGTCAAAGCTGGAATCAGTAGCACTCAGGTGAGAAAAACGGGAATCAGATATACCCAGTCCGTTGGGAGTGTCCAACGGGGACCAGCCTATCTGACTCACACGCCTGAATGTTTGCAACCGCGGCAGAGCTAGGCAGGCGGAATTGTGCAGCAATGCCAACTGCATAACCTGGCCAAATTTCACGGATGTACAAGAAACCACGGTGGATTTACAAGGAGATGTTCACCAGGAACAGACGGAGTCCTGCCGGCAGCAAGATTCCGGAATTCTTCCTGAGAAACCTTAAAAGCAGTGAAACGTTCCTATGTTGCAGTAACTCAGAACCTCATTCTGAGTGTTGCCGGCCGAGATCATTCGGCTGAACACAACCGTGGACTAATTAGAGCCAGATGTAGGCAGTGTCTTTCATAGTGCTGGATGGACAGTGGTGGCGTGCCAAACAACTCAGCTCTAGTTCTCAACACTTTCTCGAAGTGCCATAAGTTGAGGTTCAACTTACTGCTCCGGTTGAGTAGAGTATAGCCGTCAAAGCTGGAATCATTGGCACTCAGGTGAGAAGAACGGGACGCAGATAGACCCAGTCTGCTGGCACTGTCCTACGGGGACCAGCCTATCTGGCTGCAACGCTTGAATGTTTGCAAACACTGCAGAGCTAGTCAGGCGCAATTGTGCAGCAATGCACGCTGCATAACCTGGCCAAATATCACGGGTGTACAAGAAACCATGGGGATTTACAAGGAGATGTTCACCCGGAACAGCCGCAGGCCTGCCATAAGCAAGATTTCAGAATCCTACCTAAGAAGCCTTGAAAGCAGTGAAACGCTCCTATGTTGCAATAACTCAGAAACTCATTCTGAGCGTTCCCGGCAGAGATCATTCGGCTGAACACAACCGTGGACTAATTAGAGCCAGATGTAAGCAGTGCCGTCCATAGTGCTGGATGGACAGTGGTGGCTTACCAAACAACTGAGCTCTAGTTCTCAACACTTTCACAAAGTGCCATAAGTTGAGGGTCAACTTACTGCTCCCGTTGAGTAGAGTGTAGCCGTCAAAGCTGGAATCAGTAGCAATCAGGTGAGAAGAACGGGAAGCAGACATACCCAGTCCGATGACAGTGTCTTACCGGGAGCAGCCTTTCTGGCTGCCACGCCTGAATGTTGCAACCGCCGCAGAGCTAGGCAGGCTCAATTGTGCAGCAATGCAAACTGCATAACCTGGCCAAATTTCACGGGTGTACAAGAAACCACGGGGGATTTACAAGGAGATGTTCACCCGGAACAGCCGCAAGCCTGCCAGAACCAATATTCTGGAATTCTGCCTTAGAAGCCTTGAAAGCAGTGAAACGCTCCAATGTTGCAATAACTCAGAACCTCATTCTGAGTGTTCCAGGCAGAGTTCATTCGGCTGAACACAAGCGTGGACTAATTAGCGCCAGATGTTGGCACTGCCCTCCATAGTGCTGGATGGACAGTGGTGGCGTGCCAAACAACTGAGCTCTAGTTCTCAACTCTTTCACAAAGTGCAATATGTGCAGGTTCAAATTACTGCTCTGGTTGAGTCGAATGTAGCCGTAAAAGCTGGAATCAGTAACACTCAGGTGAGAAGAACGGGAAGCAGATATACCCAGTCCGCTGGCAGTGTCCTACGGGGACCAGCCTATCTGTCCGCCACGCCTGAATATTTGCAACCGCGGCAGAGCTAGTCAGGGGCAATTGTGCAGCAATGCAAACTGCATAACCTGGCCAAATTTCACGGGTGTACAAGAAACCATGGGTGATTTACAAAGAGATGTTCACCCGGAACAGGCGGAGGCCTTACGGCAACAAGATTCCAGAAATCTTAATGTGAAGCCTTGAAAGCAGTGAAACGCTCCTATGTTGCAATAACTCAGAACCTCATTCTGAGTGTTCCCGGCAGAGGTCATTCAGCTGCCCACAACCGTGGACTAATTAGAGCCAGAGGTAGGCAGTGCAGTCCATAGTGCTGTTTGGACAGTGGTGGCGTGCCAAACAACTGAACTCTAGTTCTCAACATCTTAACAAAGTGCCATAAGTTGAGGTTCTACTTAGAGCTCCGGTTGAGGAGAGTGTAGCATTCAAAGCTGGAATCAGTAGCCCTCAGGTTAGAAGAAGGGGAAGCAAATATACCCTGTCCGCTGGCAGTGTCCTTCGGGTCCAGCCTACTGGCTGCCACTCCTGAATGTTTGCAATCGCGGCAGAGCTAGGCAGGCGCAATTTGCAGCAATGCAAACTGCATCACCTGGCCAAATATCACGGGTGTACAAGAAACCACGGGGATTGACAAGGAGATGTTCACCCGGAACAGCCGAAGGCCTGCCAGAAGCAAGATTTCAGAATCCTACCTAAGAAGCCTTGAAAGCAGTGAAACGCTCCTATGTTGCAATAACTAAAAAACTCATTCTGAGTGTTCCTGGCAGAGCTCATTCGGCTGAACACAAGCGTGGACTAATAAGAGCCAGATGTTGGCACTGCCGTCCATTGTGCTGGATGGACAGTGGTGGCGTGACAAACAACTGAGCTCTAGTTCTCAACTCTTTCACAAAGTGCCATATGTGCAGGTTCAACTTACTGCTCCGGTTGAGTAGAATGTAGCCGTCAAAGCTGGAATCAGTAGCACTCAGGTGAGAAGAACGGGAAGCAGATATACCCAGTCTCCTGGCAGTGTCCTACGGGGACCAGCCTATCTGGCCGCCACGCCTGAATATTTGCAACCGCGGCAGAGCTAGTCAGGCGCAATTGTGCAGCAATACAAACTGCATAACCTGGCCAAATTTCACGGGTGTACAAGAAACCACGGGGGATTTACAAGGAGATGTTCACCCGGAACAGTCGGAGGCCTGCCGGCAGCAAGATTCCGGAATTCTTCCTAAGAAGCTTTGAAAGCAGTGAAACGCTCCTATGTTGCAATAACTCAGAACCTCATTCTGAGTGTTCCCGGCAGAGGTCATTCGGCTGAACACAACCGTGGACTAATTAGAGCCAGATGTAAGCAGTGCTGTCCATAGTGCTGGATGGAGAGTTTTGGCGTGCCAAACAACTGAGCCCTAGTTCTCAACACTTTCACAAAGTGCTATAAGTTGAGATTCAACTTACTGCTCCGGTTCATTAGAGTGTAGCCGTCAAAGCTGGAATCAGTAGCACTCAGGTGAGAAGAACGGGAAGCAGATATACGCAGTCCGCTAGCAGTGTCCTACGGGGACCAACATATCGGGCTGCCAAGCCTGAATGTTTGCTACCGCGGCAAAGCTAGGCAGGCGCAATTGTGAAGCAATGCAAACTGCATCATCTGTCCAAATTTGACGGGTGTACAAGAATCCACAGGGGATTTACAAGGAGATGTTCAGGTGGAACAGCCGGAGGCCTGCTGGCAGTAAGATTTCGGGATTCTTCCTAAGAAGCCTTGAAAGCAGTGAAACGCTCCTATGTGGCAGTAACTCAGAACCTCATTCTGAGTGTTCCCGGCAGAGGTCATTCGGCTGAACACAACCGTGGGCTAATTAGAGCTATATGTAGGCAGTGCCGTCCATAGTGCTGGATGGACTGTGGTGGCATGCCAAACAACTGAGCTCTCATTCTCAACACTTTCACAAAGTGACATATGTGAAGGTTCAACTTACTGCTCCGGTTGAATAGAGTGTAGCCGTCAAAGCTGGAATCAGTAGCACTCAGGTGAGAAGAATGTGAAGCAGATATACCCAGTCCGCTGCCAGTGTCCAACGGCGACCAGCCTTTCTGGCTGCCACGCCTGAATGTTTGCAACCGCCGCAGAGCTAGGCAGGCTCAATTGTGCAGCAATGCAAACTTCATAACCTGGCCAAATTTCACAGGTGTACAAGAATCCACGGGGGATTTACAAGGAGATGTTCACCCGGAACATCCGGAGGCCTGCCATCAGTAAGTTTCCGGAATCCTTCCTAAGAAGCCTAGAAACCAGTGAAATGCGCCTATGTTGCAATAACTAAGAACGTCATTCTGAGTGTTCCGGGCAGAGGTCATTCGGCTGAACAAAACCGAGGACTAATTAGAGCCAGATGAATGCAGTGCCGTCCATACTGCTGGATGGACATTGGTGGCATGCCAAACAACTGAGCTCTAATTCTCAACACTTTCACAAAGGGCCATAAGTTGAGGTTCATCTGACTGCTCCGGTTGAGTAGAGTGTAGACGTCAAATCTGGAATCAGTAGCACTCAGGTGAGAAGAACGGGAAGCAGATATACGCAGTTCGCTGGCAGTGTCCTACTTAGACCAACCTATCTGGCTGCCACCCCTGAATGTTAGCAACCGCGCCAGAGCTAGGCAGGCACAATTGTGCAGCAATGCAAACTGCATAACCTGGCCAAATTTCACTGGTGTACAAGAAACCACCGGGGATTCACAAGGAGATGTTCACCCGGAACGGCCGAAAGCCTGCCGGAACCAACATTCTGGAATTGTTCCTAAGAAGCCTTGAAAGCAGTGAAACGCTCCTATGTTGCAGTAACTCAGAACCTCATTCTGAGTGTTCCCGGCAGAAGTCATTCGGCTGAACACAACCGTGGACTAATTAGAGCCAGATGTAGGCAGTGCCGTCCATTGTGCTGGATGGACAGTGGTGGCGTGCCAAACAATTGAGCTCTAGTTCTCAACACTTTCACAAAGTGCCATAAGTTGAGGTTCACCTTACTGCTCCTGGTGAGTATTGTGTAGCCGTCAAAGCTGGAGTCAGTAGCACTCAGGTGAGAAGAACGGGAAGCAGATATACCCAGTCCGCTGGCAGTGTCCTACGGGGACCAGCCTATCTGACTGCCACGCCTAAATGTTTGCGAATGAGGCAGAGCTAGGCAGGCTAAATTGTGCAGCAATGCAAACTGCATAACCTGGCCAAATTTCACGGGTGTAAAAGAAACCTCCGGGGATTTACTAGGAGATGTTCACCTGGAACAACCGGAGGCCTGCCGGCAGCAAGATTATGGAATCCTTCCTAAGAAGCCTTGAAAGCAGTGAAATGCTCCTATGTTGCAAAAACTCAGAACCTCATTCTGAGTGTTCCCGGCAGAGGTCATTCGGCTGAACACAACCCTGTACTAATTAGAGCCAGATGTAGGCAGTGCGTCCATAGTGCTGGATGGACAGTGGTGGCGTGCCAAACAACTGAGCTCTAGTTCTCAACACTTTCACAAGGGGCCATAAGTTGAGGTTCAACTGACTGCTCCGGTTGAGTAGAGTGTAGCCTTCAAAGCTGGAATCAGTAGCACTCAGGTGAGAAGAACGGGAAGCAGATATACCCAGGCCGCTGGCAGTGTCCTTCGGGGACCAGCCTATCGGGATGACACGCCTGAATGTTTGCAACCACGGCAGAGCTAGGCAGGTGGAATTGTGCAGCAATGCAAACTGCATACCCTGGCCAAATTGCACGGATGTACAAGAAACCATCGGCGATTTACAAGGAGATGTTCCCCCCAAACAGCCGGAGGCCTGCCTGCAGTAAGATTCCGGAATTCTTCCTAAGAAGCCTTGAAAGCAGTGAAACGCTCCTATGTTGCAGTAACTCAGAACCTCATTCTGAGTGTTCCCGGCAGAGGTCATTCGGCTGAACACAACCGTGGATTAATTAGAGCCAGATGTAGGCAGTGCTGTTCATGGTGCTGGATGGACAGTGGTGGCGTGCCAACAACTGAGCTCTAGGTCTCAACACTTTCACAAAGCGCCATAAGTTGAGGTTCAACTTACTGATCCGGTTGAGTAGAGTGTAGCCGCCAAGCTGGAATCAGTACCACTCAGGTGAGAAGAACGGGAAGCAGATATACCCAGTCCACTGGCAGTGTCCTACGGGGACCAGCCTATCTGGCTGCCACGCCTGAATGTTTGCAACCGCGGCAGAGCTAGGCAGGCGCAACTGAGCAGAAATGCAAACTGCATAACCTGGCCAAATTATACGTGTATTCAAGAAACCACGGGGGATTTACAAGGAGATGTTCTCCCGGAACACCCAGAGGCCTGCCGGCAGCAAGATTCCGGAATTCTTCTTAAGAAGCCTTGAAAGCAGTGAAACGCTCCTATGTTGCAACAACTCAGAACCACATTCTGAGTCTTCCCGGCAGAGGTCATTCGGCTGAACACAACCGTGGACTAATTAGAGCCAGATGTAGGCAGAGTCGTCCATAATACTGGATGGACAGTGTGGCATGCAAAACAACTGAGCTCCACTTTTCAACACTTTCACAAAGTGCCATAAGTTGAGGTTCAACTTACTGCGCCGGTTGAGTAGAGTGTAGCCGTCAAAGCTGGAATCAGTAGTACTCAGGTGAGAAGAACGGGAAGAAGATATACCCAGTCCGTTGGCAGTGTCCTACGGGGACCAGCCTATCTGGCTGCCACGCCTGAATGTTTGCAACCGCCGCAGAGCTAGGCAGGCGCAATTGTACAGCAATTCAAATGCATAACCTGGCCAAATGTCACGGGTGTACAAGAAACCACGGGGGATTTACCAGGAGATGTTCACCCAGAACACCCGGAGGCCTGCCGGCAGTAAGTTTCCGGAATTCTTCCTAAGAAGCTTTGAAAGCAGTGAAGCGCTCCTATGTTGCAATAACTCAGAACCTCATTCTGAGTGTTCCCGGCAGAGGTCATTCGGCTGAACACAACCATGGACTAATTAGAGCCAGATGTAGGCAGTGCTGTCCATAGTGCTGGATGGTCAGTGGTGGCGTCCCACACAACTGAGCTCTAGTTCTCAACACTTTCACACATTGCCATGAGTTGAGGTTCAACTTACTGCTCCGGTTGAGTAGAGTGTAGCTGTCAAAGCTGGAATCAGTAGCACTCAGGTGAGAAGAACGGGCAGCAGATATACCCAGTCCACTGGCAGTGTCCTACGGTCACCAGCCTATCTGGCTGCCACGCCTGAGTCTTTGCAACCGCGGTAGAGTTTGGCAGGCCTAATTGTGCAGCAATGCAAACTGCAAAACATGGCCAAATTTCACGGGTGTACAAGAAACCACGGGGGATTTACCAGGAGATTTTCACCCGGAACAGCTGGAGGCCTGCCCGCAGCAAGATTCCGGAAATTTTCCATAAGAAGCCTTGAAAGCAGTAAAACGCTCCTATGTTGCAATAACTCAGATCCTCATATTGAGTGTTCCTGGAAGAGGTCATTCGGCTGAACATAACCGTGGACTAATTAGAGCCAGATGTAAGCAGTGCCGTAAATAGTGCTGGACAGTGGTGGCGTGCCAAACAACTGAGCTCTAGTTCTCAACACTTTCACATAGTGCCATAAGTTGAGGTTCAACTTACTGATCCGGTAGAGTAGAGTGTAGCCGTCAAAGCTGGAATCAGTAGCAATCAGGAGAGAAGAACGGGAAGCAGATGTACCCAGTCCGCTGGCAGTGTCCTACGTGGACCAGCCTATATGGCTGCCACGCCTGAATGTTTGCAACCCCGGCAGAGCTAGGCAGGCGCAATTGTGCAGCAATGCAAACTACATAACCTGGCCAAATTTCACGGTTGTACAAGAAACCACGGGGGATTTACAAGGAGATGTTCTTCAGGAAAAGCCGGAGGTCTGCAGGCAACAACATTGCGGAATTCTACCTAAGAAGCCTTGAAAGCAGTGAAACCCTCCTAGGTTGCAATAACTCAGAACCTCATTCTGAGTGTTCCCGGCAAAGGTCATTCTGCTGATCACAACCGTGGACTAATTAGAGCCAGATGTAGGCAGTGCTGTCCATAGTGCTGGATGGACAGTGGTGGCGTGCCAAACAACTGAGCTCTAGTTCTCAACACTTTCACAGAGTTCCATAAGTTTAGGTACAACTTACTGCTCTGGTTGAGTAGAGTGTTGCCGTCAAAGCTGGAATCAGTAGCACTCAGGTGAGAAGAACGGGAAGCACATATACCCAGTCCGCTGGCAGTGTCCTACTGTGACCAGCCTATCCGGCTGCCACGGCTGAATGTTTGCAACCGCGGCAGAGCCAGGCAGGCGCAATTGTGCAGCAATGCAAACGGGATAACCTGGCCAAATTATATGTCTGTTCAAGAAACCACGGGGGATTTAGAAGGAGATGTTCACCCGGAACAGCCGGAGGCCTGCCAGCAGCAACATTCCGGAATTCTTCCTAAGAAGCCTTGAAAGCAGTAAAACGATCCTATGTTGCAACAACTCAGAACCTCATTCTGAGTGTTCCCGGCTGAGGTCATTTGGCTGAACACAACCGCGAACTAATTACAGCCAGATGAAGGCAGTGCCGTCCATAGTGCTGGATGGACAGTGGTGGCATGCCAATCAACTGAGCTCTAGTTCTCAACACTTTCACACATTGCCATAAGTTGAGGTTCAAATTACTGCTCCGGTTGAGTAGAGTATGGCCGTCAAAGCTGGAATCAGTAGCACTCAGGTGTGAACAAGGGGAAGCAGATATACCCAGTCCGCTGGCAGTGTCCTACGTGGACCAGCCTGTCTGGCTGCCAAGCCTGAATATTTGCAACCGCAGCAGAGCTAGGCAGGCGCAATTGTGCAGCAATGCAAACTGCATAACCTGGCCAAATTTCTCGGGTGTACAAGAAACCACGGGGGATTTACAAGGAGATGTTCACCCGGAACAGACGGAGGCCTGCCGAGAGCAATATTCCAGAATTCTCCCTAAGAAGCCTTGAAAGCAGTGAAACACCCCTATGTTGCAATAACTCAGAAACTCATTCTGATGGTTCCCGGCAGAGGTCATTCGGATGAACACAACCGTTTACTAATTAGAGCCAGATGTAGGCAGTGCCGTCAATACTGCTGGATGGAGAGGGGTGGCGTGTCAAACAACTGAGCTCTAGTTCTCAACACTTTCACACGTTGCCATAAGTTGAGGTTCAACTTACTGCTCCGGTTGAGTAGAGTGTAGCTGTCAAAGCTGGAATGAGTAGCACTCAGGTGAGAAGAACGGGAAGCAGATATACCCAGTCCGCTGGCAGTGTCTTACGGGCACCAGCCTATCTGGCTGCCACGCCTGGATGTTTGCAACCGCGGCAGAGCTAGGTAGGCGCAAATGTGCAGCAATGCAAACTGCATAACCTGGCCAAATTTCACGGGTGTACAAGAATCCACAGGGGATTTACAAGGAGATGTTCACCCGGAACATCCGGAGGCCTGACGACAGCAAGATTCCGGCATTCTCCCTAAGAAGCATTGAAAGCAGTGAAACGCTCCTATGTTGCAATAACTCAGAAACTCATTCTGAGTGTTCCGGGCCGTGGTCATTCGGCTGAACACAACCGTGGACTAATTAGAGCCAGATGTAGGCAGTGCCCTCCATAGTGCTGGATGGAAAATGGTGGCGTGCCAAACAACTGAGCTCTAGTTCTCAACACTTTCACACATTTCCATAAGTTGAGGTTCAACTTACTGCTCCGGTTGAGTAGAGTGTAGCCGTCAAAGCTGGAATCAGTAGCACTCAGGTGAGAAGAACGGGAAGCAGATATACCCAGTCCACTGGCACTATCCTACGGGCACCAGCCTATCCTGCTGCCACGCCTGAATGTTTGCAACTGCGGCAGAGCTAGGCAGGCGCAATTGTGTAGCAATAAAACCTGCATAACCTGGCCAAATTTCACGGGTGTACAAGAAACCACGGGGGATTTACAAGGAGATGTTCACCAAGAACATCCGGAGGTCTGCCTGCAACAACATTGCGGAATTCTTCCTAAGAAGCCTTGAAAGCAGTGAAAAGCTCCTAGGTTGCAATAACTCAGAACCTCATTCTGAGTGTTCCCGAAAGAGGTCATTCGGCTGAACACACCCGTGGACTAATTAGAGCCAGATGTAGGCAGTGCCGTCCATAGTGCTGGATGGACATTGGTGGCGTGCCAAACAACTGAGCTCAATTCTCAACACTTTCACAGAGTGCCATAACTTGAGGTTCAACTAACTGCTCCGGTTGAGTAGAGTGTAGCCGTCAAAGCTGGAATCAGTAGCACTCAGGTGAGAAGAAAGGGAAGCACATATACCCAGTCCGCTGGCAGTGTCCTACGGGGACCAGCCTATCTGGCTGCCACGCCTGAATGTTTGCAACCGTGGCAGAGCTAGGCAGGCGCAATTGTGCAGCAATGCAAACTGCATAACCTGGCCAAATTATACGTCTGTTCAAGAAACAACGGGGGATTTACCAGGAGATGTTCACCCGGAACAGCCAGAGGCCTGCCGCCAGCAACATTCCGGAATTCTTCCTAAGAAGCCTTGAAAGCAGTGATACGCTCCTAGGTTGCAACAACTCAGAAACTCATTCTGAGTGTTCCCGGCAGAGGTTATTCAGCTGAACACAACTGTGGACTAATTAGAGCCAGGTGTAGGCAGTGCCGTCCATAGTGCTGGATGGACAATGGTGGCTGCCAAACAACTGAGCTCTAGTTCTCAACACTTTCACAAAGTGCCATAAGTTGAGGTTCAACTTACTGCTCCGGTTGAGTAGAGTGTAGCTGTCAAAGCTGGAATCAGTAGCACTCAGGTGAGAAGAACGTGAAGCAGATATACCCAGTCAGCTGGCAGTGTCCTACGGGGACCAGCAATTCTGGCTGCCACGCCTGAATGTTTGCAACCGTCGTAGATCTAGGCAGGCGCAATTGTGCAGCAATGCAAATTGCATAAACTGGCCAAATTTCACGGATGTACAAGAAACCACGGGGGATTTACAAGGAGATGTTCACCCAGAAACCCGGAGGCCTGCCCGCAGCAAGATTCCGATATTCATCCTAAGAAACCTTGAAAGCAGTGAAACGCTCCTATGTTGCAATAACTCAGAACCTCATTCTGAGGGTTCCCAGCAGAGGACATTCGGCTGAACACAACCGTGGACTAATTAGAGCCAGATGTATGCAGTGCCGTCCATAGTGCTGGATGGACAGTGGTGGCGTACCTAACAACTGAGCTCTAGTTCTCAAAACTTTCACACATTGTCATAAGTTGAGGTTCAAATTACTGCTCCGGTTGAGTAGAGTATACCCGTCAAAGCTGGAATCAGTAGCACTCAGGAGAGAAGAACGGGAAGTAGATGTACCCAGTCCGCTGGCAGTGTCCTACGTGGACCAGCCTGTATGGCTGCCACGCCTGAATGTTTGCAACCGCGGCAGAGCTAGGCAGGCGCAATTGTGCAGCAATGCAAACTACATAACCTGGCCAAATTTCACGCGTGTACAAGAAACTACGGGGGATTTACAAGGATATGTTCTTCAGGAAAAGCCGGAGGTCTGCCGGCAACAACATTGCGGAATTCTTCCTAAGAAGCCGTGAAAGCAGTGAAACGCTCCTAGGTTGCAATAACTCAGAACCTCATTCTGAGTGTTCCCGGCAGAGTTCATTCGGCTGAACACAACCGTGGACTAATTAGAGCCAGATGTAGGCAGTGCCGTCCATAGTGCTGGATGGACAGTGGTGGCGTACCTAACAACTGAGCTCTAGTTCTCAACACTTTCACACATTGCCATAAGTTGATGTTCAACTTACTGCTCCGGTTGAGTAGAGTGTAGCTGTCAAAGCTGGAATCAGTAGCACTCAGGTGAGAAGAACGGGAAGCAGATATACCCAGTCCGCTGGCAGTGTCCTACGGGCACCAGCCTATCTGGCTGCCAGGCCTGAATGTTTGCAACCGCGGCAGAGCTTGGTAGGTGCAATTGTGCAGCAATGCAAACGGCATAACCTGGCCAAATTTCACGGGTGTACAAGAAACCACGGGGGATTGACAAGGAGATGTTCACCCGGAACAGCCGGAGGCCTACCGGCAGCAAGATTCCGGAATTCTCCCTAAGAAGCCTTGAAAGCAGTGAAATGCTCCTATGTTGCAATAACTCAGAAACTCATTCTGAGTGTTCCTGGCCGAGGTCATTCGGCTGAACACAACCGTGGACTAATTAGAGCCAGATGTAGGCAGTGCCCTCCATAGTGCTGGAGGGACAGTGGGGGCGTGCCAAACAACTGAGCTCTAGTTCTCAACACTTTCACACATTGCCATAAGTTGAGGTTCAACTTACTGCTCCGGTTGAGTAGAGTGTAGAAGTCAAAGGTGGAATCAGTAGCACTCAGTTGAGAAGAACGGGAAGCAGATATACCCAGTCCGCTGGCAGTGTCCTACGGGTACTAGCCTATCTGGCTGCCACGCCTGAATGTTTGCAACCGCGGCAGAGCTAGGCAGGCGCAATTGTGCAGCAGTGCAAACTGCATAACTTGGCCAAATTTCACGGGTGTACAAGAAACCACGGGGGATTTACAAGGAGATATTCAGCAGGAACAGTCGGAGGCCTGCCGGCAGCAAGATATCAGAATTCTCCCTAAGAAGCCTTGAAAGCACTTAAACGCTCCTATGTTGCAATAACTCAGAAACTCATTCTGAGTGTTCCCAGCAGAGGTTATTCGGCTGAACACAACGGTGGACTAATTAAGCCAGATCTAGGCAGTGCCGTCCATAGTGCTGGATGGACAGTGGTGGCGTGTCAAACAACTAAGCTCTAGTTCTCAACACTTTCACAAATTGCCATAAATTGAGGTTCAAGTTACTGCTCCGGTTGAGTAGAGTGTAGCCGTAAAAGCTGGAATCAGTAGCACTCAGGTGAGAAGAACGGGAAGCAGATATACCCAGTCTTCTCGCGGTGTCCTTCTGGGACAAGCCTATCTGGCTGCCACGCCTGAATGTTTGCAACCGCGGCAGAGCTAGGCAGAAGCAATTGTGCAGCAATGCAAACTGCATAACCTGGGTAAATTTTACGGGTGTACAAGAAACCACGGGGGATTTACAAGGAGATATTCACCCGTAACAGATGGAGGCCTGCCGGCAGCAAGATTCCGGAATTCTTGCTGGGAAGCCTTGAAAGCAGTGAAATGCTCCTATGTTGCAACCACTCAGAACGTCATTCTGTGTGTTCCCGGCAGAGGTCATTTGGCTGAACACAACCGTGGACAAATTAGAGCCAGATGTAGGCAGTGCCGTCCATAGTGCTGGATGGACAGTGGTGGCATGCCAAACAACTGAGCTCTAGTTCTCAACACTTTCACAAAGTGCCATAAGTTGAGGTTCAACTTACTGCTCCGGTTGAGTATAGTGTAGCCGTCAAAGCTGGAATCAGTAGCACTCAGGTGAGAAGAACGGGAAGCAGATATACCCAGTCCGCTGGCAGTGTCCTACGGGGACCAGCCTATCTGGATGCTACGCCTGAATA
Source organism: Dipodomys merriami (assembly GCF_024711535.1). Lineage (NCBI taxonomy): Eukaryota > Metazoa > Chordata > Mammalia > Rodentia > Heteromyidae > Dipodomys > Dipodomys merriami. Next base: position 635,051 of record NW_027205404.1, on the reverse strand, counting down.
TTTTCAACCGCGGCAGCGTTAGGCAGGCGCAATTTTGCAGCAATGCAAACTGCATAACCTGGCCAAATTTTACGGGTGTACAAGAAACCACGGGTGATTTACAAGGAGATGTTCACCTGGAACAGCCTTAGGCCTGCCGGCAGCAAGATTCCGGAATTCTTCCTAAGAAGCCTTGAAAGCAGTGAAACGCTCCTAGGTTGCAGTAACTCAGAACCTCATTCTGATTGTTCCCAGCAGAGATCATTCTGCTGATCACAACCGTAGACTAATTAGAGCCAGATGTAGGCAGTGCCGTCCATAGTGCTGGATGGACAGTGGTGGCGTACCTAACAACTGAGCTCTAGTTCTCAAAACTTTCACACATTGCCATAAGTTGAGGTTCAAATTACTGCTCCGGTTAAGTAGAGTGTACCCGTCAAAGCTGGAATCAGTAGCACTCAGGAGAGAAGAACGGGAAGTAGATGTACCCAGTCCGCTGGCAATGTCCTACGTGGACCAGCCTATCTGGCTGCCACGCCTGAATGTTTGCAACCGCGGCAGAGCTAGGCAGGCGCAATTGTGCAGCAATGCAAACTACATAACCTGGCCAAATTTCACGGGTGTACAAGAAATCACGGGGGATTTACAAGGACATGTTCTTCAGGAAAAGCCGGAGGTCAGCCCGCAACAACATTGCGGAATTCTTCCTAAGAAGCCTTGAAAGCAGTGAAACGCTCCTAGGTTGCAATAACTCAGAACCTCATTCTGAGTGTTCCCGGCAGAGGTCATTCAGCTGAACACAACCTTGGACTAATTAGAGCCAGATGTAGCCAGTGCCGTCCATAGTGCTGGATGAACTGTGGTGGCGTGCCAAACAACTGAGCTCTAGTTCTCAACACTTTCACAAAGTGCCACAAGTTGAGGTTCAACTTACTGCTCCGGTTGAGTAGAGTGTAGCCATCAAAGCTGGAATCAGTAGCACTCAGGTGAGAAGAACGGGAAGCAGATATACCCAGTCCCCTGGCAGTGTCCTACGGGTACTAGCCTATCTGGCTGCCACGCCTGAATGTTTGCAACCGCGGCAGAGCTAGGCAGGCGCAATTGTGCAGCAGTGCAAACTGCATAACTTGGCCAAATTTCACGGGTGTACAAGAAACCACTGGGGATTTACAAGGAGATATTCACCAGGAACAGTCGGGGGCCTGCCGGCAGCAAGGTATCAGAATTCTCCCTAAGAAGCCTTGGAAGCACTGAAACGCTCCTATGTTGCAATAACTCAGAAACTCATTCTGAGTGGTCCCAGCAGAGGTCATTCGGCTGAACACAACCGTGGACTAATTAAGCCAGTTCTAGGCAGTGCCGTCCATAGTGCTGGATGGACAGTGGTGGCGTGTCAAACAACTAAGCTCTAGTTCTCAACACTTTCACAAATTGCCATAAATTGAGGTTCAAGTTACTGCTCCGGTTGAGTAGAGTCTAGCCGTCAAAGCTGGAATCAGTAGCACTCAGGTGAGAAGAACGGGAAGCAGATATACCCAGTCGGCTGGCAGTGTCCTACGGTGACCAGCAATTCTGGCTGCGACGCCTGAATGTTTGCAACCGTCGTAGATCTAGGCAGGCACAATTATGCATCAATTCAAACTGCATAACCTGGCCAAATTTCACGGGTGTACAAAAAACCACGGGGGATTTACAAGGAGATGTTCACCCAAAACAGACGAAGGCCTGCCGGCAGCAAGATTCCGGAATTCTTCCTAAGAACCTTGAATGCAGTGAAACGCTCCTATGTTGCAATAACTCAGAACCTCATTCTGAGTGTTCCCGGCAGAGATCATTTGGTTGAACACAACCGTGGACTATTTAGAGCCAGATGTAGGCAGTGCTGTCCATAGTGCTGGATGGACAGTGGTGGCGTGCCAAACAACTGAGCTCTAGTTCTCAAAACTTTCACATATTGCCATAAGTTGAGGTGCAAATTACTGCTCCAGTTGAGTACAGTGTAGCCGTCAAAGCTGGAATCAGTAGCACGCAGGTGAGAAGAAAGGGAAGCAGATATACCCAGTCCGCTGGCAGTGTACTACGGGGACCAGCCTATCTGGCTGCCACACCTGAATGTTTGCAACCGCGGCAGAGCTAGGCAGGCGCAACTGAGCAGAAATGCAAACTGCATAACCTGGCCAAATTATACGTGTACTCAAGAAACCACGGGGGATTTACAAGGAGATATTCACCCGGAACAGACGGAGGCCTGCCGGCAGCAAGATTCCGGAATTCTTCCTAAGAAGCCTTGAAAGCAGTGAAACGCTCCTATGTTGCAACAACTCAGAACCTCATTCTGAGTGTTCCCGGCAGAGGTCATTCGGCTGAACACAAACGTGGACTATTTAGAGCCAGTTGTAGGCAGAGTCGTCCATAAAACTGGATGGACAGTGTGGCATGCAAAACAACTGAGCTCCACTTTTCAACACTTTCACAAATTGCCATAAGTTGACGTTCAACTTACTGCGCCGGTTGAGTAGAGTGTAGCCATCAAAGCTGGAATCAGTAGCACTCAGGTGAGAAGATCGGGAAGATATACCCAGTCCGCTGGCAGTGTCCTACGGGGACCAGCCTATCTGACTGCCACGCCTGAATGTTTGCAACCGCGGCAGAGCTAGGCAGGCGCAATTGTACAGCAATGCAAATGCATACCCTGGCCAAATGTCACGGGTGTACAAGAAACCACAGGGGATTTACAAGGAGATGTTCACCCAGAACAGCCGGAGGCCTGGCGGCAGTAAGATTCCGGAATTCTTCCTAAGAAGCTTTGAAAGCAGTGAAGCGCTCCTATGTTGCAATAACTCAGAACCTCATTCTGAGTGTTCCCGGCATAGGTCATTCGGCTGAAAACAACCGTGGACTTATTAGAGCCAGATGTAGGCAGTGCCGTCCATAGTGCTGGATGGACTGTGGTGGCGTGCCAAACAACTGAGCTCTAGTTCTCAACACTTTGACAAAGTCCCATAAGTTGAGGTTCAACTTACTGCTTCGGTTCAGTATAGTGTAGCCGTAAAAGCTGGAATCAGTAGCACTCAGGTGAGAAGAACTGGAAGCAGATATACCCAGTCCGCTGGCAGTGTCCTACGGGTTCCAGCCTATCTGGCTGCCACGCCTGAATATTTGCAACCGTGGCAGCGCTAGGCAGGGGCAATTGTGCAGCAATGCAAACTGCATAACCTTTCCAAATTTCACGGGTGTAGAAGAAACCACGGGGGATTTACCAGGAGATGTTCACCCGGAACAGCTGGAGTTCTGCCCGCAGCAAGATTCCGGAATTTTTCCTAAGAAGCCTTGAAAGCAGTGAAACGCTCCTATGTTGCAATAAATCAGAACCTCATATTGAGTTTTCCTGGAAGAGGTCATTCGGCTGAACATAACCGTGGACTAATTAGAGCCAGATGTAAGCACTGCCGTTCATAGTGCTGGACAGTGGTGGCGTGCCAAACAACTGAGCTCTAGTTCTCAACACTTTCACAAAGTGCCATAAGTTGAGGTTCAACTTACTGCTCCGGTACAGTAGAGTGTAGCTGTCAAAACTGGAATCAGTAGCACTCATGAGAGAAGAACGGGAAGCAGATGTACCCAGTCCGCTGGCAGTGTCCTAAGGGGACCATCCTATCTGGCTGCCACGCCTGATTGTTTGCAACCGCGGCAGAGCTAGGCAGGCGCAATTATGCAGCAATGCAAACTACATAACCTGGCCAAATTTCACGGTTGTACAAGAAACCACGGGAGATTTACAAGGAGATGTTCTTCAGGAAAAGCCGGAGGTCTGCCGGCAACAACATTGCGGAATTCTTCCTAAAAAGCCTCGAAAGCAGTGAAACGCTCCTAGGTTGCAATAACTCAGAACCTCATTCTGAGTGTTCCCAACAGAGGTCATTCTGCTGATCACAACCGTGGACTAATTAGAGCCAGATGTAGGCAGTGCCGTCCATAGTGCTGGATGGACAGTGGTGGCGTGCCAAACAACTGAGCTCTAGTTCTCAACACTTTCACAGAGTGCCATAACGTGAGGTTCAACTAACTGCTCCGGTTGAGTAGAGGGTAGCCTTCAAAGCTGGAATCAGTAGCACTCAGGTGAGAAGAAAGGGAAGCACATATACCCTGTCCGCTGGCAGTGTCCTACGGGGACCAGCCTATCTGTCTGCCACCCCTGAATGTTTGCAACCGCGGCAGAGCTAGGCAGGCCAATTGTGCAGCAATGCAAACTGCATAACCTGGCCAAATTATACGTCTGTTCAAGAAACAACGGGGGATTTACAAGGAGATGTTCACCCGGAACAGCCAGAGGCCTGCCGCCAGCAAGATTCCGGAATTCTTCCTAAGAAGCCTTGAAAGCAGTGATACGCTCCTAGGTTGTAACAACTCAGAAACTCATTCTGAGTGTTCCCGGCAGAGGTCATTCAGCTGAACACAACTGTGGACTAATTAGAGCCAGATGTAGGCAGTGCCGTCCATAGTGCTGGATGGAGAGTGGTGGCTGCCAAACAACTGAGCTCTAGTTCTCAACACTTTCACAAAGTGCCATAAGTTGAGGGTCAACTTACTGCTCCGGTTGAGTAGAGTGTAGCTGTCAAAGCTGGAATCAGTAGCACTCAGGTGAGAAGAACGGGAAGCAGATATTCCCAGTGCGCTGGAAGTGTCCTACGGGGACCCGCCAATCTGGCTGCCACACCTGATTGTTTGCAACCGAGGCAGAGCTAGGCAGGCACAATTGTGCAGCAATGCAAACTGCATAACCTGGCCAAATTTCACGGGTGTACAAGAAACCACGGGGGATTTACAAGGAGATGTTCACCCGGAACAGCCGGAGGCCTGCAGGCAGCAAGATTCCAGAATTCTTCCTAAGAAGCCTTGAAAGCAGTGAAACGCTCCTAAGTTGCAGTAACTCAGACCCTCATTCTGAGTGTTCCCCGCAGAGGTCATTCGGCTAAACACAACCGTGGACTAATTAGAGCCAGATGTAGGCAGTGCTGTCCATAGCGCTCCATGGACAGTGGTGGGGTGCCAAACAACTGAGCTCTAGTTCTCAACACTTTCACAAAATGCCATAAGTTGAGGTTCAGCTTACTGCTCCGGTTGAGTAGAGTGTAGCCGTCAAAGCTGGAATCAGTAGCACTCAAGTGAGAAGAACGGGAAGCAGATATACCCAGTCAGCTGGCAGTATCCTATGGGATCCAGCCTATCTGGCTGCCACGCCTGAATGTTTGCAACCGCGGCAGAGCTAGGCAGGCAAAATTGTGCAGCAATGCAAACTGCATAAATTGGCCAAATTTCACGGGTGTACAAGAAACCACGGGGGATTTACAAGGCGATGTTCACCTGAAAGCAGTGAAATGCTCCAATGTTGCAGTAACTCAGAACCTCATTCTGAGTGTTCCCGGCAGATGTCATTCGGCTCCATACAACCGTGGACTGATTAGAGCCAGATGTAGGCAGAGCCGTCCATAGTGCGGGATGGACAGTGGTGGCCTGCAAAACAACTGAGCTCTAGTTCTCAACACTTTCACAAAGTGCCATAAGTTGAGGTTCAATTTACTGCTCCGGTTGAGTAGAGTGTAGCCGTCAAAGCTGGAATCAGTGGCACTCAGGTGAGAAGAACTGGAAGCAGATATACCCAGTCCGTTGGCAGTTTCCTACGGGGACCAACCTATCTAGCTGCCACGCCTGAATGTTTGCAACCGTTTCAGAGCTCGGCAGGCCCAATTGTGCAGCAATGCAAACTGAATAACCTGGACAAATTTCACGGGTGTACTAGAAACCACGGGGGATTTACAAGGAGATGTTCACTCGGAACAGCCAGAGGCTTGCGGGCAGCAACATTCCGGAATTCTTCCTGAGAAACATTTAAAGTAGTGAAACGCTCCTATGTTGCAATAACTCAGAACCTCAGTCTGAGTGTTCCCGGCAGAGGTCATTCGGCTGAATACAACCGTGGACTAATTAGAGCCAGATGTAGGCAATGTTGTCCATAGTGCTGGATGGACAGTGGTGGCGTGCCAAACAACTGAGCTCTTGTTCTAAACACTTTTATAAAGTGCCATAAGTGGAGGTTCAACTTAGTGCAACGGTTGAGGAGAGTGTAGCCGTCAAAGCTGGAATCAGTAGCACTTCGGTGAGAAGAACGGAAGCAGATATACCCAGTCAGCTGGCAGTGTCCTACGAGGACCAGCCTATCTGGCTGCCACGCCTGAATGTTTGCAACAGCGGCAGAGCTAGGCAGGCGCAATTGTGCAGCAATGCAAACTTCATAACCTTGACAAATTTCACGGGTGTACAAGAAAACACGGAGGATTTACAAGGAAATGTTCACCAGTAACAGCCGGAGGCCTGCCGGAAGCAAGATTCCGGAATTCTACCTAAGAAGCCTTGAAAGCAGTGAAACGCTCCTATGTTGCCGTAACTCCGAACCTCATTCTGAATGTTCCCAGCAGAGCTCATTCAGCTGAACACAACCGTGGACTAATTAGAGCAAGATGTAGGCAGTGCCGTCCATAGTGCTGGATGGACAGTGGTGGCGTGCCAAACAACTGAGCTCTAGTTCTCAACACTTTCACAAAGTGCAATAAGTTGAAGTTTAACTTACTGCTCCGGTTGAGTAGATTGTAGCCGTCAAAGCTGAAATCAGTAACACTCAGGTGAGAAGAACGGGAAGCAGATATACCCAGTCCGCTTGCAGTGACATACTGGGACCAGCCAATCTGGCTGCCACACCTGAATGTTTGCAACCGTGGCAGAGGTAGGCTGGCGCAATTGTGCAGCAATGAAAACTGCATAACCTGGCCAAATTTCACGGGTGTACAAGAAACCACGGGGGATTTTCAAGTAGATGTTCACCTGGAACAACCGGAGGCCTGCCGGCAGCAAGATTCCGGAATCCTTCCTAAAAGCCTTGAAAGCAGTTAAACGCTCCTATGTTGCAGTAACTCACAACCTCATTCTGAGTGTTCCCGGCAGAGCTTATTCGGCTGAACAAATCCGTGGACTAATTAGAGCCAGAGTAGTCAGTGGCGTCCATAGTGCTGGATGGACAGTGGTGGTGTACCAAACAACTGAGATCTAGTTCTCCACCCTTTCACAAAGTGCCATAAGTTGAGGTTCACCTTACTGATCCAGTTGAATAGAGTGTAGCCGTCAAAGCTGGAATCAGTAGCACTCAGGTGAGAAGAACGGGAAGCAGATATACCCAGTCCGCTGGCAGTGAACAAGGGGACCAGCCTATCTGGCTGCCACGCCTGAATGTTTGCAACCGCGGCAGAGATAGGCAGGCGCAATTGTGCAGCAATACAAACTGCATAACCTGGCCAAATTTCACGGATGTACAAGAAACCACAGGGAATTTAAAATTAGATGTTCACCCGGAAGAGCCCGAGGCCTCCCGGCAGCAAGATTCCGGAATCCTTCCTGAGAAGCCTTGAAAGCAGTGAAACGCTCCTATGTTGCAATAACTCAGAACCTCATTCTGAGTGTTCCCGGCAGAGATCATTGGGCTGAACACAACCGTGGACTAATTAGAGCCAGATGTAGGCAGTGTCGTCCATAGTGCTGGATGGACAGTGGTGGCATACCAAACAACTGCGCTTTAGTTCTCAACACTTTCACAAAGTGACATAAGTTGAGGATCAACTTACTTTTCCAGGTGAGTAGAGTGTAGCCGTCAAAGCTGGAATCAGTAGCAGTCAGGTGAGAAGAACGGGAAGCAGATATACCCAGTCCGCTGGTAGTGTCCACGGAGACCAGCCTATCTGGCTGCCACGCCTGAATGTTTGCAACCGGGGCGGAGCTAGGTAGGCGCAATTGTGCAGCAATGCAAACTGCATAACCAGGGCAAATTTCACGGGTGTACAAGAAACGACGGGGGATTTACAAAGAGATTTTCACCCGGAACATCCGGAGGCCTGCCGGCAGCAACATTTCGGAATTCTTCCTAAGAAGGCTTGAAAGCAGTGAAACGCTCATATGTTTCAGTAACTCAGAAAGTCATTCTGAGTTTTCCGGGCAGAGGTCATTCGGCAGAACACAACCCTGGACTAATTAGAGTCAGATGTAGGCAGTGACATCATAGTGCTGGATGGACAGTGGTGGCGTGCCAAACAACTGAGCGCTAGTTCTCAACACATTCACAAAGTGCCATAAGTTGAGGTTCTACTTACAGCTCCGGTTGAGTAGAGTGTAGACATCAAAGCTGGAATCAGTAGCCCTCAGGTGAGAAGAACAGGAAGCAGATATACCCAGTCCGCTGGCAGTGTCCTACGGGGACCAGGCATTCTGGATGCCACTCCTGAATGTTTGCAATCGCGGCAGAGCTAGGCAGACGCAATTGTGCAGCAATGCAAACTGCATAACCTGGCCAAATTTCACGGGTGTAAAAGAAACCACGGGGGATTTACATGGAGATGTTCACCAGGCACAGCCGGAGGCCTGCCGGCAGCAAGATTCTGGAATCTTTCCTACGAAGCCTTAAAAGCAGTGAAACGCTCCAATGTTGCAATAACTCAGAACCTCATTCTGAGTGTTCCCGGCAGAGGTCATTCGGCTCAACACAAACGTGGACTAATTAGAGCCAGATGTATGCAGTGCCGTCCATAGTGCTGGATGGACAGTGGTGGCGTGCCAAACAACTGAGCTCTAGTTCTCAACACTTTCACAAAGGGCCATAATTTGAGGTTCAACTAACTGCTCCGGTTCAGTAGAGTGTAGCCGTGAAAGCTGGAATCAGTAGCACTCAGGTGAGAATAACGGGAAGCAGATATGACCAGTCCGTTGGCAGTGTCCTAAGGGGACCAGCCTATCTGGCTCCCACGCCTGAATGTTTGCAAACGCGGGAGAGCTTGGCAGGCGCAATTGTGCAGCAATGCAAACTGCATAACCTGGCCAAATTTCACGGGTGTACAAGAAACCACGGTGGATTTACAAGGAGATGTTCACCCCGAACAGCCGGTTGCCTACCGGCAGCAAGTTTCCTGAATCCTTCCTAAGAATCCTTGAAAGCAGTGAAATGCTCCTATGTTGCTATAACTCAGAACCTCATTCTGAGTGTTCCCGGCAGAGGTCATTCGGCTGAACACAACCGTGGACTCATTAGAGCCAGATATAGGCAGTGCTGTCCATAGAGCTGGATGGACAGTGGTGGCGTGCCAAACAACTGCGCTCTAGTTCTCAACACTTTCACAAAGTGCCATAAGTTGAGGTTCAACTTACTGCTCCGGGTGACTAGAGTGTAGCCGTCATAGCTGGAATCAGTACCACTCAGGTGAGAAGAATGGGAAGCAGATATACCCAGTCCACTGGCAGTGTCCTAATGGGACCAGAATATCTCGCTGCCACGCCTGAATGTTTGCAACCACGGCAGAGTTTGCCAGGCGCAATTGTGCAGCAATGCAAACTGCATCACCAGGCCAAATTTCACGGGTGTACAAGAAAACACGGGGGATTTACAAGGAGATATTCACCCGGAACAGCCGGAGGCCTGCCGACAGCAAGATTCTGGAATTCTTCCTAAGAAGCCTTGAAAACAGTGTAATGCTCCTATGTTGCAACAACTCAGAACCTCATTCTGAGAGTTCCCGACAGAGGTCATTCGGCTGAACACAACCGTGGACTAATTAGAGCCAGATGTAGGCAGTGCCGTCCATAGTGCTGGATGGACTGTTGTGGCGTGCCAAACAACTGAGCTCTAGTTCTCAACACTTTCACACATTGCCATAAGTTGAGGTTGTACTTACTGCTTCGGTTGAGTAGAGTGTAGCCGTCAAAGCTGGAATCAGTAGCACTCAGGTGAGAAGAACGGGAAGCAGATATACCCAGTCAGCTGGCACTGTCCTACGGGCACCAGCCTATCTGTCTACCACGCCTGAATGTTTGCAACCGCGGCAGAGCTAGGCAGGCGCAATTGTGTAGCAATAAAACCTGTATAACCTGGCCAAATTTCACGGGTGTACAAGAAACCACGGGGGATTTACAAGGAGATGTTCACCAAGAACCTCCGGAGGTCTGCCTGCAACAACATTGCGGAATTCTTCCTAAGAAGCCTTGAAAGCAGTGAAAAGCTCCTAGGTTGCAATAACGCAGAACCTCATTCTGAGTGTTTCCGAAAGAGGTCATTCGGCTTAACACAACCGTGGACTAATTAGAGCCAGATGTAGGCAGTGCCGTCCATAGTGCTGGATGGACAGTGGTGGCGTGCCAAACAACTGAGCTCTAGTTCTCAACACTTTCACACATTGCCATAAGTTGAGGTTCAACATATTGCTCCGGTTGAGTAGAGTGTAGCCGTCAAAGGTGGAATCAGTAGCACTCAGGTGAGAAGAACGGGAAGCAGATATACCCAGTCTGCTGGCAGTGTCCTACGGGGACCAGCCTATCTGGTTGCCACGCCTGAATGTTTGCAACCGCGGCAGAGCTAGGCAGGCGCAATTGTGCAGCAATGCAAACTGCATAACCAGGCCAAATTTCACGGGTGTACAAGAAACCACGGGGGATTTACAAGGAGATGTTCACCCGGAAAAGCCGGAGGCCTGCCGGCAGCAAGATTCCGGAATTCTTGCTAAGAAGCCTTGAAAGCAGTGAAACGCTCCTATGTTGCAATAACTCCTAACCTCATTCTGAGTGTTCCCGACAGAGGTCATTCGGTTGAACACAACCATGGACTTATTAGAGCCAGATGTAGCCAGTGCCGTCCATAGTGCTGGATGAACTGTGGTGGCGTGCCAAACAACTGAGCTCTAGTTCTCACCACTTTCACAAATTGCCATGAGTTGACATTCAACTTCCTTCTCCGGTTAAGTAGAGTATAAGCGTCAAAGCTGGAATCAGTAGCACTCAGTTGAGAAGAACCGGAAGCAGATAAACCCAGTCCAATGACAGTGTCCCACGGGGACCAGCCTATCAGGCTCCCACGCCTGAATGTTTGCAAACTAGGCAGAGCTAGGCAGGCGAAATTGTGCAGCAATGCAACTGCATAACCTGGCCAAATTTTACAGGTGTACAAGAAACCACGAGGGATTTACAAGGAGATGTTCACCAGGAACTGCCAGAGGCCTGCCGGCAGCAATATTCCGGAATACTTCCTAAGAAGCCTTGAAAGCAGTGAAACGATGCTATGTTGCAATAACTCAGAACCTCATTCTGAGTGTTCCCGGCAGAGGTCATTCGGCTGAACACAACCGTGGACTAATTAGAGCCAGATGTAGGCAGTGCCGTCCATAATTCTGTATGGACAGTGGTGGCGTGCCAAACAACTGAGCTCTAGTTCTGAACACTTTCACAAAGTGCCGTCAGTTGAGGTTCAACTTACTGCTCCCGTTGAGTAGAGTGTAGCCGTCAAAGCTGGAATCAGTAGCACTCAGGTGAGAAGAAGGGGAAGCAGATATACCCAGTCAGCTGGCACTGTCCTACGGAGACCAGCATATCTGGATGCCAGGCCTGAATGTTTGTAACTGCGGCAGAGCTAGGCAGGCGCAATTGTGCAGCAATGCAAACTGCATAACCTGGTCAAATTTCTCGGGTGTACAAAAAACCACCGGGGATTTACAAGGAGATGTTCACCCGGAACATTCGGAGGCCTGGCGGTAGCAAGATTCAGGAATTCTTCCAAAGAAGCCTTGAAAGCAGGTAAATGCTCCTAGGTTGCAATAACTCAGAAACTGATTCTGAGTGTTCGCGGCAGAGGTCATACGACTGAACACAACCGTGGACTAATTAGAGCCAGATGTAGGCAGTGCCGTCCATAGTGCTGGATGGAGAGTGGTGGAGTGACAAACAACTGAGCTCTAGTTCTCAACACTTTCACAAAGTGCCGTAAGTTGAGGTTCAACTTACTACACTGGTTGAGTAGAGTGTAGCCATCAAAGGTGGAATCAGTAGCACTCAGCTGAGAAGAACGGGAAGCAGATATACCCAGTCCGCTGGCAGTGTCCTATGGTTAACAGCCTATCTGGCTGACACGCCTGAATGTTACCAACGCGGCAGAGCTAGGCAAGCGCAATTGTGCAGCAATGCAAACTGCATAACCTGGCCAAATATCACAGGTGTACAAGAAACCACGGGGGATTTACAAGGAGACGTTCACCTGGAACAGCTGGAGTCCTGCCGGCAGCAAGTTTCCGGAAGTCTTCCTAAGAAGCCTTGAAAGCAGTTAAATGCTCCTATGTTGCAATAACTCAGAAACTGATTCTGAGTGTTCCCGACAGAGGTCATTCCACTGAACACAACCGTGGACTAATTAGAGACAGATGTAGGCAGTGCCCTCCATAGTGCTGGATGGACAGTGGTGGCGTGCCAAACAACTGAGCTCTAGTTCTCAACACTTTCAGAAAGTGACATCAGTTGAGGTTCAACTTACTGCTCCGGTTGAGTAGAGTGTAGCCGTCAAAGCTCGAATCAGTAGCACTCAGGAGAGAAGAACGGGAAGCAGATATACCCAGTCCCCTGGCAGTGTCCTACGGGGACTAGCCTCTCTGGCTGCCATGCCTGAATGTTTGCAACCGCGGTAGAGCTATGCAGGCACAATTGTGCAGCAATGCAAACTCCATAACCTGACGAAATTTCATGGGTGTTCAAGAAACCACGGGGGATTTACAAGGAAATGTTCACCCGGAACAGCCGGAGGCCTGACAGCAGCAAGATTCCGGATTTGTTCCTAAGAAGACTTGAAAGCAGTGAAACGCTCCTATGTTGCAATAACTCAGAACCTCATTCTTACTGTTCCCGGCAGAGGTCATTCGGCTGAACACAACCATGGACTAATTAGAGCCAGATGTACGCAGTGCCGTCCATAATGCTGTTTGGACAGTGGTGGCGTGCCAAACAACTGAGCTCTAGTTCTCAACACTTTCACAAAGTGGCATACGTTGAGGTTCAACTTATTGCTACGGTTGAGTAGAGTGTAGCCATCAAAGCTGTAATCAGTAGCACTCAGGTGAGAAGAACTGGAAGCCGATATACCCAATCGGCTGGCAGTGTCCTACGGGTACCTGCCTATCTGGCTGCCACCCCTGAATATTTGCAACTGCGGCAGAGCTAGGCAGGAGCAATTGTGCAGCAATGCAAATTGCATAACCTGGCAAAATTTCACGGGTGTAAAAGAAACCACGGGGGATTTACAAGGAGACGTTCACCCGGAACAGCTGGAGGCCTCCCGACAGCAATATTCCGGAATTCTTCGTAAGAAGGCTTGAAAGCAGTTAAATGCTCCTATGTTGCAATAACTCAGAAACTGATTCTGAGTGTTCCTGGCAGAGGTCATTCGGCTGAACACAACCGTGGAGTAATTAGAGCCAGATGTAGGCAGTGCCGTCCATAGTGCTGGATGGATAGTGGTGGCGTGACAAACAACTGAGCTCTAGTTCTCAACACTTTCACAAAGGGCCATCAGTTGAGGTTCAACTTACTGCTCCGGTTGAGTAGAGTGTAGCCGTCAAAGCTGGAATCAGTAGCACTCAAGTGAGAAGAACGGGAAGCAGATATACCCAGTCAGCTGGCAGTTTCCTATGGGATCCAGCCTATCTGGCTGCCACGCCTGAATGTTTGCAACCGCGGCACAGCTAGGCAGGCAAAATTGGGCAGCAATGCAAACTGCATAACTTGGCCAAATTTCACGGGTGTACAAGAAACCACGGGGGATTTACAAGGCGATGTTGACCTGTCACAGCCGGAGGCCTGCCCGCAGCAAAATTTGGAATTCTTTCTAAGAAGCCTTGAAAGCAGTGAAACGCTCCAATGTTGCAGTAACTCAGAACCTCATTCTGAGTGTTCCCGGCAGATGTCATTCGGCTCAATACAACCGTGGACTGATTAGAGCCAGATGTAGGCAGAGCCGTCCATAGTGCGGGATGGACAGCGGTGGCGTGCCAAACAACTGAGCTCTAGTTCTCAACACTTTCACAAAGGGCCATAAGTTGAGGTTCAACTTACTGCTCCGGTTGAGTAGAGTGTAGCCGTCAAAGCTGGAATCAGTGGCACTCAGGTGAGAAGAACGGGAAGCAGATATACCCAGTCCGTTGGCAGTTTCCTACGGGGACCAACCTATCTAGCTGCCACGCCTGAATGTTTGCAACCGTTTCATTGCTCGGCAGGCACAATTGTGCAGCAATGCAAACTGCATAACCTGGCCAAATTTCACGGGTGTACAAGAAACCACGGGGGATTTACAAGGAGATGTTCACTCGGAACAGCCGGAGGCTTGCCGGCACCAAAATTCTGGAATTCTGCCTGAGAAACCTTAAAATTAGTGAAACGCTCCTATGTTGAAATAACTGAGAACCTCATTCTGAGTGTTCCCGGCAGAGGTCATTTGGCTGAACACAACCGTGGACTAATTAGAGACAGATGTAGGCAGTGCCGTCCTTAGTGCTGGATGGACAGTGGTGGCGTGCCAAACTACTGAGCTCAAGTTCTAAACACTTTCACAAAGTGCCATAAGTAGAAGTTCTACTTACAGCTCCGGTTGAGTAGAGTGTAGCAGTAAAAGCTGGAATCAGTAGCACTCAGGTGAGAAGAACGGGAAGCAGATATAATCAGTCCCCCTTCAGTGTCCTACGGGGACCAGCATATAGGGCTGCCACGCCTGAAAATTTTCAACCGCGGCAGAGCTAGGGAGGCGCAATTGTGCATCAATGCAAACTGCATACCCTGGCCAAATATCACCGGTGTACAAGAAACCACGGGGGATTTACAAGGAGATGTTCTCCCGGAACCGCCGGAGGCCTGCCAGCCGCAAGATTCCGGAATCCTTTCTAAGAAGCCTTGAAAGCAGTGAAACGCTCCTATGTTGCAATAACTAAGAACCTCATTCTGAGTGTTCCCGGCAGAGGTCATTCGGCTGAACACAACTGTGGACTAATTAGAGCCAGATGTAGGCAATGCCGTCCATAGTGCTGGATGGACAGTGGTGGCGTGCCAAACAACTGAGCTCTAGTTCTCAACACTTTCACAAAGTGCCATAAGTTGAGGTTCACCTTACTGCTTCGGTTGAGTACACTGTAGCCGTCAAAGCTGGAATCAGTAGCACTCAGGTGAGAAGAACGTTAAGCAGATATACCCATGCGCTGGCAGTGTCCTACGGGGACCAGCCTATCTGGGTGCCACTGCTGAATGTTTGCAACCGCGGCAGAGCTAGGCATGCTCAATTGTGCAGCAATACAAACTGCATTACCTGGCTAAATTTCACGGGTGTACAAGAAACCACGGCGGATATACAAGGAGATGTTCACCTGGAACAGCCGGAGACCTGCGAGCAGCAAGATTCCGGAATTCTTCCTGAGAAGCCTTGAAAGCAGTGAAACACTCCTGTGTTGCAGTAACTCATAGCCTCATTCTGAGTGTTCCCGGCAGAGGTCATTCGGCTGAACACAACTGTGGACTCATTAGAGCCAGATGTAGGCAGTGTCGTCCATAGTGCTGGATGGATAGTGGTGGCGTGCCAAACAACTGAGCTCTAGTTCTCAACACTTTCACAAAGTGCGATAAGTTGAGGTTCACCTTACTGCTCCGGTTGAGTACAGTGTAAACATCAAAGCTGGAATCAGTAGCACTCAGGAGAGAAGAACGTGAAGCAGGTATACCCAGTCTTCTGGCAGTGTCCAACGGAGACCTGCCTATCTGGCTGCCACGCCTGAATGTTTGCAACCACGGCAGAGCTAGGCCTGCTCAATTGTGCAGCAATTCAAACTGCATAACCTGGCCAAATTTCACGGGTGTACAAGAAACCACGGGGGATTTACAAGGAGATGTTTACCCGGAATACCCGGAGGCCGGCCGGAACCAACATTCTGGAATTATGCCTGAGAAGCCTTGAAAGCAGTGAAACCCCCCCCACGTTGCAATAACTCTGAACCTCATTCTGAGTGTTCCCGGCAGAGGTCATTCGGCTCAACACAAACGTGGACTAATTAGAGCCAGATGTATGCAGTGCCGTCCATAGTGCTGGATGGACAGTGGTGGCGTGCCAAACAACTGAGCTCTAGTTCTCAAAACTTTCACAAAGGGCCATAATTTGAGGTTCAACTAACTGCTCCGGTTCAGTAGAGTGTAGCCGTCAAAGCTGGAATCAGTAGCACTCAGGTGAGAATAACGGGAAGCAGATATATCCAGTCCATTGGCAGTGTCCTAAGGGGACCAGCCTATCTGGCTCCCACGCCTGAATGTTTGCAAACGCGGGAGAGCTTGGCAGGCGCAATTGTGCAGCAATGCAAACTGCATAACCTGGCCATATTTCACGGGTGTACAAGAAACCACGGTGGATTTACAAGGAGATGTTCACCCCGAACAGCCGGTTGCCTACCGGCAGCAAGTTTCCTGAATCCTTCCTAAGAAGCCTTGAAAGCAGTGAAACGCTCCTATGTTGCAATCACTCAGAACCTCATTCTGAGTGTTCCCGGCAGAGGTCATTCGGCTGAACACAACCATGGACTCATTAGAGCCAGATATAGGCAGTGCTGTCCATAGAGCTTGATGGACAGTGGTGGCTTGCCAAACAACTGCGCTCTAGTTCTCAACACTTTCACAAAGTGCCATAGGTTGAGGTTCAACTTACTGCTCCGGGTGACTAGAGTGTAGCCATCATAGCTGGAATCAGTACCACTCAGGTGAGAAGAATGGGAAGCAGATATACCCAGTCCGCTGGCAGTGTCCTAATGGGACCAGAATATCTCGCTGCCACGCCTGAATGTTTGCAACCACGGCAGAGTTTGCCAGGCGCAATTGTGCAGCAATGCAAACTGCATCACCTGGCCAAATTTCACGAGTGTATGAGAAACCACGGGGAATTTATAAGGAGATGTTCACCGGGAACATCCGGAGGCCTGCCATCAGTAAGATTCCGAAATTCTTCCGAAGAAGCCGTGAAAGGACTGAAAAGTTCCTATGTTCCAGTAACTCAGAACCGCATTCTGAGTGTTCCCGGCAGAGGTCATTCGGCTAAACACAACCGTGGACTAATTAGAGCTAGATGTAGGCAGTGCCGTCCATAATGCTGGATGGACAGTGGTGGCATGCCAAACAACTGCGCTCTAGTTCTCAACACTTTCTCAAAGTGCCATAAGTTGAGGTTCAACTTACTGCTCGGGTTGAGTAGAGTGTAATTGTCAAAGGTGGAATCAGTAGCACTCAGGGGAGGAGAACGGGAAGCAGATATACCCAGTCCGCTGGCAGTGTCCTACGGGGACCAGCCTATCTGGCTGCCACGCCTGAATGTTTGCAACTGCTGCAGAGGTAGGCAGGCGCAATTGTGCAGGAATGAAAACTGCATAATCTGGACAAATTTCATGGGTGTACAAGAAACCACGGTGGTTTTACAAGGAGATGTTCACCCCGAACAGCCGGTTGCCTGCCGGTAGCAAGTTATCTGAATCCTTCCTAAAAAGCCTTGAAAGCAGTAAAACGCTCCTATGTTGCAATAACTCAGAACCTCATTCTGAGTGTTCCCGGCAGAGGTCATTCGACTCAACACAACCGTGGACTAATTAGAGCCAGATATAGGCAATGCCTTTCATAGTGCTGGATGGAATGTGGTGGCCTGCCAAACAACTGAGCTCTAGTTCTCAAAACTTTCACAAAATGCCATAAGTTGAGGTTCAACTAACTGCTCCGGTTCAGTAGAGTGTACCCGTCAAAGCTGGAATCAGTAGCACTCAGGTGAGAAGAACGGGAAGCAGATATACCCAGTCCGCCGGCAGTGTCCAACGGGGACCAGCCTATTTGGCTGCCACGCCTGAATGATTGCAAACGCGGCAGAGCTAGGCAGGCGCAATTGTGCAGCAATGCATACTGCATGACCTGGCCAAATTTCATGGGTGTACAATAAACGACGCGGGATTTACAAGGATATGTTCACCCGGAACAGCCGGTGGCCTGACGGCACCAACATTCTGGAATTCTGCCTGAGAAGCCTTGAAGCAGTGAAACGCTCCTATGTTGCAATAACTCAGAACCTCATTCTGAGTGTTCCCGGCAGAGGTCATTCGGCTGAACACAACCGTGGACTAATTAGAGCAAGATGTAGGCAATGCCGTCCATAGTGCTGGATGGACAGTGGTGGCGTGCCAAACAACTGAGCTTTATTTCTCAACACTTTCACAAAGTGCCATAAGTTCAGGTTCAACTTACTGCTCCGGTTGAGTAGAGTGTAGCCTTCAAAGCTGGAATCAGTAGCACTCAGGAGAGAAGGACGGGAAGCAGATATACCCAGTCCGCTGGCAGTGTCCTACGGGGACCAGCCTATCTGGCTGCCAAACCTGAATGTTTGCAACCGCGGCAGAGCGAGGCAGGCGCAATTGTGTAGCAATGCAAACTGCATAACCTTGCCAAATTTCACGGGTGTACAGGAAACCACGGGGGATTTACAAGGAGATGGTTACCCAGAACTGCCGTAGGCCTGCAGGCACCAATATTCTGGAATTCTGCCTGAGAAGCCTTGAAAGCAGTGAAACGCTCCTATGATGTAATAACTCAGAACCTCATTCTGAGTCTTCCTGGCAGAGGTCATTCGGATGAACACAACCGTGGACTAATTAGAGCCAGATGTAGGCAGTGCAGTCCATAGTGCTGAATGGACAGTGGTGACGTGCCAAACAACAGAGCACTAGTTCTCAACACTTTCACAAAGTACCATAAGTTGTGGTTCAACTTACTGCTCCGGTTGAGTAGAGTGTAGCCGTCAAAGCTGGAATCAGTAGCACTCATGTGAGAAGAACGTGAAGCAGATATACCCAGTCCGCTGGCAGTGTCCTACGGTGACCAGCATTTCTGGCTGCCACGCCTGAATGTTTGCAACCGTCGTAGATCTAGGCAGGCACAATTATGCATCAATGCAAACTGCATAACCTGGCCAAATTTCACGGGTGTACAAAAAACCACGGGGGATTTACAAGGAGATGTTCCCCCAGAACAGACGAAGGCCTGCCGGCAGCAAGATTCCGGAATTCTTCCTAAGAACCTTGAATGCAGAGAAACGCTCCTATGTTGCAATAACTCAGAACCTCATTCTGAGTGTTCCCGGCAGAGATCATTGGGCTGAACACAACCGTGGACTAATTAGAGCCAGATGTAGGCAGTGCTGTCCATAGTGCTGGATGGACAGTGGTGGCGTGCCAAACAACTGAGCTCTAGTTCTCAAAACTTTCACACATTGCCATAAGTTGAGGTTCAAATTACTGCTCCAGTTGAGTACAGTGTAGCCGTCAAAGCTGGAATCAGTAGCACGCAGGTGAGAAGAAAGGGAAGCAGATATACACAGTCCGCTGGCAGTGTACTACGGGGACCAGCCTATCTGGCTGCCACGCATGAATGTTTGCAACCGCGGCAGAGCTAGGCAGGCGCAACTGTGCAGAAATGCAAACTGCATAACCTGGCCAAATTATACGTGTACTCAAGAAACCACGGGGGATTTACAAGGAGATATTCACCCGGAACAGACGGAGGCCTGCCGGCAGCAAGATTCCGGAATTCTTCCTAAGAAGCCTTGAAAGCAGTGAAACGCTCCTATGTTGCAACAACTCAGAACCTCATTCTGAGTGTTCCCAGCAGAGGTCATTCGGCTGAACACAAACGTGGACTATTTAGAGCCAGATGTAGGCAGAGTCGTCCATAAAACTGGATGGACAGTGTGGCATGCAAAACAACTGAGCTCCACTTTTCAACACTTTCACAAAGTGCCATAAGTTGAGGTTCAACTTACTGCGCCGGTTGAGTAGAGTGTAGCCATCAAAGCTGGAATCAGTAGCACTCAGGTGAGAAGAACGGGAAGAAGATATACCCAGTCCGCTGGCAGTGTCCTACGGGGACCAGCCTATCTGGCTGCCACGCCTGAATGTTTGCAACCTCGGCAGAGCTAGGCAGGCGCAATTGTACAGCAATGCAAATGCATACCCTGGCCAAATGTCACGGGTGTACAAGAAACCATGGGGGATTTACAAGGAGATGTTCACCCAGAACAGCCGGAGGCCCGGCGGCAGTAAGATTCCGGAATTCTTCCTAAGAAGCTTTGAAAGCAGTGAAGCGCTCCTATGTTGCAATAATTCAGAACCTCATTCTGAGTGTTCCCGGCATAGGTCATTCGGCTGAAAACAACCGTGGACTTATTAGAGCCAGATGTAGGCAGTGCCGTCCATAGTGCTGGATGGACTGTGGTGGCGTGCCAAACTACTGAGCTCTAGTTCTCAACACTTTGACAAAGTCCCATAAGTTGAGGTTCAACTTACTACTTCGGTTCAGTATAGTGTAGCCGTCAAAGCTGGAATCAGTAGCACTCAGGTGAGAAGACCTGGAAGCAGATATACCCAGTCCGCTGGCAGTGTCCTACGGGGACCAGCCTATCTGGCTGCCACGCCTGAATATTTGCAACCGTGGCAGCGCTAGGCAGGGGCAATTGTGCAGCAATGCAAACTGCATAACCTTTCCAAATTTCACGGGTGTACAAGAAACCACGGGGGATTTACCAGGAGATGTTCACCCGGAACAGCTGGAGGCCTGCCCGCAGCAAGATTCCGGAATTTTTCCTAAGTAGCCTTGAAAGCAGTGAAACGCTCCTATGTTGCAATAACTCAGAACCTCATATTGAGTGTTCCTGGAAGAGGTCATTCGGCTGAACATAACCGTGGACTAATTAGAGCCAGATGTAAGCAGTGCCGTTCATAGTGCTGGACAGTGGTGGCGTGCCAAACAACTGAGCTCTAGTTCTCAACACTTTCACAAAGTGCCATAAGTTGAGGTTCAACTTACTGCTCTGGTAGAGTAGAGTGTAGCTGTCAAAACTGGAATCAGTAACACTCATGAGAGAAGAACGGGAAGCAGATGTACCCAGTCCGCTGGCAGTGTTCTAAGTGGACCAGCCTGTCTGGCTGCCACGCCTGAATGTTTGCAACCGCGGCAGAGCTAGGCAGGCCCAATTGTGCAGCAATGCAAACTACATAACCTGGCCAAATTTCACGGTTGGACAAGAAACCACGGGGGATTTACAAGGAGATGTTCTTCAGGAAAAGCCGGAGGTCTGCCGGTAACAACATTGTGGAATTCTTCCTAAAAAGCCTTGAAAGCAGTGAAACGCTCCTCGGTTGCAATAACTCAGAACCTCATTCTGAGTGTTCCCAGCAGAGGTCATTCTGCTGATCACAACCGTGGACTAATTAGAGCCAGATGTAGGCAGTGCCGTCCATAGTGCTGGATGGACAGTGGTGGCGTGCCAAACAACTGAGCTCTAGTTCTCAACACTGTCACAGAGTTCCATAAGTTTAGGTTCAACTTACTGCTCTGGTTGAGTAGAGTGTTGCCGTCAAAGCTGGAATCAGTAGCACTCAGGTGAGAAGAACGGGAGCACATATACCCAGTCTGCTGGCAGTGTCCTACTGTGACCAGCCTAAATGGCTGCCACGCCTGAATGTTTGCAACCGCGGCAGAGCTAGGCAGGCGCAATTGTGCAGCAATGCAAACTGCATAACCAGGCCAAATTTCACGGGTGTACAAGAAAACACGGGGGATTTACAAGGAGATATTCACTCGGAACAGCCGGAGGCCTGCCGACAGCAAGATTCTGGAATTCTTCCTAAGAAGCCTTGAAAACAGTGTAATGCTCCTATGTTGCAACAACTCAGAACCTCATTCTGAGAGTTCCCGACAGAGGTCATTCGGCTGAACACAACCGTGGACTAATTAGAGCCAGATGTAGGCAGTGCCGTCCATAGTGCTGGATGGACGGTTGTGGCGTGCCAAACAACTGAGCTCTAGTTCTCAACACTTTCACACATTGCCATAAGTTGAGGTTGTACTTACTGCTTCGGTTGAGTAGAGTGTAGCCGTCAAAGCTGGAATCAGTAGAACTCAGGTGAGAAGAACGGGAACCACATATACCCAGTCAGCTGGCACTGTCCTACGGGCACCAGCCTATCTGGCTACCACGCCTGAATGTTTGCAACCGCGGCAGAGCTAGGCAGGCGCAATTGTGTAGCAATAAAACCTGTATAACCTGGCCAAATTTCACGGGTGTACAAGAAACCACGGGGGATTTACAAGGAGATGTTCACCAAGAACATCCGGAGGTCTGCCTGCAACAACATTGCGGAATTCTTCCTAAGAAGCCTTGAAAGCAGTGAAAAGCTCCTAGGTTGCAATAACGCAGAACCTCATTCTGAGTGTTTCCGAAAGAGGCCATTCGGCTTAACACAACCGTGGACTAATTAGAGCCAGATGTAGGCAGTGCCGTCCATAGTGCTGGATGGACAGTGGTGGCGTGCCAAACAACTGAGCTCTAGTTCTCAACACTTTCACACATTGCCATAAGTTGAGGTTCAACATATTGCTCCGGTTGAGTAGAGTGTAGCCGTCAAAGGTGCAATCAGTAGCACTCAGGTGAGAAGAACGGGAAGCAGATATACCCAGTCTGCCGGCAGTGTCCTACGGGGACCAGCCTATCTGGTTGCCACGCCTGAATGTTTGCAACCGCGGCAGAGCTAGGCAGGCGCAATTGTGCAGCAATGCAAACTGCATAACCAGGCCAAATTTCACGGGTGTACAAGAAACCACGGGGGATTTACAAGGAGATGTTCACCCGGAAAATCCGGAGGCCTGCCGGCAGCAAGATTCCGGAATTCTTGCTAAGAAGCCTTGAAAGCAGTGAAACGCTCCTATGTTGCAATAACTCCTAACCTCATTCTGAGTGTTCCCGACAGAGGTCATTCGGTTGATCACAACCATGGACTTATTAGAGCCAGATGTAGCCAGTGCCGTCCATAGTGCTGGATGAACTGTGGTGGCGTGCCAAACAACTGAGCTCTAGTTCTCACCACTTTCACAAATTGCCATGAGTTGACATTCAACTTCCTGCTCCGGTTAAGTAGAGTATAAGCGTCAAAGCTGGAATCAGTAGCACTCAGTTGAGAAGAACCGGAAGCAGATAAACCCAGTCCAATGACAGTGTCCCACGGGGACCAGCCTATCAGGCTCCCACGCCTGAATGTTTGCAAACTAGGCAGAGCTAGGCAGGCGAAATTGTGCAGCAATGCAACTGCATAACCTGGCCAAATTTTACAGGTGTACAAGAAACCACGAGGGATTTACAAGGAGATGTTCACCAGGAACTGCCAGAGGCCTGCCGGCAGCAATATTCCGGAATACTTCCTAAGAAGCCTTGAAAGCAGTGAAACGATGCTATGTTGCAATAACTCAGAACCTCATTCTGAGTGTTCCCGGCAGAGGTCATTCGGCTGAACACAACCGTGGACTAATTAGAGCCAGATGTAGGCAGTGCCGTCCATAATTCTGTATGGACAGTGGTGGCGTGCCAAACAACTGAGCTCTAGTTCTGAACACTTTCACAAAGTGCCGTCAGTTGAGGTTCAACTTACTGCTCCCGTTGAGTAGAGTGTAGCCGTCAAAGCTGGAATCAGTAGCACTCAGGTGAGAAGAAGGGGAAGCAGATATACCCAGTCAGCTGGCACTGTCCTACGGGGACCAGCATATCTGGATGCCAGGCCTGAATGTTTGTAACTGCGGCAGAGCTAGGCAGGCGCAATTGTGCAGCAATGCAAACTGCATAACCTGGTCAAATTTCTCGGGTGTACAAAAAACCACCGGGGATTTACAAGGAGATGTTCACCCGGAACATTCGGAGGCCTGGCGGTAGCAAGATTCAGGAATTCTTCCAAAGAAGCCTTGAAAGCAGGTAAATGCTCCTAGGTTGCAATAACTCAGAAACTGATTCTGAGTGTTCGCGGCAGAGGTCATACGACTGAACACAACCGTGGACTAATTAGAGCCAGATGTAGGCAGTGCCGTCCATAGTGCTGGATGGAGAGTGGTGGAGTGACAAACAACTGAGCTCTAGTTCTCAACACTTTCACAAAGTGCCGTAAGTTGAGGTTCAACTTACTACACCGGTTGAGTAGAGTGTAGCCATCAAAGGTGGAATCAGTAGCACTCAGCTGAGAAGAACGGGAAGCAGATATACCCAGTCAGCTGGCAGTGTCCTATGGTTAACAGCCTATCTGGCTGACACGCCTGAATGTTAGCAACCGCGGCAGAGCTAGGCAAGCACAATTGTGCAGCAATGCAAACTGCATAACCTGGCCAAATTTCACAGGTGTACAAGAAACCACGGGGGATTTACAAGGAGACGTTCACCCGGAACAGCTGGAGTCCTCCCGGCAGCAAGATTCCGGAAGTCTTCCTAAAAAGCCTTGAAAGCAGTTAAATGCTCCTATGTTGCAATAACTCAGAAACTGATTCTGAGTGTTCCCGACAGAGGTCATTCCACTGAACACAACCGTGGACTAATTAGAGACAGATGTAGGCAGTGCCCTCCATAGTGCTGGATGGACAGTGGTGGCGTGCCAAACAACTGAGCTCTAGTTCTCAACACTTTCAGAAAGTGACATCAGTTGAGGTTCAACTTACTGCTCCGGTTGAGTAGAGTGTAGCCGTCAAAGCTCGAATCAGTAGCACTCAGGTGAGAAGAACGGGAAGCAGGTATACCCAGTCCCCTGGCAGTGTCCTACGGGGACTAGCCTCTCTGGCTGCCATGCCTGAATGTTTGCAACCGCGGTAGAGCTATGCAGGCACAATTGTGCAGCAATGCAAACTCCATAACCTGACGAAATTTCATGGGTGTTCAAGAAACCACGGGGGATTTACAAGGAGATGTTCACCCGGAACAGCCGGAGGCCTGACAGCAGCAAGATTCCGGATTTGTTCCTAAGAAGACTTGAAAGCAGTGAAACGCTCCAATGTTGCAATAACTCAGAACCTCATTCTTACTGTTCCCGGCAGAGGTCATTCGGCTGAACACAACCATGGACTAATTAGAGCCAGATGTACGCAGTGCCGTCCATAATGCTGTTTGGACAGTGGTGGCGTGCCAAACAACTGAGCTCTAGTTCTCAACACTTTCACAAAGTGGCATAAGTTGAGGTTCAACTTATTGCTACGGTTGAGTAGAGTGTAGCCATCAAAGCTGTAATCAGTAGCACTCAGGTGAGAAGAACTGGAAGCCGATATACCCAATCGGCTGGCAGTGTCCTACGGGTACCTGCCTATCTGGCTGCCACCCCTGAATATTTGCAACTGCGGCAGAGCTAGGCAGGAGCAATTGTGCAGCAATGCAAATTGCATAACCTGGCAAAATTTCACGGGTGTAAAAGAAACCACGGGGGATTTACAAGGAGACGTTCACCCGGAACAGCTGGAGGCCTCCCGACAGCAATATTCCGGAATTCTTCGTAAGAAGGCTTGAAAGCAGTTAAATGCTCCTATGTTGCAATAACTCAGAAACTGATTCTGAGTGTTCCTGGCAGAGGTCATTCGGCTGAACACAACCGTGGAGTAATTAGAGCCAGATGTAGGCAGTGCCGTCCATAGTGCTGGATGGATAGTGGTGGCGTGACAAACAACTGAGCTCTAGTTCTCAACACTTTCACAAAGTGCCATCAGTTGAGTTTCAACTTACTGCTCCGGTTGAGTAGAGTGTCGCCGTCAAAGCTGGAATCAGTAGCACTCAGGTGAGAATAACGGGAAACAGATATACCCAGTCCGTTGTCAGGGTCCTACGGGGACCAGCCTATTTGTCTGCCACGCAAGAATGTTTGCAACCGTGGCAGAGCTAGGCAGGCGCAATAGTGCAGTAATGCAAACTGCATAACCTGGCCAAATTTCACGGGTGTACAAGAAATCACTGGGATTTACCAGGAGATGTTCACCTGGAACACCCGGAGGCCTGTCTGCAGCAAGATTCCTGAATTCTTCCTAAGAAGCCTTGAAAGCAGTTAATTGCTCCTATGTTGCAATAACTCAGAAACTTATTCTGACTGTTCCCAGCAGAGGTCATTCGACTGTACACAACCGTGGACTAATTAGAGCCAGATGTAGGCAGTGCCATCCATAGTGCTGGATGGACAGTGGTGGCGTGCCAAACAACTGAGCTCTAGTTCTCAACACTTTCAAAAATTGCCATAAGTGGAGGTTCAACTTAGAGGAACGGTTGAGTAGAGTGTAGCCGTCAAAGCTGGAATCAGTAGCACTTATGTGAGAAGAAGGGAAGCAGATATACCCAGTCCGCTGGCAGTGTTCTACGGGGACCAGCCTATCTGGCTGCCACGCCTGAATGTTATCAAGCGGGGCAGAGCTAGGCAGGCACAATTGTGCAGCAATGCAAACTGCATAACCTGGACAAATTTCACGGGTGTAAAAGAAAACACGGAGGATTTACAAGGAGATGTTCACCCGGAACAGACGGAGGCCTGCCGGCAGCAACATTCCGGAATTCTTCCTGAGAAACATTCAAAGCAGTGAAACGCTCATATGTTGCAATAACTCAGAACCTCAGTCTGAGTGTTCCCGGCAGAGGTCATTCGGCTGAACACAACCATGGACTAATTAGAGGCAGATGTAGGCAGTGCCGTCCATAGTGCTGGATGTACAGTGATGGAGTGCCAAACAACTGAGCCCTAGTTCTCAACACTTTCACAAAGTGCTATCAGTTGAGGTTCAACTTACTGCTCAGGTTGAGTAGAGTGTAGCTGTCAACGCTGGAATCAGTAGCACTCAGGTGAGAAGAACGGGAAGCAGATATTCCCAGTCCGCTGGAAGTGTCCTACGGGGACCCGCCAAACTGGCTGCCACACCTGATTGTTTGCAACCGAGGCAGAGCTTGGCAGGCACAATTGTGCAGCAATGCAAACTGCATAACCTGGCCAAATTTCACGGGTGTACAAGAAACCACGGGGGATTTACAAGGAGATGTTCACCCGGAACAGCCGGAGGCCTGCAGGCAGCAAGATTCCAGAATTCTTCCTAAGAAGCCTTGAAAGCAGTGAAACGCTCCTAAGTTGCAGTAACTCAGACCCTCATTCTGAGTGTTCCCGGCAGAGGTCATTCGGCTAAACACAACCGTGGACTAATTAGAGCCAGATGTAGGCAGTGCTGTCCATAGCGCTCGATGGACAGCGGTGGCGTGCCAAACAACTGAGCTCTAGTTCTCAACACTTTCACAAAGGGCCATAAGTTGAGGTTCAACTTACTGCTCCGGTTGAGTAGAGTGTAGCCGTCAAAGCTGGAATCAGTAGCACTCAAGTGAGAAGAACGGGAAGCAGATATACCCAGTCAGCTGGCAGTTTCCTATGGGATCCAGCCTATCTGGCTGCCACGCCTGAATGTTTGCAACCGCGGCAGAGCTAGGCAGGCAAAATTGGGCAGCAATGCAAACTGCATAACTTGGCCAAATTTCACGGGTGTACAAGAAACCACGGGGGATTTACAAGGCGATGTTGACCTGTCACAGCCGGAGGCCTGCCCGCAGCAAAATTTGGAATTCTTTCTAAGAAGCCTTGAAAGCAGTGAAACGCTCCAATGTTGCAGTAACTCAGAACCTCATTCTGAGTGTTCCCGGCAGATGTCATTCGGCTCAATACAACCGTGGACTGATTAGAGCCAGATGTAGGCAGAGCCGTCCATAGTGCGGGATGGACAGCGGTGGCGTGCCAAACAACTGAGCTCTAGTTCTCAACACTTTCACAAAGGGCCATAAGTTGAGGTTCAACTTACTGCTCCGGTTGAGTAGAGTGTAGCCGTCAAAGCTGGAATCAGTGGCACTCAGGTGAGAAGAACGGGAAGCAGATATACCCAGTCCGTTGGCAGTTTCCTACGGGGACCAACCTATCTAGCTGCCACGCCTGAATGTTTGCAACCGTTTCATTGCTCGGCAGGCACAATTGTGCAGCAATGCAAACTGCATAACCTGGCCAAATTTCACGGGTGTACAAGAAACCACGGGGGATTTACAAGGAGATGTTCACTCGGAACAGCCGGAGGCTTGCCGGCACCAAAATTCTGGAATTCTGCCTGAGAAACCTTAAAATTAGTGAAACGCTCCTATGTTGAAATAACTGAGAACCTCATTCTGAGTGTTCCCGGCAGAGGTCATTTGGCTGAACACAACCGTGGACTAATTAGAGACAGATGTAGGCAGTGCCGTCCTTAGTGCTGGATGGACAGTGGTGGCGTGCCAAACTACTGAGCTCAAGTTCTAAACACTTTCACAAAGTGCCATAAGTAGAAGTTCTACTTACAGCTCCGGTTGAGTAGAGTGTAGCAGTAAAAGCTGGAATCAGTAGCACTCAGGTGAGAAGAACGGGAAGCAGATATAATCAGTCCCCCTTCAGTGTCCTACGGGGACCAGCATATAGGGCTGCCACGCCTGAATATTTGCAACCGCGGCAGAGCTAGGGAGGCGCAATTGTGCATCAATGCAAACTGCATACCCTGGCCAAATATCACCGGTGTACAAGAAACCACGGGGGATTTACAAGGAGATGTTCTCCCGGAACCGCCGGAGGCCTGCCAGCCGCAAGATTCCGGAATCCTTTCTAAGAAGCCTTGAAAGCAGTGAAACGCTCCTATGTTGCAATAACTAAGAACCTCATTCTGAGTGTTCCCGGCAGAGGTCATTCGGCTGAACACAACTGTGGACTAATTAGAGCCAGATGTAGGCAGTGCCGTCCATAGTGCTGGATGGACAGTGGTGGCGTGCCAAACAACTGAGCTCTAGTTCTCAACACTTTCACAAAGTGCCATAAGTTGAGGTTCACCTTACTGCTTCGGTTGAGTACACTGTAGCCGTCAAAGCTGGAATCAGTAGCACTCAGGTGAGAAGAACGTTAAGCAGATATACCCATGCGCTGGCAGTGTCCTACGGGGACCAGCCTATCTGGGTGCCACTGCTGAATGTTTGCAACCGCGGCAGAGCTAGGCATGCTCAATTGTGCAGCAATACAAACTGCATTACCTGGCTAAATTTCACGGGTGTACAAGAAACCACGGCGGATATACAAGGAGATGTTCACCTGGAACAGCCGGAGACCTGCGAGCAGCAAGATTCCGGAATTCTTCCTGAGAAGCCTTGAAAGCAGTGAAACACTCCTGTGTTGCAGTAACTCATAGCCTCATTCTGAGTGTTCCCGGCAGAGGTCATTCGGCTGAACACAACTGTGGACTCATTAGAGCCAGATGTAGGCAGTGTCGTCCATAGTGCTGGATGGATAGTGGTGGCGTGCCAAACAACTGAGCTCTAGTTCTCAACACTTTCACAAAGTGCGATAAGTTGAGGTTCACCTTACTGCTCCGGTTGAGTACAGTGTATCCGTCAAAGCTGGAATCAGTAGCACTCAGGAGAGAAGAACGTGAAGCAGGTATACCCAGTCTTCTGGCAGTGTCCAACGGGGACCTGCCTATCTGGCTGCCACGCCTGAATGTTTGCAACCACGGCAGAGCTAGGCCTGCTCAATTGTGCAGCAATTCAAACTGCATAACCTGGCCAAATTTCACGGGTGTACAAGAAACCACGGGGGATTTACAAGGAGATGTTTACCCAGAATACCCGGAGGCCGGCCGGAACCAACATTCTGGAATTATGCCTGAGAAGCCTTGAAAGCAGTGAAACGCCCCTACGTTGCAATAACTCTGAACCTCAGTCTGAGTGTTCCCGGCAGAGGTCATTCGGCTCAACACAAACGTGGACTAATTAGAGCCAGATGTATGCAGTGCCGTCCATAGTGCTGGATGGACAGTGGTGGCGTGCCAAACAACTGAGCTCTAGTTCTCAAAACTTTCACAAAGGGCCATAATTTGAGGTTCAACTAACTGCTCCGGTTCAGTAGAGTGTAGCCGTCAAAGCTGGAATCAGTAGCACTCAGGTGAGAATAACGGGAAGCAGATATATCCAGTCCATTGGCAGTGTCCTAAGGGGACCAGCCTATCTGGCTCCCACGCCTGAATGTTTGCAAACGCGGGAGAGCTTGGCAGGCGCAATTGTGCAGCAATGCAAACTGCATAACCTGGCCATATTTCACGGGTGTACAAGAAACCACGGTGGATTTACAAGGAGATGTTCACCCCGAACAGCCGGTTGCCTACCGGCAGCAAGTTTCCTGAATCCTTCCTAAGAATCCTTGAAAGCAGTGAAACGCTCCTATGTTGCAATCACTCAGAACCTCATTCTGAGTGTTCCCGGCAGAGGTCATTCGGCTGAACACAACCATGGACTCATTAGAGCCAGATATAGGCAGTGCTGTCCATAGAGCTTGATGGACAGTGGTGGCTTGCCAAACAACTGCGCTCTAGTTCTCAACACTTTCACAAAGTGCCATAAGTTGAGGTTCAACTTACTGCTCCGGGTGACTAGAGTGTAGCCATCATAGCTGGAATCAGTACCACTCAGGTGAGAAGAATGGGAAGCAGATATACCCAGTCCGCTGGCAGTGTCCTAATGGGACCAGAATATCTCGCTGCCACGCCTGAATGTTTGCAACCACGGCAGAGTTTGCCAGGCGCAATTGTGCAGCAATGCAAACTGCATCACCTGGACAAATTTCACGAGTGTATGAGAAACCACAGGGAATTTATAAGGAGATGTTCACCCGGAACATCCGGAGGCCTGCCATCAGTAAGATTCCGAAATTCTTCCGAAGAAGCCGTGAAAGGACTGAAAAGTTCCTATGTTCCAGTAACTCAGAACCTCATTCTGAGTGTTCCCGGCAGAGGTCATTCGGCTAAACAAAACCGTGGACTAATTAGAGCTAGATGTAGGCAGTGCCGTCCATAATGCTGGATGGACAGTGGTGGCATGCCAAACAACTGCGCTCTAGTTCTCAACACTTTCTCAAAGTGCCATAAGTTGAGGTTCAACTTACTGCTCGGGTTGAGTAGAGTGTAATTGTCAAAGGTGGAATCAGTAGCACTCAGGGGAGGAGAACGGGAAGCAGATATACCCAGTCCGCTGGCAGTGTCCTACGGGGACCAGCCTATCTGGCTGCCACGCCTGAATGTTTGCAACTGCTGCAGAGGTAGGCAGGCGCAATTGTGCAGGAATGAAAACTGCATACTCTGGACAAATTTCATGGGTGTACAAGAAACCACGGTGGTTTTACAAGGAGATGTTCACCCCGAACAGCCGGTTGCCTGACGGCACCAACATTCTGGAATTCTGCCTGAGAAGCCTTGAAGCAGTGAAACGCTCCTATGTTGCAATAACTCAGAACCTCATTCTGAGTGTTCCCGGCAGAGGTCATTCGGCTGAACACAACCGTGGACTAATTAGAGCAAGATGTAGGCAATGCCGTCCATAGTGCTGGATGGACAGTGGTGGCCTGCCAAACAACTGAGCTTTATTTCTCAACACTTTCACAAAGTGCTATAAGTTCAGGTTCAACTTACTGCTCCGGTTGAGTAGAGTGTAGCCTTCAAAGCTGGAATCAGTAGCACTCAGGAGAGAAGGACGGGAAGCAGATATACCCAGTCCGCTGGCAGTGTCCTACGGGGACCAGCCTATCTGGCTGCCAAACCTGAATGTTTGCAACCGCGGCAGAGCTAGGCAGGCGCAATTGTGCAGCAATGCAAACTGCATAACCTTGCCAAATTTCACGGGTGTACAGGAAACCACGGGGGATTTACAAGGAGATGGTTACCCAGAACTGCCGTAGGCCTGCAGGCACCAATATTCTGGAATTCTGCCTGAGAAGCCTTGAAAGCAGTGAAACGCTCCTATGATGTAATAACTCAGAACCTCATTCTGAGTCTTCCTGGCAGAGGTCATTCGGATGAACACAACCGTGGACTAATTAGAGCCAGATGTAGGCAGTGCAGTCCATAGTGCTGAATGGACAGTGGTGACGTGCCAAACAACAGAGCACTAGTTCTCAACACTTTCACAAAGTACCATAAGTTGTGGTTCAACTTACTGCTCCGGTTGAGTAGAGTGTAGCCGTCAAAGCTGGAATCAGTAGCACTCAGGTGAGAAGAACGTGAAGCAGATATACCCAGTCCGCTGGCAGTGTCCTACGGTGACCAGCATTTCTGGCTGCCACGCCTGAATGTTTGCAACCGTCGTAGATCTAGGCAGGCAAAATTATGCATCAATGCAAACTGCATAACCTGGCCAAATTTCACGGGTGTACAAAAAACCACGGGGGATTTACAAGGAGATGTTCCCCCAGAACAGACGAAGGCCTGCCGGCAGCAAGATTCCGGAATTCTTCCTAAGAACCTTGAATGCAGAGAAACGCTCCTAGGTTGCAATAACTCAGAACCTCATTCTGAGTGTTCCCGGCAGAGATCATTGGGCTGAACACAACCGTGGACTAATTAGAGCCAGATGTAGGCAGTGCTGTCCATAGTGCTGGATGGACAGTGGTGGCGTGCCAAACAACTGAGCTCTAGTTCTCAAAACTTTCACACATTGCCATAAGTTGAGGTTCAAATTACTGCTCCAGTTGAGTACAGTGTAGCCGTCAAAGCTGGAATCAGTAGCACGCAGGTGAGAAGAAAGGGAAGCAGATATACCCAGTCCGCTGGCAGTGTACTACGGGGACCAGCCTATCTGGCTGCCACGCATGAATGTTTGCAACCGCGGCAGAGCTAGGCAGGCGCAACTGTGCAGAAATGCAAACTGCATAACCTGGCCAAATTATACGTGTACTCAAGAAACCACGGGGGATTTACAAGGAGATATTCACCCGGAACAGACGGAGGCCTGCCGGCAACAAGATTCCGGAATTCTTCCTAAGAAGCCTTGAAAGCAGTGAAACGCTCCTATGTTGCAACAACTCAGAACCTCATTCTGAGTGTTCCCGGCAGAGGTCATTCGGCTGAACACAAACGTGGACTATTTAGAGCCAGATGTAGGCAGAGTCGTCCATAAAACTGGATGGACAGTGTGGCTTGCAAAACAACTGAGCTCCACTTTTCAACACTTTCACAAAGTGCCATAAGTTGAGGTTCAACTTACTGCGCCGGTTGAGTAGAGTGTAGCCGTCAAAGCTGGAATCAGTAGCACTCAGGTGAGAAGAACGGGAAGAAGATATACCCAGTCCGCTGGCAGTGTCCTACGAGGACCAGCCTATCTGGCTGCCACGCCTGAATGTTTGCAACCGCGGCAGAGCTAGGCAGGCGCAATTGTTCAGCAATGCAAATGCATACCCTGGCCAAATGTCACGGGTGTACAAGAAACCACGGGGGATTTACAAGGAGATGTTCACCCAGAACAGCCAGAGGCCCGGCGGCAGTAAGATTCCGGAATTCTTCCTAAGAAGCTTTGAAAGCAGTGAAGCGCTCCTATGTTGCAATAATTCAGAACCTCATTCTGAGTGTTCCCGGCATAGGTCATTTGGCTGAAAACAACCGTGGACTTATTAGAGCCAGATGTAGGCAGTGCCGTCCATAGTGCTGGATGGACTGTGGTGGCGTGCCAAACTACTGAGCTCTAGTTCTCAACACTTTGACAAAGTCCCATAAGTTGAGGTTCAACTTACTACTTCGGTTCAGTATAGTGTAGCCGTCAAAGCTGGAATCAGTAGCACTCAGGTGAGAAGACCTGGAAGCAGATATACCCAGTCCGCTGGCAGTGTCCTACGGGGACCAGCCTATCTGGCTGCCACGCCTGAATATTTGCAACCGTGGCAGCGCTAGGCAGGGGCAATTGTGCAGCAATGCAAACTGCATAACCTTTCCAAATTTCACGGGTGTACAAGAAACCACGGGGGATTTACCAGGAGATGTTCACCCGGAACAGCTGGAGGCCTGCCCGCAGCAAGATTCCGGAATTTTTCCTAAGTAGCCTTGAAAGCAGTGAAACGCTCCTATGTTGCAATAACTCAGAACCTCATATTGAGTGTTCCTGGAAGAGGTCATTCGGCTGAACATAACCGTGGACTAATTAGAGCCAGATGTAAGCAGTGCCGTTCATAGTGCTGGACAGTGGTGGCGTGCCAAACAACTGAGCTCTAGTTCTCAACACTTTCACAAAGTGCCATAAGTTGAGGTTCAACTTACTGCTCTGGTAGAGTAGAGTGTAGCTGTCAAAACTGGAATCAGTAACACTCATGAGAGAAGAACGGGAAGCAGATGTACCCAGTCCGCTGGCAGTGTCCTAAGTGGACCAGCCTGTCTGGCTGCCACGCCTGAATGTTTGCAACCGCGGCAGAGCTAGGCAGGCCCAATTGTGCAGCAATGCAAACTACATAACCTGGCCAAATTTCACGGTTGGACAAGAAACCACGGGGGATTTACAAGGAGATGTTCTTCAGGAAAAGCCGGAGGTCTGCCGGTAACAACATTGTGGAATTCTTCCTAAAAAGCCTTGAAAGCAGTGAAACGCTCCTCGGTTGCAATAACTCAGAACCTCATTCTGAGTGTTCCCAGCAGAGGTCATTCTGCTGATCACAACCGTGGACTAATTAGAGCCAGATGTAGGCAGTGCCGTCCATAGTGCTGGATGGACAGTGGTGGCGTGCCAAACAACTGAGCTCTAGTTCTCAACACTTTCACAGAGTTCCATAAGTTTAGGTTCAACTTACTGCGCTGGTTGAGTAGAGTGTTGCCGTCAAAGCTGGAATCAGTAGCACTCAGGTGAGAAGAACGGGAGCACATATACCCAGTCTGCTGGCAGTGTCCTACTGTGACCAGCCTAAATGGCTGCCACGCCTGAATGTTTGCAACCGCGGCAGAGCTAGGCAGGCGCAATTGTGCAGCAATGCAAACTGCATAACCAGGCCAAATTTCACGGGTGTACAAGAAAACACGGGGGATTTACAAGGAGATATTCACCCGGAACAGCCGGAGGCCTGCCGACAGCAAGATTCTGGAATTCTTCCTAAGAAGCCTTGAAAACAGTGTAATGCTTCTATGTTGCAACAACTCAGAACCTTATTCTGAGAGTTCCCGACAGAGGTCATTCGGCTGAACACAACTGTGGACTAATTAGAGCCAGATGTAGGCAGTGCCGTCCATAGTGCTGGATGGACTGTTGTGGCGTGCCAAACAACTGAGCTCTAGTTCTCAACACTTTCACACATTGCCATAAGTTGAGGTTGTACTTACTGCTTCGGTTGAGTAGAGTGTAGCCGTCAAAGCTGGAATCAGTAGCACTCAGGTGAGAAGAACGGGAAGCAGATATACCCAGTCAGCTGGCACTGTCCTACGGGCACCAGTCTATCTGGCTACCACGCCTGAATGTTTGCAACCGCGGCAGAGCTAGGCAGGCGCAATTGTGTAGCAAT